>NC_052318.1:29543653-29862822 GCF_016432855.1 Salvelinus namaycush
TTCACACATTCAATAATTCACAGTGAACAATCGTCATATACAGCTACTGTTCCATAGAAATGTATGTGCCCAGTGCAGAGGGAGGTATGGAGCACAGAACTAGAACGAGATTCTATTTTTATGGTATGGAGGCATGTCAAACCTCTCGTGGATTTCCTAAAATGTGCACCTGAGTGTTTGTCAGGTTCAAGCCTCAGGCTCTGCTGACCAGGGTAATAATACTGTAGCCGATTAAGCATCTTAATTCCTCCTTCCTTTTCCTTCCTTTCTCTGATCCATTTGCATACCTAACCAATCCATTCTATGGGTTGTATCTAGAACAATAGGTGAAATCAAGTTGAATTTATGCTAATAAGATTTTTTAGCTCAATGATTTAAGCCTTTTTATCTTTTATAGTCCAAAAAGAAAGCAATAGTCTTGCTAAAGAACTTGTCTTTTGTGTGGTAATATTAATGTTATGGTGATGAAATATTGGAAGTTGGCTACTCTATTACATTTTGATTATAGTGGCTTGCGAAAGTATGCACCACCTTGGCATTTTTCCTATGTTGTTGCCTTAAACCAGGAATTAAAATAGATTTTGGGGGGGGGTTTGTATTATTTGATTTACACAACATGCCTACCACTTTGAAGACGAAAAATATATTTTATTGTGAAATGAACAAGAAATAAGACAAAAAATCTGAACTTGACCGTGCATAACTATTCACCCCCCCAAAGTCAATACTTTGTAAAGCCACCTTTTGCAGCCATTACAGCTGCAACTCTCTTGGGGTATGTCTCTATAAGCTTGGCACATCTAGTCACTGGGATTTTTGCCCATTCTTCAAGGCAAAACTGCTATAGCTCCTTCAAGTTGGATGGGTTCCGCTGGTATACAGAAATCTTTAAGTCATACCACAGATTCTAAATTGGATTGAGGTTTGGGGTTTGACTAGGCCATTCCAAGACATTTAAATGTTTCCCCTTAAACCACTTGAGTGTTGCTTTAGCAGTATGCTTAGGGTCATTGACCTGCTGGAAGGTGAACCTCCATCCCAGTCTCAAATCTCTTGAAGACTGAAACAGGTTTCCCTCAAGAATTTCCCTGTATTTAGCGCTATCCACCCTTCCTTCAGTTCTGACCAGTTTCCCAGTCCCTGCTGATGAAAAACATACCCACAGCATGATCCTGCCACCACCATGCTTCACTGTGGGGATGGTGTTCTCGGGGTGATGAGAGGTGTTGGGTTTGCGCCAGACATAGCGTTTTCCTTGATGGGCAAAAAGCTCAATTTTAGTCTCATCTCATCAGAGTACCTTCTTCGATATGTTTGGGGAGTCTCCCACATAACTTTTGGGGAACACCAAACGTGTTTGCTTATTTTTTTCTTTAAGCAATGGCTTTTTTTCCTGCCACTCTTCAGTAAAGTCCAGCTCTGTGGAGTGTACGACTTAAAGTGGTCCTATGGACAGATACTCCAATCTCCGCTGTGGAGCTTTGCAGCTCCTTCAGGGTTATCTTTGGTCTCTTTGTTGCCTCTCTGATTAATGCCCTCCTTGCCTGTTCCATGAGTTTTGGTGGGCAGCCCTCTCTTGGCAGGTTTGTTGTGGTGCCATATTCTATGTGCATAGTCATTGAACACTGGTCACTTTAATAATGTTTACATTCTGTCTTACCCACTTCATATGGATATACTGTATTCTAGTCAAGGCTCAACCTACAGTTGAAGTCGGAAGATTACATACACTTAGGTTGGAGTCTTTAAAACTCGTTTTTCAACCACTCCACGAATTTCTTGTTAACAAACTATAGTTTTGGCAAGTCGGTTAGGACATCTACTTTGTGCATCACACAAGTAATTTTTCCAACAATTGTTTACAGACAGATTATTTCACTTATAATTCTCTGTATCACAATTCCAGTGGGTCAGAAGTTTACATACACTAAGTTGACTGTGCCTTTAAACAGCTTGAAAAATTCCAGAAAAGTATGTCATGGCTTTAGAAGCTTCTGATAGGCTAATTAACATAATTTGAGTCAATTGGAGGTGTACCTGTGGATGTATTTCAAGGCCTACCTTCAAACCCAGTGCCTCTTTGCTTGACATCATGGGAAAATCAAAAGAAATCAGCTAAGACCTTAGAAGAAAAATTGTAGACCTCCACAAGTCTGGTTCATCCTTGGGAGCAATTCCCAAACGCCTGAAGGTACCACGTTCATCTGTACAAACAATAGTATGCAAGTATAAACACCATGGGACCACGCAGCCGTCATACCGCTCAAGAAGGAGATGTGTTCTGTCTCCTAGAGATGAACATAATTTGGTGTGAAAAGCGCAAATCAATCCCAGAACAATAGCAAAGGACCTTGTGAAGATGCTGGAGGAAACAGGTACAAAAGTATCTATATCCACAGCAAAACGAGTCCTATATCGACATAACCTGAAAGACCGCTCAGCAAGGAAGAAGCCACTGCTCCAAAACCACCATAGAAAATCCAGACTACGGTTTGCAACTGCACACTGCGTACTATTTGGAGAAATGTCCTCTGGTCTGATGAAACAAAAATAGAACTGTTTGGCCATAATGACCATCGTTATGTTTGGAGGAAAAAGGGGGAGGGTTGCAAGCCGAACAACACCATCCCAACCGTGAAGCACGGGGGTGGCAGCATCATGTTGTGGGGGTGCTTTGCTGCAGGAGGGACTGGTGCACTTCACAAAATAGATGGCATCAAGAGGTAGGAAAATTATGTGGATATATTGAAGCAACATCTCAAGACATCAGTCAGGAAGTTAAAGCCTGGTCGCAAATAGGTCTTCCAAATGGAAAATGACCCCAAGCATGCTTCCAAAGTTGTGGCAAAATGGCTTAAGGACAACAAAGTCAAGGTATTGTAGTGGCCATCACAAAGCCCTGACTTCAACCCTATAGAACATTTGTGGGCAGAACTGAAAAAGCGTGTGCGAGCAAGGAGGTCTACAAACCTGACAAGCTGTGTCAGGAGGAATGGGCCAAAATTCACCCAACTTATTGTGGGAAGCTTGTGGAAGGCTACCCAAAACGTTTGACCCAAGTTAAACAATTTAAAGGAAATGCTACCAAACACTAATTGAGTGTATGTAAACTTCTGACCCACAGTGAATGTGATGAAAGAAATAAAAGCTGAAATATCTCTCAACTATTATTCTGACATTTCACATTCTTAAAATAAAGTGGTGATCCTAACTGACCTAAGACAGGGAATTTTTGATAGGATTAAATGTCAGGAATTGTGAAAAACGGAGTTTAAATGTATTTGACTAAGGTGTATGTAAACTTCTGACTTCAACTGTATATAACTACTGCTGTACACACTTTTTCTTTTCATATACTGTCCATAATGTCTATACACACCGTCATATACATACTGTATATATTTATATTCTGGACTCTGACATTGCTCGTTCTAATATTTCTTAATTGTATTTTTTTATATTGCTCGGTATTACTGCACTGTTGGAGTTAGCAACATAAGCATTTTGCTGCACCTGCGATAACATATGCAAAATTTATGTATGCGACCAAGAATATTTAATTTTATTTATTTCAGAGACGGACACATAATTGAAACATCTGTAACATATTCGACAAATCAAGTGATTGTTTGTGGGTATGAGAGGACATGTTGAAACCCAGGGAGGGAATAAACTGTGTGTGGCGTGTAGCAGATGCATAGCCCGCGTGCATAGCTAATGCAAATTAGTATGACTTTAAAATGTTAATGGGAACAAAGTGAAAGCTGTTGGCTCACAGGCAGACACACTGAAGGAGAGAGAGAGAGGAGAGAGAGGAAAACGAAACCGGATCACAACTAACTCCGATCACAGATGCTTATTTCTGCTGTTTTCAGAAGGAAGTAGCGTTGCAGGCCTTGAGCACTTCTACTTACCACAAACACAAACAAGCTTTTTTTCCCGCTCGCTTTGAAACGAATGGAGAGTTAGGGTGAGCTCTGGATAAAAGGCTCAACCACAGGATAGGAGAAGACGTTTTATTTGTTTACCGATCGCAATAGCTAGTTATTCGACTCCTGTCTCCTTACCCGTCCCCTACCTCCCGGGTCGGCGGCGCCTACAGACACAGCAGGACATTGCCTCCCACCATGCAGCACTGTGTACCATGCTATGCTGCCATCTGCTAGCACCTGTTGGCTTGTTTGTTTTCTCAAGCAAACAGCAGATCACTTCTTTCCTGTTCCTGCTTTTTACCATATTCCACTGCCTGGTGTATCAGAGCGAGGCATGTATTTTAATGAACTTAATCAAAGACACGCACACACACATCTGCCACCAGGGGAATTTAGGAAAACAATCACCCCGTAAGTCGATTCACCCCCTCCCCTCATAAGTAACACCTAAACAAGTAACAATTAACAAATATAAGTAGCAAATATAAACTGTTATGCCTACAATTAGGGATCTTCGGACCCAACAACAGTGTTCTGCAGCCTTAAATCATAGACAGCTGGGTTACTGTCTGAACACATGTTACACAAATGATTGTACAGTAAATGAAAAAATATATAAATCCAAAAAAAGAAACAAAATACACTGAGTGCACAAAACATTAAGAACACCTTCCTAATATTGAGTTGCACCTCCCTTTACCCTCAGAACAGCCTCAATTTGTCAGGGCATAGACTCTACAATATTGACTCCAATGCTTACCACAATTGTATGAAGTTGGCTGGATGTCCTTTGGGTGGTGGACCATTCTTGATACATACGGGAAACTGTTGAGTGTGAAAAATCCAGCAGCATTGCGTTCTTGACACACTCAAACCGGTGTGCCTGGCATCTACTACCATGCCCCTTCAAAAGACACTTAAACCTTTTGTCTTGCCCATTCACCCTCTCAATGGCACACATACACAATGCATGTTTCAATTGTCTCAAGGCTTAAAAATCCTTTAACCTGTCTCCTCCCCTTCATCTACACTGATTGAAGTGGATTTAACAAGTGACTCAATAAGGTATCATAGCTTTCACCTGGATTCACTTGGTCAGTCTATTTTTTGTACACTCAGTGTATGTGTCAACCCTGAAGATACCCCCCAGAGCCCATGACTATAATAGCAGTGAGAGTAATGCTAGTCCACCAAATACCACCAGCTCAGCTAAATAATACATCCACTGCAGATGGCAGACTGCCTGCCCTGTTTGTTTAAAGACTGCTAATGTCCTTCAGGTGTTTACTGTGCTCCTGACCAATCCAAAATGGAGGTCTGGTCTCTCAGAGCCATGCTGTGAACTCATCACTGTGTGACGAGACTGGAGAACAACACAGCACATCCCTGCTTCGGGTTGCTAGTAAACACAGTTGGTCAGTATGCCATTGATTGGTTGATTTAGGACAACTGAAGCCATTCATTTTCATGGATCTTTTAATTCATTGACTGTGTAATGATACAGTATATGGGAGATGGTACGCTGTTCAGTAATCCAGACACTATTTTAATACCAACAGTAGTTCTGAATCTGGATTTGGATCCCTAGAAATATATAAGCGGGAATTATTTATTTACAGTAGCAAGGAGGCTAAACCTGAGATTCTTGTTATTAATGTTATTATAATCCTAATGGGATTATGGGGCTGCTACTGTTGCTGCTCAACACTGCTTACAATGTGCTTTTTGTTTTAACACATACAGTACCATACATAAAGCCTAATCCCAATCTACAAGATTTTCCTGTTTATCCTGGTTTTGACTGATCCGTGTTTCACCCACATTCAGTATGTGTATCTCAAGAGTTCATGGATCATCCAGGATATGCTCATAATTCAGTAAAATGTGATACAGAGGGAGAAAGACAGGTTATTGAGATTCAATTTCACTCATAACACAATTATAATTTTCTGATATGAATTTGACTTTGTGGCTATTGAAAGCTCTCTTTTCCTTCAAGGAAATGTGGAGGGTGTCCTGAAATAGCAATTAAAACTATTTTAAATTAAACAAAAGAGGAATATGTTTTTTTATAACTTTCTGATTAAGATAAACTATTCAGCTATGATCATGCTGTGAGTCATTATCATTGGAGAGACTGCGTCTGTTGATGTATTGGTACTTAGCACATCATTAAGCTCAGGGCTTTGAGGGAGAAACTTAATTTGATCGTTAGACCTGTCACTCAACATGTGACAGAACAACAAATGCAAACAGACAAATCTGTCCTCATCAACGGTTCATGGTTAGATGTAACTGAGGACATATTCTCCCAACTCAGTGCCCTGCGGCTTTAAAGTCCTAGAAATATCTGCCAGCCACATGTCCAGTCTAGCTACTTTAATATGTGCCTGTCTATACGTGGGCTGTTTTGTTTGGGGTTGTTTTGTTTTCATGCCGCAACCAGCTGTTTTTCAGTGGTATTTGCAGAGGCTTTCCTGTCCTGTCTCTTCCAATAAAGACTGCAGACAGGCAGTGATTCCTGTGGTTGTTTGTGTGGAGTGTTGGGCGGGTGGCACCATGCATCATTTAGGCTGCTTTGTACATGCCTACAGGAGTATATGTTGGTTGGGCTGGGGGGGTACACGAACACCAGACAGTCTGGCAGGACTTAACCTCACACCCGGGCGGATGTGTAGGAACATGAGAGGTAGACTGAGTGCGCTCCGCTCCACTCAGGCGTTCTCAAGGCCACCTACCTCCCGGGTCCTAGCGGGTGGATGACTCAACAGGAGTTATCAGGTGTTGAGGTGTTGCCAGGAGCAGAATTTACCTCTCCCAAAAAAGCCTGATCTGCTCCTATTCCATAGTACTTCAGACAGCAGAATGTGCTAAGAGCAGCACTCTGCTCTAGCTGAATGCTATATCCTCTGATGGTACTTCATTAAAGCAGAGTCTGGTGCTAACAACTATCCCCTACTACTCGCTGTATTCCCTTGTCTGGGAGGCCTTTTGTCTGACCTTGTATTGTGTTGAGTGATTGTATTCCAACTCTTTCTTTATAGACAACTGTAACATCGCTTTTGAAGTTCAAAACTTGCCGTAGCAGTAGCATGACGTCAAGAACTGAGTTGTGTTGTGCCGTGGTTAATGTTGCACACACATGCACCATGCTGCCATTCTGATATGCCATAGTATCCCGACGGCTGTGCCTCCTTGGCCACGCATTCCCCACAGAGCTCAGTCCACTTGAAGGGCTGACAGGCGACCATGTCATCTGTCAGAGGGAGATAGATAGCACTATCACTCGCCCCTCCTCCCCTCCCTCCTCATCTCCTCTTCCATACCCTATATCTCACACTGCCTATCTCACTGTCACCCCTCCACTGCCCTGCCTTGTGCCAGACCACAAGATGAATCACAGGGGTTCACAGGTCAAGATGACCCAGTCCAGCAGAAATGTATGACAGCCCCTCTCTGTCACGGCCCCCGTGGAATCTTGGTCTGAACCACATTAACAGTACTGACCCTGGGATTATAAAAACTAAAGATAGAGGGATAAGAGAGTGGCATTGTCTGGCTCAATAACTGCCCCTCAGATTTTCCACCTAGTCGGCCCCGGGATTCAAACCAGCGACCTTTCGGTTACTGGCCCAACTGGCCCTCTTAACCGCTAGGCAACCTGCCGCCCACAGCTTGAATATTTTATCAGATTAGGCACTGTTCATAAAGTTCTCCAGACTAGTTGTATTGCCATAACAACAAATACTGTATTTATATTCGCTTTGAGCTTTCAATAATTTATGTGATATGTGCCAAAGTGCTTGAGTCCAATGCCAAATACTGTTCTACAGCCAGTGCTATTAGCATTATCATCATCATTATTGTTTCACCAGATTAACTGGAGGCTCCCTCTCTCTTTAGGCCTTTCTAGTAGTCAGCTAAGCCACGTTAAACAACACAGATGGTGCTCTCTAGTGGCATTCTCAAAATAACATGCTGTTTTAGTTATCACCCCTAAAGGCTTCAAACTTCCCCTCTCTCCCCCATCTCCCTCCCTTGCCTCCCTGTTTGACAGGCTGATGGGAACAGACAATAACCACACGCCAGCTGATGCTTGATCCATGGTTTCGACCCTTGCACCCGGACCACATTGTTATTGCCTGTTTACATTGTGCAAATTACCAAATGTTTTCAGAGGCCCCTTCCTCGCTAGCTGTCTCCCACAGAATATCTCTCCCGACACCACTCCACCCCTCCCTCCATCCATCCTTTTCAACCTCTCCCTGACCCAGTCTGTAATACCTACATGTTTCAAGTAGACCACCATAGTCCCTGTGCCCAAGAACGCCAAGGTAACCTGTCTAAATGACTATCGCCCCGTAGCATTCACATCTGAAGCCATGAAATGCTTTGAAAGGCTGGTCATGGCTCACATCAACACCATCATCCCAGAGACCCTGCACCCACTCCAATTCCTATACCGCCCCAACAGATCCACAGATGGCTCAATCTCTACGGCACTTCACACTGCCCTCTCCCACCTGGACAAGAGGAATACCTACATGAGAATGCTGTTCATTGACTACACCTCAGTGTTCAACACCATAATGCCCTCCAAGCTCATCACTAAGCTAAGGAGCCTGGGACTGAACACCTCCCTCTGCAACTGAATCCTGGACTTCCTGACTGGCCACCTGACTGCTTTGTCCCCTCCTGTACTCCCTGTTCACCCACAACTGCGTGGCCGCGCATGACTCCAACACCATCATAAAGTTGGCTGATGACACAACGGTGGTAGGCCTGATCACCGACGGCAATGAGACAGTCTATAGGGAGGAGGTCAGTAACCTGACAGTGTGGTGCCAGGACAACAATCTCCAAAATGTATGTGGACACCTGCTTGTCCAACATCTCATTCCAAAATCATAGGCATTAATATGGAGTTGGTCCTCCCCTTTGCTGCTATAACAGCCTCCACTCTTCTGGGAAGGTTTTCTACTAGATGTTGGAATATTGCTGCAGGGACTTGCTTCCATTCAGCCTCGAGCATTAGTGAGGTCGGGCACTGATGTTGGGCGATTAGGCCTGCCTTGCAGTCTGCGTTCCAATTCACCCCAAATAATTTCTATGGGGTTGAGGTCAGGGATCTGTGCAGGCCTGTCAAGTTCTTCCACACCGATCTCGGGAAAAAAATCTGTATGGATCTCGCTTTGTGCACAGGGGCATTGTCATGCTGAAACAGGAAAGGCGCTTCCCCAAACTGTTGCAACAAAGTTGGAAGCACAGACTCGTCTATAATGTCATTGTATGCTGTAGCGTTAAGATTTCCCTTCACTGGAGCTAAGGGGCCTAGCCCGAACCATGAAAAACAGCCCCAGACCATTATTCCTCCTTTACCAAACTGATGTTGCTTCCAGAGGCAGTTTGGAACTTGGTAACCGAGGACAGACGCTTTTTACACGGTACATGCTTCAGCACTCGGCGGTCCCGTTCTGTGAGCTTGTGTGGCCTACCACTTCGCTGCTGAGCCGTTGTTGCTCCTAGAATTTTCCACTTCACAATAACAGCATTTAAAGTTGACCGGGGCAGATCTAGCAGGGCAGAAATTTGACGAACTGACTTGATGGAAAGGTGGCATCCTATGACGGTGCCATGTTGAAAGTCACTGAGCTCCTCAGTACGGGCCATTCTACAGCCAATGTTTATCTATAGAGATTTCGTGGCTGTGTGCTCGATTTTATATTCCTGTTATTAACGGGTGTGGCTGAAATAGCCGAATCCACTAATTTGAAGGGGTGCCCACATACACTACATTGCCAAAAGTATCTACCTCAATTACCTCATACCCCTGCACATTGACTCGGTACTGGCACCCCGTGTATTTATTCCTTGTGTTATTATGTTGCTATTATTTCCATTTTTTTCTCTGCATTGTTGGAAAGGGCCTGTAAGTAAGCATTTCACTGTTAGTCTACACAAAGCATGTAAATCCATCCAACCCACTTCCCCCTGGGTTAGGCATATTCTCTGATAAGCATTGAGCTAGAGGTGTCAGTGGAGGAGGAGGAAGTAGGGAGGGAGGGTAAGACTCAGGGATATACAGTATTGGTATTCCACACATATCCGTGGACATTAGGCGGGGCATCAAGGTGAAAATATGAGCCAGACAGCTCTCATAATGAAAGAATCCAGGCATTATGAAATAAGTGGAAGTGACCAACGAAGAGAGATGCAGCACTCACTGCTTTGAATTCCAATTAGGTTAGAGAGAAGGGGGTGGGGGAGGGGGGGCGAGAGAGAGAGAGAGAGAATGGGATGCCTTCTAATGTCTGTGAAGCTGTTGTGGGGGTGTGTGGGGAATGGAGGTACTGTATGGGCTTGCAGTAAAGGTCAGTGTGGCTGAGGATTCTAGGTCTTCTGGTTTCTGGGTCTGATACAAGTCTCACAGTGGCTGATGACACACTGAGGGATGGATAGATGGACAGATGTGTGGATGGATGGGTAGAGGTGAAAGAGGGGCATGGGGTCTGCTATGGGAGGAGAGTAGATTATCTCCAGAAGGGAAATCAATTAGGAATGATGGAGGTTGAATGTGAACCTTTATCAATTTAGCTCGACCACCTGAATTTTCATGATGGGCTTTGACTCTTCTCCTTTCTGTAGGAGATCAGAGTTAATGGAGATTGTTCTGCACTTAACCGCTCCTCCAAATGTATTATCTGGGCTGTATTCAATAGAAGACACTTCATCGGGGCCTGCAGCCTTGTTGATGGATGAGATTTGTGTGGGGTTTGTAAAAAGAAAAGGCTCATGGGGGTGGGAGGAAGGGGGGCGAGAGGGGAGGGCAGAGGGTTGTCACAGATGTCCGGCCATTTGAAAGAAAATTAAACAAGTACCTCATTACAGAACGCTCCAGTGCTCCCTGGAGGTGGCCACTGAGCCAGCCTTTTTAATGAGCTGGGAACTTAAACGCTGCCAAAGTTTACCCCGACCATTGCCAGCTCAGTTAGGCCACTGGGAAGTAACAGCCCCTCACTCCCCTGGCCCCCACCTCACCCCTCCACTGGCCTTCCTCTCCCATTCAGGGCCGCTCATCCAGAGGAAAGAGGGAGAGGGAGATAGAGAGGCACCATGCTGGTTCCCTCTCTTTCAGCTCTGGAGAAGGGGATAATGCCTTTTTTGTGCCACGCATCCAGAGGAATTATGTGTGCTAATTTGATTAGGGGGAGATTTGATTAACTGGAAAATGAGGGCTTTGCTTAGACTTTCACACGCTTAATTTATCCCTTGCAAAGCAGACGAAACATTGTGTCATGAAACTCTGAAGGCATATGGGAAGCCCTTTCAGCGGCTAGATGGTCCTTTCAGACCCAACAATATCAAGGATTGCCATGGTTCATATTGGGATAATCAGTTTAAAGCTTTTTGCCCGGCCGTAGAATACAAATTGTATTTGGCATCGCCAGTGAAAAGGTTGAAATGATAATGAGATTAATGTAGTACGGAATTGAGCTAAGGAAAAAAAGTGGAAAACTACTTGCTATTTGCATGTTTTTTAATGAAAATAGTTTGTTTTTTCAAGTGTTTATGTGTTATTACTTCTGTTGCTAGGTTCATATCATATTTTTTATTGATCATCTACATCAGGGATCATCAACTAGATTCAGCCACGGAACGTTTTTTGTTGTTGAGTGGATGGTCGGGGGGGGGGGGGGGGGGGGGGGCGGAACATAATTACAAATAATTTGTAGACTGCTAGTTGACCGCAAGAAGCACAAACAGTTATGATCTTTGACTAAAACATAATAATTTCAAACCTTGCTTACATTTGTTTTTACAAATGCGAAAACAAGTATTTTGACATTTTTGCAAAAAAAAAAAAAAAAAAACATAAATATTTGACTTACATAAGTATTCAGACTATGAGACTCGAAATTGAGCTCAGTTGCATCCTGTTTCCATTGATCATCCTTGAGATGTTTCTACAACTTGATTGGAGTCCACCTGTGGGAAACTCAATTAATTGGGCATGATTTGAAAAGGCACATACCTGTTTATATAAGGTCCCACAGTTGACAGTGCATGTCAGAGTAAAAACCAAGGCATGAGGTCGAAGGAATTGTCCGTAGAGCTCCAAGACATGATTGTGTCAAGGCACAAATCTGGGGAAGGGTACCAATTTTTTTTGGCATAATTAAAGGTTCCCAAGAACACAGTGTCCTCCATCATTCTTAAATAGAAGAGGTTTGGAACCACCAAGACTCTTCCTAGAGCTGGCAGCTCAGCCAAATTGAGCAATCGGTGGACAAGGGCCTTGGTCAGGGAGGTGACCAAAAACCCGATGGTCACTCTGACAGAGTCCCTCTGTGGATATCGGAGAACCTTCCAGAAGGACAACCATCTCTGCAGCACTCCACCAATCAGGCCTTTATGGTGGAGTGGCCAGTAAAAGGCAGATGACAGCCCTCTTGGAGTTTGCCAAAAGACACCTAAAGGACTCTCAGACGATGAGAAACAAGATTCTCTGGTCTGATGAAACCAAGATTGAACTATTTGGCCTGAATGCCAAGCGTCACATCTGGCGGAAACCTGGCACCATCCCTACGGTGAAACATAGTGGTTGCAGCATCATGGTGGTTGCAGCATCATGCTGTGGGGATGTTTTTCAGCGGGAGGGACTGGGAGACTAGTCAGAATCGAGGGTAAGATGAATGGAGCAAAGTGCAGAGAGATAGATCATTGATGTAAACCTGCTCCAGAGGGCTCCGGACCTCAGACTGGGGCGAAGGTTCACCTTCCAACAGGACAATGACACTAAGCACACAGCCAAGACAACACAGGAGTGGCTTCGGGACAAGTCTCTGAATGTCCTTGAGTTGCCCAGCCAGAGCCCGGACTTGAACCTGATAGAACATCTCTAGAGAGGCCTGAAAATAGCTGTGCAGCAATGCTCCCCATTCAACCTGACAGAGCTTGAGAGGATCTGCAGAGGAGAATGGGAGAAACTCCCCAAATACAGGTGTGCCAAGCTTGTAGTGTCATACCAAAGAAGACTCGAGGCTGTAATTGTTGCCAAATGTGCTTCTGTCTGTACTTTTTTTTATACATTTGTAAACATTTCTAAAAGCCTGTTTTTGCTTTGTCATTAAGGGGTATTGTGTATAAATTGGTGAGGGAAAAACAAACTATTTAATACATTTTAGAGTAAGACTGTAACGTAACAAATGTGTAAAAAGTTAAGGGGTCTGGGGGTCTGAATACTTTCCGAATTCACTGTTATATATTTATTTTTGCTCAGAAAACTTGGGGAGCCAAATAAAACCACCTGCGGGCTACCAGCTGTGGAACCTTGATCTACATGGAATATAGATTTTCCCATATGTTTGTGTTCCATTTATACCTTTTACTTCAAACCACTATTCAAATCTATTGCTGCTGTCTATAAAACGTGCAATTTATGTACAGTTATTATGTGCATAAATCACAGCTGCATAGTGGTAATGTATCATATTTTAAATCACTTAGTGGTTTCACTTGTCTTTCTGATCGTTTTGTATCCCCTGCTATGACCACTGGGACCGTAGGGCCTGAATGGTTTGCTTTACCTCCTTTAACATGCAGCCATGAAGGTCATATTACCGCTCACTGATGATTGCATTTGAATAAAAAGTGAGTTCGTCTAGGAGAGAGAGGGGGATATGGCTGGAGAGAGAGATGGAGAAAGAGAAATGGAGAGAGAAAGACGAAGAGAAAGATTGAGATGGAGAGAAGCAGCGAGAGACAGACTTGATCTTTCTGATCTAGGATCTTGACTTTACCCAGCAGCATGGTGATCATCCCCCCGGTCCAACTGGCCTGCAAAGCCTGTATTTTCAACAAATAGCTGTCCTTTATTTTACACTGGGATTGCCTTCTAATAAGGGATTAACCACCCTCCAACCAGCTCCACCCATCACTGCCTAAAGGTGCTTTACCCCAAGCCACTCATGAACCACTGTAGACTCCCTTCTCCTTCAAGAGCCAATGCAACCAACACAATGCCAACGTGAGTGGACTGGCTGATTTGTTTTTGTCATCTGTCCCGATGCCAAGGGGAAGGAAGCTTCAAATTGGGACATTCTAGGAGCCAAGGATTCATTAAAAAAATAGTTGAGATGAGAAGGACGGATGAGGCGGAGGATGGAGGGATGGAGAGAGAAGTGTGGAGAGAGACCCAGACAGATGAGCTGTCTCCTGTTGGACTCCCTTCCATCTTCCCCATCTGTTCACCACAGTTTTAATTAAATCTACTGAGATGAGGATTTTTTCCTCTTTTTCTATCCCCCCCAGCTGTCTCTCTCTCTTTCTCTCTCTCTCTCTCTCTCTCTCTCTCTCTCTCTCTCTCTCTCTCTCTCTCTCTCTCTCCCTCCCTCCCTCTCTCCCTCTCTAAACTGGACCGCAGTAGGTCTGTGCAGTTCTAATGTCCATTCATCTCACCACCTCACTGCCAGTTGCTAATGAGAGCAAGCCAGGGTGACACGGCGCTGCTTGCCAGCCATCATGAGCTGTTAATGAGGAGGATTCTAGAAAGTCCCTGGTCCAACAACCTCCCCAATCCGCTTCGCTACACACACACACATACACACACTCAGACTTAAAGAACATACACACATACTGTAGACAATACACACACACAAACACAAACACATAGAAAACGTACACACACACTCACACTATACACTCACACATTCAGATGCACAAACACTGTCTATAAAGAGATGCAAACCACCTTGAAAATCACACTCTCTCTGACACCTACAGATACACACATGTACAGTGCCTTCGGAAAGTATTCAGATCACTTTACTTTATCCAGATTTTGTTACTTTACAGCCTTTTTCAAAAAAAATATTAAATAAAAAAATGCTGTCATCAATCTACACACAATACCCCACAATGACAAAGCAACAACAGGTTTCCAGAAATTTTTGAAAATGTTTTACAAAACCTTATTTACATAAGTATTCAGACCCTTTACTATAAGACTCGAAATTGAGCTCAGATGCATCCTGTTTCCATTGATCATCCTTGAGATGTTTCTACAACTTGATTGGAGTCCACCTGTGGTAAATTCAATTGATTGGACATGATTTGGAAAGCCACATATCTGTCTATATAAGGTCCCACAGTTGACAGTGCATGCCAGAGCAAAAACCAAACCATGAGGTTGTAGGAATTGTCCGTAGAGCGCCAAGACAGGATTGTGTCGAGGCACAGATCTGGGGAAGGGTACCAAAAAATGTCTGCAGCATTGAAGGTCCCCAAGAACACAGTGGTCTCCATCATTTTTAAATGGAAGAAGTTTGGAACCTCCAGACTCTTCCTAGAGCTGGTCGTACAACCAAGCTGAGCAATCGGTGGAGAAGGGCCATGTTCAGGGAGGTGACCATGAACCGGATCTTCACTCTGACAGAGCTCTAGAGTTCCTCTGTGGAGATTGGAGAACCTTCTAGAAGGTAAACATCTCTGCAGCACTTCACCAAACAGGTTTTTATGCTAGAGTGACCAGACGGAAGCCACTCCTCAGTAAAAGGCACATGTAAAGGCACCTAAAGGACTCTCAGATCATGAGAAACAAGGTTCTCTGGTCTGATGAAACCAAGACTGATCTCTTTTGTCTGAATGCCAAGCGTCACATCTGGAAGAAACCTAGCAACATCCCTATGATGAAGCATGGTGGTGGCAGCATTATGCTTTAGGGTTGTTTTTCAGCGGCAGGACTGGGAGACTAGTCAGGATCAAGGGAAAGATGAAAAGAGAAAAGTACAGCGAGATCCTTAATGAAAACCTGCTCCAGAGCGCTCAGGACCTCACACTGGGACGAAGGTTCACCTTCCACCTTCCAACAGCACACAGCCAAGACAACGCAGGAGTGGCTTCTCTAGAGAGACCTGAAAATACCTGTGCAGCGACGCTCCCCACCCAATCTGACAGAGCTTGAGAGGATCTGCAGAGAAGAATGGGAGAAACTCCCCAAAAACAGGTGTGCCAAGCTTGTAACATCATACCCCAGAAGACTAGAGGCTGTAATCACTGGCAAAGGTTCTTCAAGAAAGTGCTGAGTTAAGGGTCTGAATAATTATGTAAATATCACATTTCAGTTTTTTAAATGCAAACATTTCTAAAAGCCTGTTTTTGCTTTGTCATTATGGGGTATTGTGTGGAGATTGATGAGGGGGAAAAACTATTGAATCCATTTTAGACTAAGGCTGTAAAGTAACAATGTGGATAAAGTCAAGGGTCTGAATATTTTCCGAATGCACTGTACATACCTCTGAGCATCCAACAAAAACCACACATACTGAACAACTCGCTGTTTAAAACAACTCAGCACATGCTCTCCCTCCACTGTCTGTCAAGCCTGGATCACTTTGCCTAGCCCAGATAGCTGTCTGTCTGTAATACATTGTCAGACTTAATGTTTTCCCATGGTGACACTGCTGACACAAACTTTTTCATTTGGTGGCAGAAGCCCATGATTTGGTTGCACCAGAATTTTGTTGTGGCATAATGCAATGATCATTTTATAAAGTAATTTACAGTGCTTTATTGAAAAAAATAGACTAGGCCTAACTGAGATGGTATGATGTCCAAGCAGGAATGCATGATTCTAATCATTTTGATGTCTTTTGTCTTCTGTTATCGCCTTTAGGAGACTAAAGCACATCTCCCATTTGTTTCCCGTAGCTATCTAGCCAGGTGATGAACCTGTCTCGTTCAATAGCAGCTCCCTCTCCCCTTCACCCCTCTCATTGTCTCTGTATAGTCTATATTTCTCTTTCAGTTCTAGAGTAGCTTCTCCTCTTGTCTCCAACTCCCTCTGTATCTCTTCTCATTTCCTTTGTCCTACTTGTTCCTCTCTCTTTTCTCTTATTTTCTTTCCCTTGGCTTCACCCCCTCAACCTCCACCTCTTCTCTCTCTCTATCTCTCCCTCTTTCTCCTTCTCTCAATTTCAATTTTAATTTAAGGGGTTTAATTGGCATGGGAAACATATGTTAACATTGTCACTGGTTGCCCTTTTCTTGTTGCAACAGGTCTCTCTCTCTCTCTATCTCGCTCTCTAAGAGAGTTGCCACTTAGCTGTGAAGCTGTATCACTTCATTTGCACAGAGGGTAAGTGTGGCAGCGCTCAGAGCAGTGTGTAAATTGTTAAACAGCTTGCAGTGCACTGAGGCTGAGCAGATAGAGGTTTTAGTTGGCGACACCTTGGGTTAAAACAGCAGTGCTCACCTCTCGAGCTGTGACCACACTTCTCACAGGAAGTGACAAAGTAGACACTCTGATGCCATTCTAGGTGTCGCACATCGCACATCACTGCATTTAAGGTGTTTGTGCGTGTGTGTGCGTGTTTAAAGTAAGAGCACGTAAACACAATTTCTTAGCAGAGTGGCAAATAGTTTTTTCACTTGTATAGTAGGTAGTAGATTAACTTCTATTTACACACAAGAGCTATAGACATTCCTGTTATGTGTTTTGAATGCTGCTCATTAACTTTCTTCTTAGCTTCTCTTCGATTGAATTGTATTGCATTCCTGTCTTAGCTGTAGAGTCAGTGTGTGGCGTCGATGACTCTCCCAGTGTGCTAATTAATATTGAGAGTGTTGGGAGAGACACATCATGGCAGAGTGACAATAAAACAAGTGTTTTCATCATTACACAGACAGACAGCAGCCCCAGGGCAAACAGAAGACATACAAACATCTCTCACACACACACACACATACACACACACACACACACACACACACGTACGTCGTTATTAACAGACAACGTAGTGAATAGTAGTTTTTACTGTATAAACTCCACTCTCACCACGCTCATGCAAATGAGAATTGTTCCTCTGCTGCATAATTATGTTATCAACATATCAACAAACACGGTTGTTTGTTTTAAAACGCACTGACAAGGTATGTGGCGCGTACTCTGTTTTTGATTATGAATTCAGACAACTTTTCTGGAAGGGGATAAGAAGATGGTGATGATATGCACTGTGCATGTTGAGGTGTTGGAAGTTGAAATGGAAGCCCTGGGTGTCAAGGGCTCTGGTTAAAAGCAGTGCTCTATAAAGAGAATAGCGTGCCATTTGGGACACAGACTAGTAGTCTAACCACAGCGCCTTGCTAAAATAAAGGGCCTGCCTCATATGTGTTCATCTACCTGGAAGACAGTGTAGTGTTTATGTGGAAATCTCTGTGTTCAGATCAGACTCATTTCTCCAGTTGGCTTGTCCTCTGAAAATGGATGACTGGCTTCACAGATGCCTTGGTTGTGTTGTTGAGTAAAGAGGAAAGATCAATTTGGTGTTTTATTCTCTAGCTGGAGAGGTTTTCCATGGATACAGGCATGGCCTTGCCAAGGCTTTTATTCGCTCTCTCTTTCAAAGGCTAATACAGCCATGTTGAAAGAGGTAATGATACGCCTGAGAGAGAAAGACGTGAGGACTCTTCAACACAGACATCTTTAGTGCTATTTACACAAACATCTTTAGTGCTATTTACACAAACATCTTTAGTGCTATTTACACAAACATCTTTAGTGCTATTTACGCAAACATCTTTAGTGCTATTTACACAAACATCTTTAGTGCTATTTACACAAACATCTTTAGTGCTATTTACACAAACATCTTTAGTGCTATTTAGTCACATTATGGGTTGTTTTTCTCCTCAGGATGATTTCCTATTGCCCTGGTGAAAAAGGGAGAGAGAGACAGAGAGAGACAGAGGGAACAGAGGAGACGTTACATTTGTAATAGTTGGCAATTTACTCAGAGGATGAAAATTAAGAGGCTTTTTTGGATCCAAGATCTATTGTCGTTTAGTTTCTCTCATTTAAGAGAGTGAAACAATCTTCAAAGCTAAAAGACTGAGATTTCTTACTTACTGTATATGTGTCTTAGAAAAAGGAGTAAGCAAAACATTCACAATGTAAACATTTTACTTTTTGCCCAGGGCTGCCATTTTCTCTGAAATGTAAGTTTGAAAGTTCAAAAGGCATTTAAAGTTGATATTGCACAAAACGCTTTCTGTTCAGATCTAGGTTTTCTTCTTTTGACGGGCTTCTTTTCACCTTAAAGCAGTTTTTCAGAAGTCTACTTTTCAAAGTGGATAATTGACAGCAACAGCGGCGGTAGCATGAACCCCAAACCCCCCCATTACCATGACACTGTCTTCAAAGCTGCCTCACGTCTAAAGGAGCTCAGCCCCAAAGATCTTGTGTAGCGTCTGGACTCGGGGGCACAAATTCCTTTTACACCCCCATTGAAAATCATGGATTCTTTAGTCGATTGTTCTAGTCTAGTCATCGGGAAAAGCCTGTGCCTGTTCTGTCAGAGCGAGACCAACTGTGTGTGTGTGTGTGTGTGTGTGTGTGTGTGTGTGTGTGTGTGTGTGTGTGTGTGTGTGTGTGTGTGTGTGTGGGGGGGGGGGGGGGGGGGGGGGGGGGGGTGTATGTGCGTGCAAATGTGTGTGCACCTCACTATAGTAAATGAGTCCCAGCTAGATTTAGTGAGGGGTTCTACTAGCAGGCTAAGGCTGAGCCCACAGCATAGCCAGAACAGGTTGGGTTTCAAAGGGCTTATGGGGGAATTAGACGGGTCTTTGGAGTTTGAGCGTAGCCTAATTCCTGGTGACCTTTCCCTGGCTCTGGGTTGACTTTTTGCGGTGATCAGCCAGCCAGCGCTATAACAAGCTTTTTCTGTCTGTGTGGCTGGGGATTACTGTGAAACAGCAGTGCCCTCCCATCGCCTCCCCTCGCCTTGCCTCCACTCACAGGGAGCCATCTGTGGATGAGAGAGAGAGAAAGAGACAGAGAGAGGGAAGCAGAGAGCTTTTGAGGGAGGGAGAAAATAGGCGTTAGCCTGAAGGGGCATTGTCACGCCTGTCTGTGTGTTAGTGAGGATTCTGTGGCTGTCAGAGCTCCTTTTGTGTAACATTGGGATGTTTTGTACTGCCATCTAAAACTGCCAGGCTTTGACAACCTTTCCAGCCTGGTATTCAAGAGCATTCAAGGTCATCTGAACCTGTTTTGCTCTTTCTTCTTTTAGTAGCTGCCTTGGATCTTCTTTTGATCTTATATTTTACTCTCTGCAAAGGGGGAAGGATTATTGGTGCTGTTGGAGTCAGCTTAGTGGTCATCTACTGTAGGTGAGTCTTCTCCTTCTTTAACCACTCGTTTGTCTCATCTTCAGAGGTCCGTGATGTTGATAAAAGCCGTAGTTGGTACCTTGGAGTCACTAACTTTCTTCTAGGTACAGAAACGTCTGTGTGTATGTGTCTTCAAAATTTATTTTTCTACTGTTGCCATTTTTCTTTTGCATTAAAAGCAAAGGTAAGTCAGCATTGTTTACTGGCTATGGTTTAAATCTCTAGGTGTATCTTACATCCTATTTAAAGTGGATTAGCAGTGGAAGTAATGAATGCCATATGTTAAAGTGATATGATGTTCTATAATTAGATTGACCTTACAAACACACTCACTGTAATTACATGGCTATTTATTACCTGGTTGGGGGATCTCTACTCCACCACACCTGCGGATAGAATACATGATCTCTGTTTGTATTAATTGCTCTTGTAACAATGCGATTCACAAGGTAAATTACACAAATGTAGGTTGAGATGAGAAGAAGCAACTAAAATGCAGTGTTTATATTTTAGTATTTGTTTGTGCAAAACGAAAGTAGTCTGACTACATGGAGTTGAGTCTCAAGATGTCTCAAGGCATTTGCGTAGATTTAATAATTTATAAAGGAAAGTGAGATGTGTGATCCAGATCCAACATCGGGGCTTAGTAGAGAGAGAGAGAGACGTACCGACCCATTGGTACGGCATTGCCGGCTTAATTGCCCGTGCAGGACAAAGGTGTCTTTCATTGGTCCTTGGCACAGGCACTCTCTCTCTGGGGTAGCCAGGGAGGGAGGGAGGCGGTCCTGTTCATTCCTCTCTGTGCCTGCTGCCATGTGTGATGCACTGGGCCCTGTATGGCTATGTCTGAGGGGCAGGCCCCCAGTTCCCCGCTCTGCCCCCCAGGCAGCCCGGTGTGTGTTTTTAAGAGATTTACACTGAGGTGTGAGTGCAGGAGCCTGGGGCCACGTTACATCATAATGCAGGAGCCTGGGACCGTGCTACATCATAATGCAGGAGGTGTCTGGGGGCCTCTCCACTCCACTTCTCTATTTCTCTCCTCTCCTCCTCTCCCCTCTTTCCGCTCCACAGCATTATCATAAAAACTGATTTAGAGCTGATTGATGCAAATGGCCCTCTGTTCTTTTCTATCATTAACAGCCCCTTCTCCACAGCCACAGGCACCTATTAAAGCTGTCATTTACGGTGACTCATTAAAGAGAAGCGATGGGCTATGGGAGGGATGGAGAGAGATCGAGGGAGGAGGAGGAGAGGGCAATTTCTTCTTCCTGAAAAGTGTTGTCTGTTGCAAATGCCTGCCTGAAAAGCAACACTATACTTGGCAGCAGAGTGGGTTTTTTTGCCCATGTTTTTCATCTAACACAGACATGCTTTCTAGAAAGTTCTTCTCACCTCTACACCAATAGAGTTACTGCTACCTCTACTTCAACTGCCACGTATAGTAGTAGTGGTGGATACCGTGCTTAAAGTAAAAGTAGCAGTGGTGTCGTTTGTGATAAAAATATATGTGGCATTATTTACCTTATATGAACATTTCACAGCACAGTTCATTAGGAAGTCAAGTGCACTACAAGTATTTACCAGTTTTACAGTTTGCTTCCATGACAGAGATAGTAGATATGATGCACAGGGTATAAATCCAATATGATGGGGTTTTTTTGGCTGTTGGCCACACATTTTGAACTGAGCTTTGAAAGAAAGTAAACCACAGAAGAAGAAAACAACAGCAACCCTCAAACTCTAAAGTGTGTCTGCAGCCCTCCCCATCACTCTTGACACCTCAACTCCTGGCAAACAGATTACAGCTCCTGTGATGTGTGTGTGTGTGTGTGTGTGTGTGTGTGTGTGTGTGTGTGTGTGTGTGTGTGTGTGTGTGTGTGTGTGTGTGTGTGTGTGTGTGTGTGTGTGTGTGTGTGTGTGTGTGTGTTGCGGACAGGGACCTGAGCTCCTTTAATGGGGGGCCACCGTGCTATTATTGCTGCTGCAGGGGGCTCCATGGAGCTCCAGTTGAGCCTCCTCCTGCCTCCTCCAGGGGCCTCCAGTGGCCTGGAGGGCCTATAGGGGCCCGTGGGGACCAGTGCTAATGGCATGGGGAGCCTCATGTCTTTTGTGCTCAGCGGGTGCCTCCCTCTTCCTTCTCCACACCCTTAATCCCCAGCATGACCCAGTCCTCCTGTGATCACATGCTGGAAAGAAAACATCGTCAGGGGGTTGGTGGGGGTGTGGAAGTAGTGGGGGGAGCCTGGGGCTGACTGGATGAGGATGAAGGTTGGTGGGATAAGGGGGAGATCTGTCTTCTCAGTTTCCAGGGGGCACCAGGGCACTAAGCTCCAATCAGAGGGGTCTATCGATCAACATAATTCTGCAGCCAACGTTTCCTGCACTGACAGATATGTAATACCCTTCCCAGAGCTTCTGTGCATCCCCCATGCAGCTCTCTGTGTGCGAAGAGCTGATACAGAGGTTAACCCTTTTCTGCCCCTGTGTCCACTGGGTGATCTCAGGGTAATGGCTATGGCCCCTTCACTACATGATCTAGGCCCCCAATGTTCCCACTCAAGTGCATCCAAGATCATTTTTCCACATTCTAGAGAACAGAAAGAGAGAGTGTTAAAATATGGATTGTACTGGCTTGGTGTGGGGGACTGATTGACATGCTCTCAGGGGCCAGGCTGTAGTGTTTGGCTTTTGACCTATGACCTCAGGGCTCTGTTAGGGTAGCTGGGCACCATGACGTTCCTCTCTCTCGCTCTCTCTTTCTCTCTCTCTCTATCTCTTTTTCTCTCTGTCTCTGTCTCTCCTTCTTTATCTCTCTCTCACTCTCTGTGTCTCTGCCCCTCCCCTCTCTCTCTCTCTATGTCACTCTCTTCCTCTAGCTCTCTCTCTGGAAACTTGAAGAGTAGAGTCAGTCTGCTCTGCTCTGTGGGAGGCCTGAGTGTTGCGTGGAAACAAGTATCCTCTCAGACACAGATCTCTAGTGAGATACATTATGAGCACCAAATAAAACACATTAATTACTAGCCCAAGGCAAACATGCACAAATATCGAACAGGAAATTACTAGTGATTTAAAGGCGTTTCAACACTGTGTTCAATCAAATTTCAATCAATCAAATGTATTTACAAAGACGTTTTAACATCAGCAGATGTCACAAAGTGCTTATATAGAATCCCAGCCTAAAACCCCAAACAGCAAGCAATGCAGATGTAGATGCACGGTGGCTATGACAAATTCCCTAGAAAGCCAGGAACCTAGGAATAAACCTAGAGGGGAACCAGGCTTTGAGGGGTGGCCAGTCCTCTTCTGGCTGTACCAGGTGGAGATTATAAGAGTACATGGCCATTAAGGCCAGATTGTTCTTCAAGATGTTCCAACGTTCATAGGTGACCAGCACGGTCAAATAATAATCACAGCGGTTGTAGAGGGTGCAACAGGTCAGCACCTCAGGAGTAAAAGTCAGTTGGCTTTTCATAGCCGAGCTTTCAGAGGTCGAGACAGCAGGTGCGGTAGAGAGCGAGAGAGAGAGATAGGGGGAGTTGAAAACAGCAGGTCTGGGACAAGGTAGCACGTCCAGTGAACATGTCAGGGTTTCTTAGCAGGGCTGCAGAACAGTTGAAACTGGAGCAGTAGCACGACCAGGTGGACTGGGGACAGCCAGAAGTCATCAGGCCAGGTAGTCCTGAGGCATGGTCCTAGGGCTCAGCTTGTCCCGGATGGGAGAGCGAGAGTTAGAGGGAGCATACTTAAATTCACACTTAGTGTTCTTACAGTAGACTTCCATGATGGATGGTATTATTTCCTGTATTTTATATAGTCTACACAGTACATGACATATAGTGTGTGAGTCAGCGGACTAACAGGTTCAAGATCACCTGTGGAGTTAAGCTCAGAACCCACTTAGTGCTCCTACTGTGAGGAGAATGATTAGACACAACACAATACAACACTGAGACACCATGCTGGACATGCTTTTCAACAGCAAATAACACCGGAGCCCCCTTCTGAGACATATTCCAACGCCAGTCTGAAACCTGTGCTTATTGCCAATTACATCAACCTTTATTTTATGGCAAATGTTGCCGTAATTGGCTTTTTACGAAGAGTACTTTGTAACACACATACATGCACCACTCCAGTACTGTCTATCGGGGGAGACTTTCAAAGAAAATATTTTTTTTTTGTCCTCGTCCTCCTCCCTCACTCCCAGGGTAGTTTAATGAGAGACCAGCACCTGGACAGGCACTGTAGGTGTCAGGGGCCTGATCAGTGATCAGACCTGGCGTAACGGATGAGGATAGGGCCCCCACCACTCCCTATACCCTGGATTATACCACATCAAGTGATACCACCATGGCAGCCTAATCTGTCCCCTGCTAACTAATCACTCATCAAGGTGCCCATGCAGCTCACAATGGCATCATTAGTCTCCAGCGGGCCTTGCCTGTGGGTCTGGAGGTGGGCCCACTTCTCAGGGGAGAGACTGGCTGCAGGGCTGCAGCCAAGATCGAGGGGAGGGGCTCTCAGGGGAGACTCCTGGATCTAGGGCTGAAGGGCTGCAACTGCGAAGGGAGGGGCTGGCAGGGTCGTTATGACTACAGCGCCCCTGTCCCAGAGGCTCTCAGGAATACATTACCATGGTCACAGCCCTCTGGCGTAATATGATTGGACAGGAGGGAGAAGCGGGAAGCAGCTCCACGCCTCCACCCCTCCACCCCTCCGTCCCTCTGCCCCTCCACCTCTCCCAGAGGACATGTGTAGCCTGTGTTCAGTCCCTTATCTCCTCCCAGCATTAAAATACATTATTGCACCTCGGGGGCACGTGCACAAATCTTCTATTCCTTTGTGTGCATTCACCTCCCTAACCTATCTTATCCAGCCATAAGGCATAGATCATAAACCAGGCTCCTGAATTATTCCAAGCAGGATATTGTTTTTAAGTTAATAAACACGGTAGCTGATCTTGTAAAACTTTGTTTATTGGCTTTCAGAGCCCAATTTGCCTTGTGCGCCTGGCTTAGTGTAAGACTGTAAATCCCTAGCTAAAACACACAAGCCTCAGGAGGTAATGTGCTTCTTAACCTCAGCCTGCATCGTCTGATAAGACTAGACCTCTTTGTTGTGTCTTGGAGAAGAGATGGAGAAGAGCCAAAGGCTGTTAAACTATGCTTACCCTCCGCGTTGGTAATCAGAAGGTTACGTCATCATGCACAGTGTATTAAGACAAGGAAAACAGTCTCTTTAGGCCGTCTCGCCACTGCCGATCAAGATTCCCAAGATTTTAAAAATGGGGAATCTTGATCGGCTTGCCACTTAATTGGCATTTTTTTGGAATCCTCCAATCAGAGTGCAAATATTGCTCTTCCAAAATATTTTGGAAAACATGGCGACCGTTTTTGATCTGAAAAATCAACTCCCATGTTGGAGTGAAATGTTGCCATTCACATCTCATATGTTGTTTTACTACAATATTTGATAATGAAATGTTAATACATACATACTGTGTTCAGTTTGCAACGTTTAACTACCGAAAATATCCACTGTGGTGCACATGCTAATCGATTAGCGTGCTAACTGAAAGCCATACTAAATCAATGGGACAAACAGGCTAATTCGCTAGCTTGCTAGCCATACAGATTTTACATTTTGTTTTTTGTTTTAGGTTGTTTTTTGTATGCTTAACTGTCTGGCTAGCTGGAGGAATACCATTTACACTTCCTAGCTTAACTAAATCTAGTTATCCTTATGTCTGCACTGCCATTGACTTGACTAGCAGTAGGTTGAGTGGATGCCCAGGGCAGGGGCAACACCTCTTTGTTCCTTGTCTGTTAGCTGATAAATTCCAGTAGCCTCCAGTAGCCAATGTGGCAGTCGACATGCAACAAACAACAAGCTATAGATATGAGTAAAAACATGGGGAAATGTAGTTTTAAGTGTATACAGTTGAAGTCGGAAGTTTACATACACTTAGGTTGAAGTCATTAAAACTCGTTTTTCAACCACTCCACAAATTTCTTGTTATCAAACTATAGTTTTGGCAAGTCGGTTAGGACATCTACTTTGTGCATCACACAAGTAATTTTTCCTACAATTGTTTAGAGACAGACTACTTCATTTAGCACACTTATCACTGTATCACTATTCCAGTGGGTCAGAAGTTTACATACGCTAAGTTGACTGTGCCTTCTTATTGCTGCAATCCCGCTAACGGGATCGATATGACAACAGCCAGTGAAAGTGCAGGGCGCCAAATTCAAACAACAGAAATCTCATAATTCAAATTCCTCAAACATACATGTGTCTTATATCATTTTAAAGGTAATCTTGTTGTTAATCCCACCAAAGTGTCCGATTTCAAATATGGTTTTCAGCGAAAGCACTACGATTATGTTAGGTCACCACCAAACCACAATAAGCACAGCCATTTTTCTAGCGAAAGATAGCTTTCACAAAAAGCAGAAATAGAGATAGAATTAATCACTAACTTTTGATGATCTTCATCAGATGACACTCATAGGACTTCATGTTACACAATACATGCATGTTTTGTTTGATAAAGTTCATATTTATATAAAAAAAACTGAGTTTACATTGGCGCGTTACATTCACTAGTTCCAAAAACATCAAGTGATTTTGCATAGCCACATTGTTTCAACAGAAATACTCATCATAAATGTAGATGATAATACAAGTTATACACATGGAATTATGGCTGCAGTCCCGATATCGGGACCAATATGAATACAGCCAGTCCAAGTGCAGGGCGCCAAATTCAAAAACCAGAAATCTCATAATTAAAATTCCTCAAACATACATGTGTCTTATATCATTTTAAAGGTAATCTTGTTGTTAATCCCACCAAAGTGTCCGATTTCAAATAGGCTTTTCAGCGAAAGCACTACAAACGATTATGTTAGGTCACCACAAAACCAAAAATAATCACAGCCATTTTTCCAGCGAAAGATAGCTTCACAAAAACCAGAATAGAGATAAAATGAATCACTAACCTTCGATTATTTTCATCAGATGACACTCATAGGACTTCATGTTACACAATACATGCATGTTTTGTTTGATAAAGTTCATATTTATATAAAAAAAACTGAGTTTACATTGAGGCTACAAGATTCACTAAATGCAAAAACATCAAGTGACTTTGCATAGCCCATCGTTTCAACATGAATACTCATCATAAATATAGATGATAATACAAGTTATACACATTGAATTATAGATATACCAGATTTCAAAAAAACTATGTCAGATTAAAAAAAATAATAATAATAATTGCACGCTATAATCTGAGACGGCGCTCAAAGTAGCATACCACAGCTGCAAAGATATCGTCACTATAAACAATAAAATACATGATAAATATTTCATTACCTTTGTTGATCTAGATCAGAAAGCACAGCAGGAATCCCAGATCCACAATAAATCTTTGTTTTGTTCGAAAAATTCCGTTATTAATGTCCAATTGTTAGCGCGTTTGGTAAACATGTCCAAACGCTAATTCAGGTCAGCTTCATATCGGACAAAAACTTCTAAATGTGATATTACCGGTCGAAGAAACATTTCAAACTAAGTACTGAATCAATCATTAGGATGTTTTTAACATATAGCTTCAGTAAAGTTCCAACCGGAGTATTCGTTCTTGTCTGCGTGAGCAATGGAACGTCAGTGGCTTGCATGAAGAAAAGTCATGATCAGCGCATGGCTGCTTGATGGACACCTGACTGATTCTGCTCTCATTCTCTCCCACAACATCATAGAAGTCTCATTGGAATTTCTATTGATTGCTGACATCTAGTGGAACCCCTAGGCAACCTCAGTCATAACTCAATTGGATTTCTTAAAGGACTCTGGTGAATACAGACAAGCTCAGATTTCTGACTTCCTGTTTTGATTTCAACTCAGGATTTTGCCTGCCAATATGAGTTCTGTTAATCTCACAGACATAATTCAAACAGTTTTAGAAACTTTGGAGTGTTTTCTATCCAATACTAATAATAATATGCAAATATTAGGAACTATGACTAAGGAGCAGGCCGTTTGAAATGGGCACCTTTCATCCAAGCTACTCAATACTGCCCCTGCAGCCATAAGAATTAAGGTATGATCAACAATTTAACTTATTAAATTGAATGAGACGATAATCCATACAATCTCCATTGATTGGATATCATAAGTGTAAACAGTGGTTCAGATGTTACGGTACATTCACCACTATGGTACACTTCTCCTTAAGGCCGAAGCCACATGGGATTCCCGCTGGAGGCGGGGTTACTGAATGTGTTTTGCAAAAACAAAATTTTACTGATTGATCAATTTAATGATAAATCAAACCTGTATAGGCTATTTGGGAATTAAACTTGAATTAACCTGAGAAGTTGCTTCATCTAGGTTAATTTGGAAAAAGTTTACAGTGTCTCATTTAGAAAACTAATCAATTTGGATATTATTTAAAAAATCCACTTGAGAATGTAAATCTGGCAATTTCACTAGTTAAATTGAATAAGAGATCGATATCCGTCTGGATATCGTAAGTAACGACTTGAGTGTCACCTGACTAATTATTCTTGAAGGAAAGTACTGGTGATTCTTCAGAGGTCACTGCTGGCACATGCTGGAATCAAGCAGAAGTACCCGGGCGGGACTTCCGTTCCGCAAGACGGAGGAATTTCGATGTGGCACAAGAAACAAAATGGCTGTTTTCCCTTTGTTAGCTTAGCATCTCGTGCAAGCTAATCCTACTTTGTGCATTTTTCAGGCATAACATAGGATTCCATTAGCAAGGGAAAGGTTTTACATATAACTGTTATGTTCAAACCCTTTTCGGCGTGGAAACGCGAGAGACAGAGAGATAATTATCGCTGGTCACGCTAATATCTACTCAATTTCAATCGGCTGGCTCTTTTGTCCTCGCCCGAGAATTTAACAATGACCGGGCCTACACGCTTCTGAAATGCGCGAGGCAGAAATAGCCTGCGTTTGGCCAAACGCTCTATCTCAGATCTCTATAATTAGCTTTATCAGCCCTAGTACAGAAATGTATTCGCTTATGCTACCCACTGACTACGTCAGAGAACAACACGGGGACAGTTCGTCTTCAGCACACACACCACCAATAATTCTTGTCTACAACTCCCATAATGTGTATAATAAACTTGGTATATTATGTAATCTGCTTTTCAATTTTATATAGGCTGAATCAAAATGAAAGCATCATCCTATTTTAGATTCCTCGCACGGGGGCACCAATAATGTCGTGTCTTTGGCTATGCCGGATTAAGTGATATGACATGCTATTCTATAAAATAATTTCTCTGTAATTAATATTACCTGATTAAGCTAATCAGGTGAATGTAATTAACTAGAAAGTCGGGGCACGATGAAAGAATGTTTATAGAGCTGTTATCTTCCGAATAAACTCTTAAAGACCTAGTAATCTTTTACATCAGTAGCAGTCAATATTTAATTGTCACCTTATTTAGTCTCATCTGAAAGTTGTAAATTCTTGGTTATCTTCACGAACCCTGGCTAATAAGTTGAATCACCAATACAAAATTTGGTTTAATTATTTATTTACTAAATACCTAAATAATCACACAGAATTACAGAATGTGTCATACATTGATTACAAATTATTTCATAAAGGAAAACGTCCCTAGCGGACGGAACAGATATGACAGCTGGTTACACAAAGAAAGGGGGTTGGGTTGTGAATGAAAGAGCGGGAAGACTGAGGAACAAAGAGATCTTGTGTCTCTATCGGGCAGTAGGCAGCTATGCTATCGTAAATACAGTATATTATGCATTCTAAATAACCGCCCATTTGAAAAAGGAAAATGCAATAAATATTTACTCTGAGCAGCACTTCGGTAGATTGGTCGTAGATAGACAGCCGGGTTGGTCCAGCATGGATCTCTGGTCCTCTGATGAATGTCTAGTGGTGAACTGGAGCGTGGTAGAATGGATACTCTGTCCGTCCTCTCCTAGCCCACATTTGGCGGGCGGAGAGGGTATCACTTCTTTAGTGAATAAGAATAATAACTAGAATGTGTAGATTTTTCAAGATACAGTTTATGTCGTCCTATCATCAGCAATCATGTCTCAGACGCCAACTAAACTGACATCATATTCATTAAGTCCCAACGCATATTTTCAACTGGTTGGATTACCGAAATTTGGTTCCGTTTCCCATCTTTTGATGTCACCAGACTCTCTCTCAATGTTAACAAAGGGATTTTCAATAGTCACATCGGTAGAGTAGAGAGAGGAAAACGGGGAAAGGTATTTATGGGGGTCATAAACCTCCCCCTCAGGCCAACGTCATGACAAGTGTATGTAAACTTCTGACCCACTGGGAATGTGATGAAAGAAATAAAAACTGAAATAAATAATTCTCTCAACTATTATTCTGACATTTCACATTCTTAAAATAAAGTGGTGATCCTAACTGACCTAAGACAGGGAATTTTTACTAGGATTAAATGTCCGGAATTGTGAAATACTGAGTTTAAATGCATTTGGCTAAGGTGTATGTAAACTTCCGACTTCAACTGTATCTGCTTCATATTAGATATATTATTTATGTCCATGTTGCTCATTGCTCATCATTGCTCCAGTGTCTCATACCCCACTCTGTTGCCAGCAAAATTGTTTGGCAATATTGCCCCCAGAAATTGCCTATGTATCATGTCTTTAAGTCGTCCGCAACCTCCATCACCTAATATTGGAAAGAGTTCGATCCAGTTGTTTTTGTGAAGTCAAGCTCACAGCTGCCAACGATTACTGCTCAGAACAGAATCGTGCTCAGAGCTCCACCGACAGTTCTCTTTTGATTAGCAATTATCCCTGAAAAAAAGGGAGGGAAACATGAAGGGACACAGAGGGGAGCATGTTCCGAACATGTGTTTGCATTAAACAGGGTTCTGTCAGGGCATACGGGGGTTCCTTCTGGATTTTGTCAAGGTTATATCAGGGTTCCATCAGGGTTCTGTCATGGTTCTGTTAGGCTTTCAATAGGGTTCCATGGGGGCATGCATGGGGTGCTGTGGTTCATCGTACCATCGTTTAGCTTTGATTCCCCTATACTGTCCAGATGTTAAGATGTTAGGATCACCTCTATACAGGACCATATGTATCCACTTAGTTGTTGGGGGGAAAATAAATGATTTGTTTTTCCATCGTGGTCTCTCTCATTATACATTTATAAAATAGGCTTTTGAAGATTAAAAAATAGTGCCCTAGCTTGTCGAGCCAGACTGACGCTGGCTTGACATGGCATGTTTTTCAGATGTAGTATTTTAGTCATTTACTCATCTGGGCTCAGACAGGGGCTAGGATTAGAACCAGCACTCAACATATTTTAGTAATTTCAGCTGTAATTTTTGCTCCCGTTGGTAGAACATTTCTCACGTCAATGCCTGGTTTACTTTATGCGTACCCAACCAGCTCGTTCATTGGCTTCAGGCTGCTCATGGTGAATTCTTCTTGTGCTCTTTCCTGTAACTGGTTGGCTCCCACAGTGAGGAGTAACACTAAATGAAGTAGGTATAAAATAGGGTAGCAGGTGTTCCTGGCCTCCCCTAACCTCCACTACCCTCCTCTACCCTGGCTGGCTCACCTCTGGGGGGCGGGCAGTAAAGCCCAGGTCACATGCCATACTTGGAGGTCACAGGCCAGACATTCTTTCTAAAGGAAATAAGCTGGAGGTGAAAAAGGAAGATTTATTGACTACCTGATCCTGTTTAACAGGCACTGCTGGACCAGAGCCTCTCAGTCATGTAGGGGCTGCCTTTTTTAGTTTTGTCAGAGTTGTCCCTGGCACATGAAAGAGGCATTGAGAAAAGCCAAGAATGACAACTACTGCTTTTATTCACTTGATATGTATGAAAATATTTGGCCCAAAAATTCCATGGAGTTTTAACACTGGAGCTATTGTTGTCATTCATGACAGATTTGAGCATGTGCTCTCAACTGCAGCCTCTCACCAACATTATAGAATGCAGACTTAAGGCCAGTATTGCTGTTGAATGACTCATGAGGTTGCCAAGTTTACAGTGAATTCAATGAGGCAACAATAAGACAACTCGTACACGTTTTAACGGCTCTCTACTCCATAAAAATCTATTTTTTCAGTGTCTTTGTAATCTTGCTTTTGATATGTTCAACTCCGCCAATTTGACACCCCCTCTCCCAAATTAAGGTCCTTCAGAGATGCACAAAAGAGGCAGATAGATGTTGCATGTCTTCATTAAGCCTCCTTTAATTGGCTTTGTAACAAATAATCTCCTATCATTCTGAGCGTGGGACATGGCAGGTAGGCCGAGCGCCAGCTCCAGTCATCTGTCAAAACGTCAGATGGATCTAAGAAATGAAAGCATCCAGAGAACGCAAACATGCCCCATACCAGCCAGTTGTTCAACACTGTGTACAAACACTCCAGATCAGAAAAGGCTGTCAGAAAGCCTTCTGTATGGGGATTAAACAGTAAACACCGAACTGTCGAGCCTAGAGACGTGTTTCTCCTTTTAAAATTGTTTTGTTTTTCTTACTCTGTAAAGAACACCAATCAAAGTGGGGGAAGAGGGCATGTCACATCCAAAAGAAATGCTATTACAGGAGACGAGTGCTGCAGAGCACCAGGAACCACCTCACTGTGTCTGTCCTGTTTGTCCCCATGGACGGTCTCACACACATAAGGTTGCAAAATTCCCTGGTTCTCCTGAAATCCCAGTTGGAGACTTCCCGGAATCAGGAGGGAATAAGCAGGAAATCTGGAATTCTCCAACCAGGATTTCTGGAAAACCAGTGAACTTATTTAAAGCTCCTGGAATTTGCAACCCTACACACACACACACACACACACACACACACACACCAGGTTAGCCGTTAGCCGGTAATAGCTTTGTCTTTTCTTTTTTTTAAGCCGATAAATAAAATTGCAGCCAAACAATTGCCCGTGAGAAGAAAAAAATCCCTCTTGTAAAATAATGCTTTTTAGCCTATTAATTGATGGAAATAGCAGTCTATGTAAATACATTTGACCGGTCATGCTTAGGGACAGATCTACATTTACTGGGGGAGAGGGGCTAGTCCAACTCAAGGTGTCATAAAAAGAAAATGCACTCCCCTCCCAAACATTAAAAATATTTTTTCACACTGGACACTGGCCGAAAACTAGGGCTGATCCGAGCATTCTGACTTAACAATAGCAGTCATGCACCCAAGCTAACTGGCTAACGTTGGCTAGCTTGCTAGCTACTTCCAGACACAAATGAGAGAACAGCTCACTCTGACCACTTGGCGACTGCATCTGTGCTGCTGGCAACAATTTAATTACGCTTTTTTTGCCAACGTTTACTGACACCAGCCATATTCAACGGGTGTTGAGCGTTCGTAAAATCGTCACTTATTCTGCGCTTGTCACATTCCTGACCTTATTTTCCTTTGTTTAACTTTGTTTAGTTGGTCAGGACGTGAGCTGGGTGGGTAGTCTATGTTATGTGTTTCTATGTTGGGTTCAATGTGTTGCCTGATATGGTTCTCAATTAGGGGCAGGTGTTGGACATTTCCTCTGATTGAGAACCATATTAAGGTAGGTTGTTCACACTGTTTGTTTGTGGGTGATTGTTGCTGTGTCTGTGTTTGTTACACCACACGGTACTGTCTCGTCTCGTTCGTTCGTTCTTTCCTGTTCGTGCGTTCATTGTTTTTTATGTTCACAAGTTCAGGTCTGTTTAACGTCGTTTGTTGTTTTGTAGTTTATTCAAGTGTTCTTCGTGTTTCGTCTTCATTTAATAAATCATTACGTCTACATACCTCGCTGCGTGTTGGTCCGATCCATGCTCCTCCTCGTCTGAGGAGGAGAACGAATATGACAGCCGTTACAGCGCTCATGCACACTCGGATGAGAGTGCTCTGAAATCGGAGTAGAGAGCCAGAGCGAATTTACCAGCTACATCTATCGACAGTTGTCGCAGTGACATCCTAAACATTCTATTGAAATAGTTACTTGCATAGTGGAGTCTTTTGTTTAAACATCTAGCTAGCTATCTAAACAATGAACTATAATCCCAACTCATAACGTTACTACCCTGCATGAATCTGCAGGTAGCTAACTGTTATGTAAGTTTGTAATTAATGTTAATAAATTGCAATTATCTTTTTAGGTCTGAACCCCAGAGAATGTAAAGCTCTGGTTTAAATGAAACAGACATAATTCCCATCTCACAATTAGTCAGATACAATTTTATTGGCGAGAGCTCTGCTGTGTCTATACAAAAACGTTCCTTTAATACCTTCTCTTAACCTACGCACATACATACACACTAAACTTTGGATTCTCCCTTCTTCTCCTGGAGTCTCACCAAAGTTTATTACCACACAGCTGACAGTTCCAGTCCCCTCCAGATACGGGAAATCTGGAGGGGCTCTCCATGTCTTATCTTATCTCCACAGAGTTATAGCTGGGTCGGTTCAAACATCGGTTAAGGAGTCTCTTTGCTTTCTTTCGGCACACACATACATTCCCTTCTTCCGCAATGGTTATAATTTTTAATTACCCCTTGTCCATGCTACATAACCTCTAATCCTAATGGTTAAGTTTCTGGGTAGAATTATTTAATCATTTATCTTAAACCTTGATAAATTATGGCTCTGAGATACGAATTATATTACTACACAGATCATACACATAACGTTAGCTAGCTAGCCAGCCAGCTAACGTTAGCTAGCTAGCTAACACTACACTTGAACTTGAAATGAAAACAACTTTCTGACAAAATTAGAAACGTGTAATATCTGAAAATGTAGCTAGCTAGACTCTCTTACCTGTATACATGGATGGACACTTCTCCCTCTGTCATGGATGCCATGGTTGCCCTTAGTTTGAAGATGTAACCCGGAGACAGGTGTTTTATACAACAGTGTTCTCTTTTTGATTCTGTCTGCATATTTCAAAATCAAATCAAATTTTATTTGTCACATACACATGGTTAGCAGATGTTAATGCGAGTGTAGCAAAATGCTTATGCTTCTAGTTCTGATAGTGCAGTAATATCTAACAAGTAATCTTGCAATCAAATGCCATAATGTTCTCCATCTTAGCTATCATACTCTAATTCCACTCATTTCAAAACCCGGTCCTCCAGAAGTGGCGAGCAACACTTATGCAGTTCTACTACGTGATATCTTTTTTTTTAAAGCTGGTTAGGAAGGATTACCTACACATACTGACCAGCTCATATTATAGACAGAAGCTTGCTACATGGCAGACCAATCCAAACTCATCTCTCGGCATGTCAGCCCACTCATTATTTTTTATTAAACATTTTTATTTAACGAGGAAAGTCAGTTAAGAACAAATTCTTATTTACAATGACGGCCTAGGAACAGTAGGTTAACCTCTCTTGGGTACGTGAGGTGTTAGCGTCCCACCTCTTCAACAGCCAGTGAAACTACTGGGCGCCAAATTCAAATACAGAAATACTCATTATAAAAATTCAGAAAACAAAATTATTTTACATAGGTTTAAAGATTAACTTCTTGTGAATCCAACCACGTTGTCAGATTTTTTAAAATGCTTTACGGCGAAAGCATACCTTATGATTATTTGAGAACATAGCCCATTAGACAAATCATTACAAACAGTAACCAGCCAAGTAGAAGAGTTACACAAGTCAGAAATAGAGATAAAATTAATCCCTTACCTTTGATGATCTTCATATGGTTGCACTCAGCAGACATTCCTTTACTCAATAAATGTTCCTTTTGTTCGATAAAGTCTCTTTATATCCAAAAACCTCCGTTTTGTTCGCGCATTTTCTTCAGTAATCCACAGGCTCAAACGCAGTCAAAACAGGAAGACAAAAAAATCCAAATTGTATCCATAAAGTTCATAGAAACATGTCAAATGATGTTTATATTCCAGCCTCAGGTTGTTTTTAGCCTAAATAATCGATAATATTTCAACCGGACAATAACGTCGTCAATTTAAAAGGTAAACAAGAAAGGTACTCTCTCGGTCTCGCTCATGAAAAAGCTCTGTGACACTTTAGGGTCCACTCATTCAGACTGCTCTTACTTCCTCATTTTTCAGAATACAAGCCTGAAACAATTTCTAAAGACTGTTGACATCTAGTGGAAGGCATAGAAACTGCAATTTGAGTCCTAAGTCAATGGATACTGTAATGGCATTGAATAGAAAACTACAAAACCAACAACCTACTTCCTGAATGGATTTTTCTCAGGTTTCGCCGGCCAAATCAGTTCTGTTATACTCACAGACAATACTTTAACAGTTTTGGAAACTTTAGAGTGTTTTCTATCCAAATCTACCAGTTATATGCATATCATATCTTCTGGGCCCGAGAAGCAGGCAGTTTAATTTGGGCATGCATTTCATCCAAAATTCCGAATGCTGCCCCCTACCCTAGAGAAGTTAACTGCCTTGTTCAGGGGCAAAACAACAGATTTTTACCTTGTCAGCTCTGGGATTCGATATAGCAACCTTTCGGTTACTGGCCCAATGCTCTAACCACTAGGCTACCTGCCGCCCCAGGGCTACCTGCCGCCCCAGCCAATGGCTAGTGGGAAGGTTGCTGCCTTTATCTGTGGTAATAAAAAAAAATGAAATGGTGTTTTTCGTAAGAGATGTCTCTTTCTATTCATCAATTGGCCGCTGCACAGTTTGGATCGATTGGTTGATTGATTTTATTTGTCAGTTAAAGAAATACATACACTACATGACTAAAAGTATGTGGACCCCTGCTCGTCGAACATCTCATTCCAAAATCATGAGCATTAATATTGAGTTGGTCCACCCTTTCCTACTATAACAGCCTCCTCTCTTCTGGGAAGGCTTTCCACTAGATGTTGGAACAGTGCTGCGGGGACTTGCTTCCATTCAGTCACAAGAGCATTAGTGAGGTCGGACACTGATGTTGGGCAATTAGGCCTGGCTCGCAGTCGGCGTTCCAATTCATCCCAAAAGTGTTCGATGAGGTTGAGGTCAGGGCTCTGTGCAGGTCAGTCAAGTTCTTCCACACCGATCTCAACAAACCACTTTTCTGTATGGACCTCGCTTTGAGCACGGGGGCATTGTCATGCTGAAACAGGAAAGGACCTTTCCATAACTGTTGCCACAAAGTTGGAAGCACAGAATCATCTAGAATGTCATTGTATGCTGTAGTGTTAAGGGGCCTAGCTCGAACCATGAAAAACAGTATTCTTCCTCCACCAAACTTTACAGTTGTAACTATGCATTTGGGCAGGTAACGTTCTCCTGGCATCCGCCAAACCCAGACTTGTCCGTCAGACTGCCAGATGGTGAAGCGTGACTCATCACTCCAGAGAATGCCTTTTCACTGCTCCAATGGCGGCGAGGTGGTGATCATAGGCTTGTGTGCGGCTGCTCGGCAATGGAAACCCATTTCATGAACAATTCTTGTGCTGACGTTGCTTCCAGAGGCAGTTTGGAACGTGGTTTTGGGTGTTGCAACTGAGGACAGACGATTTTTACAATCTACGGGTCTACGCGCTCCAGCACTCAGTGGTTCTGTTCTATAAGCTTGTTTGGCCTACCACTTTGTGGCTGAGCCGTTGTTGCTCCTAAATGTTTCCACTTCACAATAACAACACTTACAGTTGATCGGGGCAGATCTAGCAGGGCAGGAATTGGATGAACTGACTTGTTGGAAGGTAACATCCTATGACAGTGCCAATGTTTGTCTATGGAGATTGCATTGTTGTGTGCTTGATTTTAATACACCTGTCAGCAACGGGTGTGGCTGAAATAACCGAATCCACTCATTTGAAGAGGTGTCCACAAAATGTTGTGGTCCCTATTTTTTACATAAATACATATATAATTACATAGATACAGATACATAACAGAGATAGAGATGAAAAAATGCTCAACCTCCAGATGAGTATGAGGGGGAGTTTAAGTGCAATTCCTACAAGCGTGTTTGGCTGGTAGCTTATTCTTTAGATGTTTGGGGCTGCTGGTAAACCATGATGTGCAGGCATAATCAAAGTGACACTGGACTAGCGCACTTGCTAGCTAGGTTTCCATCCAATTGGCGACAGATTTTCATGCGAATATTCTAACATCTTCATAAAAACAATATTTAATTTCAGAGTTTCCAGGAAAAAGGATCCGCACACTTCTAGTCAGATGCAAATATATTTTCATTATAGCTGAGCTTTTGGTCAGTCAACCTTCATCAAAGCATTTCCTGTTTCTCCAGACCTTTTCCTGTTTCTTTAGTTTTAACTTTTGCTTCCAGCCTCCAATCAGCTTTTGGTGTGCGGTAGATTCTGCCTATTATCCACAGGAGTTTCCTTTAGGAAAATGTGGCACCGGAGAACATGATAAAGAATAGTTCAATTTATCGGACATTTCAGAAATTGCTGCCTGCTGTAACGGTTCTCGTGGGCTGAAGGAAGAGTGGACCAAGGTGCCGCGTTTAAAGTGTTCATGATTTAATTTTAAAAAAACTAATCAAACAAAAACAACAAACAGGAGAACGAAAGCGAAACAGTTCTGTCTGGTGCAGACACAAAACAGAAAACAACTACCCACAACACACAAGTGGAAAAAAGGCTACCTAAGTATGGTTCTCAATCAGAGACAACGATAGACAGCTGCCTCTGATTGAGAACCACACCCGGCCAAACACACAGAAAAAGAAAACATAGAACACAAGACATAGAATGCCCACCCCAACTCACGCCCTGACCAAACCAAAATAGAGACATAAAAAGGATCTCTAAGGTCAGGGTGTGACACCAGCGGCATCAATAAACGAGGGATGTTGGCCAAATGAGCGTGTCCTTATTTACGTGTCCTTAAAAACATCTAGAAAAAATTACAAAAACACTATTCCTTGTGTTTCAATGTGTAGCATATGCAAAACTATTTTTTTTAAATAGTTTTTTAGGCTACTTTCCTAAAATAATAATTGTCCACCTCACTGTTCTGCTTTCAGAGATTTAAGTAATAAATGTATCAGGGCATTGCATGCATACTGTAGGCCTATAGAAGAGATGTTCAATCGGGTTCAAGTCCAGGCTCTGGCTGGGCCACTCAAGGACATTTAGAGACTTGTCCCGAAGCCACTCCTGCTTTGTCTTGGCTGTGTGCTTAGGGTCGTTGTCCTTTTGGAAGGTGAAACTTCGCCCCAGTCTGAGGTCCTGGAGCAGGTTTTCATCAAGGATCTCTCTGTACTTTGCTCCATTCACCTTTCCCTCGATCCTGACTAGTCTCCCAGTCCCTTCTCCTGAAAAACATTCCCACAGCATGATGCTGCCACCACCATTCTTCACCGTAAGGATGGTGCCAGGTTACCTCCAGACGTGACGTGACGATTGGCATTCAGGCCAAAGATTTGAGAAATTTTGATTTCATCAGACCAGAGAATCTTGTTTCTCGTGGTCTGAGAGTCCTTTAGGTGCCTTTTGGCAAACTCCAAGCGGGCCTTTTACTGAGGAGTGGCTTCCGTCTGGCCACTCCACCATAAATGCCTGATTGCTGGAGTGTTGCAGATCAATGCAAACAGGATGTTCCTGAGCTCAATTTCGAGCCTCATAGCAAAGGGCCTGAATACTTATTTAAATAAGGTTATTTATTTATTATGAATTTTTTGTATAATTTTTTTGCAAACATTTCTGAAAACCTGATTTCACTTTTCATTATGGGCTATTGTGTGTAGATTGATGAGTAAAATAAATAAGGCTGTAACGTAACAAAATGTGGAAAAGGTGAAGGGGTCTGAATACTTTCCGAATGCACTGTGTATATATATATATATTATAGCCTATAGAAAGGAAGAGAAGCTTAGGCCTAACGCCAGAGAGATAGAGAGATTTGCCGGTGGCATGCGACACCGACATGCATTAGTCTATCATTGAGAACATCAATGTATGGCCTGTTGAAGTGTAATTATGATATGTATGACCTGTAAAGATGAATAATGGTGTGATCAATCCATCCCTGTGATTTAACCTATAGCATTATAATATAATATATGCATTATTCTGTGTGAATCTGCTCTGCTGGCACTGGGCATGGGCATGGTATCAGCATGTTATAATCAATCAATCAATTAAATGTATCAGCAGTTGTCCCAAAGTGCTTTGACATGACTCAGATGCTTATACATGACATGGTGAGTAGTCTGTAATTCTCAACATTCCCCATTGAACAAAAGGGAGAGGAAAGGCATTGATAAACCGTCCACTGAGCACTCTGCTGTTAATTAGGAAAGTATTGAACAACATGCGTTTGCCTGTCATTGTGCTAAAGAGCTTGATTGCCAGTTTGCAAGGGCCTGAACGGGAAAACAACATCTGTGAACATCTGTTTTGAAAAGAAAAAATTGTAGCTGCTCCGAATGGAACATTTACTTTATTTTGTCTTGGTGGACCAATGGAGTTAACAGATTTACACAACCATCCGGATCAATCTGAAAACAATAGCACCATAATAGTGAGCATGCGCGTACAGGTGTTAGAGAACAAGCATTAAGGTTCGCACACATCGCACCGAATGTGGATCTAGCGTTCGTCTGTCGATCGTTTTAAGGACCACCCGCTAACATTTTTCACTCAATTCTACATGTAAAATCGGTGCACACTCGGTTTACAAATTACATTCAGAGCTGCCAAGTAAATGCTATTCATGTGTCAGAAACTTTAGAGAACAGTCAGAATCCTGACCCCCAAAACTCTACACCCCCTTCCCCCAACTTCTTCATGCCGTCTTGTCAAATCCCCAAAAGTCAACTTTTCCTTTAAACTGGAAACACACGCTAGACTGTGTGCTGCTTGGCTTTTCATGCCCGGCATCCTTGCTACAGTTAATTAACAGTTATTAGTGTTAGCCTGTGGGTGATGGAACAGCAGATTAGAGTGTGTAACTTTGGATTTTTTCTTCTCCCTCACCTGCCAGAGATTGTTGTTTTCAAGTTTTATCCTTATCAAAAGTTATTTAATTTGTTGCTTTTTTTCTGGTGTGATTGAGATCTGCACTTGGTCCTGGAGGGAAGAGAAGTGAGGCGAAGTGTAGTGAAGAGAAGTGAAGTGTGCCCCAGCGCTGGTAAAGTGGGCCCAGTTGAATGAACACTGGCTTCTTTATAACCTGGCAGGCAGTGGGAGAATTCCTAGCTCTTGCTCTGCAATTCATAACTTTTTATTAAACTCTGTTAACAGTCGTGCCCTTCACAATACAACCAGTCCTCTGGTTTTAGTTTGATTATTGTACAGATTAACTGAAGGAAGTGGTAGCTAGCATACCAGTTATAGCACAGTGGCAATCTTATACAGTGATTGGGAAAGAAAACATTTTGATCAGGAATCATTTTTTTGTATTTCCTCTGTACGTTCTATAGAGATACAGTTGAAGTCGGAAGTTTACATACACGTAGGTTGGAGTCATTAAAACTCGTTTTTCAACCACTCATTTTTCCAACAATTGTTTACAGACAGATTATTTCACTTATAATTCACTGTATCACAATTCCAGTGGGTCATACACTGAGTTAACTGTGCCTTTAAACAGCTTGGAAAATTCCAGAAAATGATGGCTTTAGAAGCTTCTGATAGGCTAATTGACATAATTTGAGTCAATTGGAGGTGTACCTGTGGATGTATTTCAAGGCCTACTTTCAAATTCAGTGCCTCTTTGCTTGACATCATGGGAAAATCAAAAGAAATCAGCCAAGACCTCAGAAAAAGATTGTAGACCTCCACAAGTCTGGTTCATCCTTGGGAGCAATTTCTAAATGCCTGAAGGTACCACGTTCATCTGTACAAACAATATTACGCAAGTATAAACACGGGACCACGCAGCTGTCATACCGCTCAGGAAGGAGACGCGTTCTGTCTCCTAGAGATGAACGTACTTTGGTGCGAAACGCGCAAATCAATCCCAGAATAACAGCAAAGGGCCTTGTGAAGATGCTGGAGGAAACAGGTACAAAAGTATCTATATCCACAGTAAAACGAGCCCTATATCGACATAACCTGAAAGGCCGCTCAGCAAGGAAGAAGCCACTGCTCCAAAACAGCCATAAAAAAGCCTGACTACGGTTTGCAACTGCACATGGGGACAAAGATCGTACTTTTTAGAGAAATGTCCTCTGGTCTGATGTAACAAAAATAGAACTGTTTGGCCATAATCACCATCATTATGCTTGGAGTAAAAAGGGGGAGGCTTGCAAGCCGAAGAACACCATCCCAAACGTGAAGCACGGGGGTGGCATCATCATGTTGTGGGGGTGCTTTGCTGCAGGAGAGACTGGTGCGCTTCACAAAATAGATGGCATCATGGGGATGGAAAATTATGTGGATATATTGAAGCAACATCTCAAGACATCAGTCAGGAAGTTAAAGCTTTGTCGCAAATGGGTCTTCCAAATGGACAATGACCCCAAGCATACTTCCAAAGTTGTGGCAAAATGGCTTAAGGACAACAAAGTCAAGGTATTGGAGTGGCCATCATAAAGCCCTGACCTCAATCCTATAGAAAATCTGTGGGCAGAATTGAAAAACCGTTTGTGAGCAAGGAGACCTACAAACCTGACTAAGTTACACCAGCTCTGTCAGGAGGAATGGGCCAAAATTCACCCAACTTATTGTGGGAAGCTTGTGGAAGGCTACCCGAAACGTTTGACCCAAGTTAAACAATTTAAAGGCAATGCTACCAAATACTAATTGAGTGTATGTAAACTTCTGACCCACTGGGAATGGGATGAAAGAAATAAAAGCTGAAATATGTCATTGTATGTCACTCTACTATTATTCTGACATTTCAATTTTTTTAAATAAAGTGGTGATCCTAACTGACCTAAGACAGGGAATTTTTACTAGGATTAAATGTCAGGAAAGTTTTAATGTATTTGGCTGAGGTGTTTGTAAACTTCCAACTTCAACTGTAGCTCTCGTATCGAGAAATGTCAGTGCTCTTGACATTCTTCATGTATTTCCACACAATAAGAGAGTAAAGCAGTGTTCACCTTGGCCTGACCTTGGCCCGGGCTGCAGTGAGAGAACAGCAGTAATGACTGGATAATGAGCCACCTGGATCAGGCTATAGAGTCCAGGCCAGACCCTGACCCCATTGCCCCTCTCAGGCTCTCTCAGGACCTCTTATTGAAGAGCTTCCACCACCCCAGCTCAGCCCCCCGTATAAACAGTTAGCATGCCACACACACGCACGCACGCACGCAGGCACGCATACACACAGGTACTTAGTACTGACCTTTAGTGTGGGAGGGAGGCAGCAGCCCCCCCTCCCCCTTGTCTATAACCAGGCTCCCAAGGGCCTCTTCTGTCAGGTGCCAGAGAAGACATAAGTAAACACTTGTTTGGATTGACACAGGGCCCTGGCATTGATCGGCAGCCATAAAAACCTGCAGTAGGTAGAAAAAAAGGAGAGACAGTGTGTTGCTGAGAGAACTGTGGAGTGTAGAGAATCTACTCTCTCCTCTCAAATAGACTGGCCATTGTAGTGAGTGGACAGGGCAGGCCTCTTACTGTCCTTCACTCCTGAGAAGGCCTCTTGAGCTCTCCTATGAAGCAGCAAAGAGTCTCTTGAGAAGCAAAGAGTCTCCTATGAAGCAGCAAAGAGTCTCTTGAGAAGCAAAGAGTCTCCTATGAAGCAGCAAAGAGTCTCCTATGAAGCAGCAAAGAGTCTCCTATGAAGCAGCAAAGAGTCTCCTATGAAGCAGCAAAGAGTCTCTTGAGAAGCAAAGAGTCTCCTATGAAGCAGCAAAGAGTCTCTTGAGAAGCAAAGAGTCTCCTATGAAGCAGCAAAGAGTAGAGAAAGAGAGAGAGAGAGAGAGAGAGAATGGAATGGTGGTGGGTGTTGATAGGGGGTGGTCTGCTCTGTAGCTACATTAGTCCAATGATGGCTATCAGTGCTGAGAGGGGGTGATAACAGGCCTCAGTGCTCCTGGTCCTGGGGGTTTCATTATCCAACAGTCATCTCAGGGGGAAGGTGGGACGAAGGGATGGGGGCCGCTGTAGTACCTTATAGCGTCCTATCCTAACTTTCTTTAACTGTGGTTGAAATAGCAGAACAGAGCCAATATGTCTTCCTCTAATATACTCCCACCAACGTGCTTTTAAACCAGTGTGATTGTTTGTTTAGTGCTCTGAGGGTTCAGCCATAGAAGGCCTCTGGAGGACATATTATACATAGCTGGATCAAGAGTGGTTTAATTCCTACTTCACTCAGGGAAATGGAGCAGGCTGATTTACATAAAGCCCACAAGGCTCATCAGTATGGACGACACGTAGCCTACACATCTCGCCCAGCAACCAGGGTGTGTATTCACATGTGTGCATGCTTACGTGCGTGCGTGTGTTCAACCACCCAGGAGGCTAATATTAATGAGCTACATCAAGAAGATGACATCACACAGGCAGCCCTGTCTAGCTCAACAGAAAGCCCAAGCCAATGTAAACTCAGCAAAAAAGAAATGTCCCTTTTTCAGGACCCTGTCTTTCAAAGATAATTCGTAAGATTCCAAATAACTTCACAGATCTTCATTGTAAAGGGTTTAAACACTGTTTCCCATGCTTGTTCAATGAACCATAAACAATTCATGAACATGCACCTGTGGAACGGTTGTTAAGACACTAACAGCTTATAGAGGGTAGGCAATTAAGGTCACAGTTATGAAAACTTAGGACACTAAAGAGGCCTTTCTACTGACTCTGAAAAACACTAAAGAAAGAATGTGTGAACATTCCTTAGGCATGCTGCAAGGAGGCATGAGGACTGCAGATGTGGCCTGGGCAATAAATTGCAATGTCCGTACTGTGAGACATCTAAGACAGCGCTACAGGGAGACAGGGCAGACAGCTGATCGTCCTCGCAGTGGCAGACCATGTGTCACAACACCTGCACAGGATCGGTACATCCGAACATCACACCTGCGGGACAAGTACAGGATGGCAACAACAACTGCCCGAGTTACACCAGGAATGCACAATCCCTCCATCAGTGCTCAGACTGTCTGCAATAGGCTGAGAGAGGCTGGACTGAGGGCTTGTAGGCCTGTTGTAAGGCAGGTCCTCACCAGACATCACCGGCAATGCCTATGGGCACAAACCCACCGTCGCTGGACCAGACAGGACTGGCAAAAAGTGCTCTTCACTGACGAGTCACGGTTTTGTCTCACCAGGGGTGATGGTCGGATTCGCGTTTATCATCGAAGGAATGAGCGTTACACCGGGGCCTGTACTCTGGAGTGGCATCGATTTGGAGGTGGAGGGTCCATCATGGTCTGGGGCGGGGTGTCACAGCATCATCGGACTGGGCTTGTTGTCGTTGCAAGCAATCTCAACGCTGTGTGTTACAGGGAAGACATCTTCCTCCCTCATATGTTACCCTTCCTGCAGGCTCATCCTGACATGACCCTCCAGCATGACAATGCCACCAGCCATACTGCTCGTTCTGTGAGCGATTTCCTGCAGGACAGGAATGTCAGTGTTTTGCCATGGCCAGCGAAGAGCCCGGATCTCAATCCCATTGAGCACAACTGGAACCTGTTGGATCGGAGGGTGAGTGCTAGAGCCATTCCCTCCAGAAATGTCTGGGATCTTGCAGGTGCCTTGGTGGAAGATTGGGGTAACATCTTACAGCAAGAACTGCCAAATCTGGTGCAGTCCATGAGGAGGAGATGCACTGCAATATTTAAGGCAGCTGGGGGCCACACCAGATACTGACTGTTACTTTTGATTTTGACCCCCCTGCCTTTGTTCAGGGACACATTATTCCATTTCTGTTAGTCACATGTCTGTCGAACTTTTTCAGTTTATGTCTCAGTTGTTGAATCTTGTTATGTTCATACAAATATTTACACATGTTAAGTTTGCTGAAAATAAACGCAGTTGACAGTGAGAGGACTTTTTTTTTTTTTGCTGAGTTTATATACTCTACATGACCAAAAGTATGTGGAGACCTGCTCGTCGAACATCTCACTCCAAAATCATGGGCATTAATATGAAGTTGGTGTCCCACCCTCCCCCCCTTGCTGCTATAACAGTCTCCACTCTTCTGGGAAGGCTTTCCATTAGACAAGAGCATTAGTGAGGTCAGGCACTGATGTTGGGCGATTAGGCCTGGCTTGCAGTCGGCGTTCCAATTCATCCCAAAGGTGTTCGATGAGGTTGAGGTCAGGGTTCTGTGCAGGCCAGTCAAGTTCTTCCACACCGATCTCAACAAACCACTTCTGTATGGACCTCGCTTTGTGCACGGGGACATTGTCATGCTGAAAAAGGAAAGGACCTTCCTCAAACTGTTGCCACAAAGTTGGAAGCACAAAATCGTCTAGAATGTCATTGTATGTTGTAGCATTCATACTTCCCTTCTCTGTAACTAAGGGGCCTAGCCCGATCCATGAAAAACAGCCCCAGACCATTATTCCTCCTCCTCCACCAAGGTCCCAGACCACCATGAACTATGCATTCAGGCAGGTAGCGTTCTCCTGGCATCCGCCTAACCCAGATTCAACTGAGGACAGACGATTTTTACACGCTACGCACTTCAGCACTCGCAGTCTTGTTCTGTGAGCTTGTGTGGCCTACCACTTCACGGCTGAGACGTTGTTGCTCCTAGACTTTTCCACTTCACAATAACAGCACTTACAGTTGACCGGGGCAGAAATTGGATGAAGTGACCTGTTGGAAAGGTGGCATCCTATGACGTTGCCATGTTGAAAGTCTCTGAGTAAGGCCATTCTACTACCAATGTTTTCTTTGGAGATTGCATGGCTGTGTGCTCTATTTACACAGGTGTGATTTGCTACGGGTGTGGATGAAATTGCCAAATCCACTAATTTGAAGGGGTGTCCACATACTTTTGTATATATAGTGTACATTTTCAGAACTACTATTTTTTTTTACGCATATTTAGATAAGAAAAATGAGTAGTGTGGTTTTGCTTTATGCCGATGATAAAAGGGTTGTTACCTTCCAGGAAGGAGTACAAATGTCCCATTTGAGTATGTGCTCGTGCAGTACGCAGCAGGCTAGTGCGTCGGCAGTATGGTAATAGATGATGGATGCACTGATCCCACTCATTATTATCAGTCATGAAGTTGCTCCTACTACAGGGCGGCAGTCACCTTCATCTCTCCCTGAGTAGTACATCAGCAGGCAGGCAGCTAGCTACCATACTGAAATAACAAGCCCTGAGAGAGGGGAGAGAGAGAGAGGGGAGAGAGAGTGAGAGAGAGTGAGAGAGCGTGAGAGAGGGAGAGATAGATAGAAGAGGGGGAGTGGTAGAGACAAAGATGGGCCATGCTCCACCCCACACACACACACACACTGGCTGATGATGTATATACTTTGTTAGTGTGGTATTTCCCTCTCTCCCCCTTTGTCTCTCTACCCTCCTCTCTCGCTCTCTTTCTCTCTCTGAGATGAAGGCCTCATCAGAGAGCCAGGTCTTAGGCTGAGGGAAGGGTTTCATTTTGCCTCATTACAGGAGCCACTAGAGGATTATTGGGCTTCAAAGCTTCTTGATTGCATTATCAGGCTTTAGTTTGTTGGAACACAGGGCTAATCTGGCCTTCCGTTGTGAAGGAGGGGCGTTGGCCACATAGCAACACAGTGGAGTGACGCTCCCAGTGATGTCATCTGGCATCATCTGGCACAGCAGAGATAGAGGACATGATTTACCTTTGTGATTGGCTACTACGTCCTGAAAAATATATGGTGGTCGATGCATGTGTATTTTACCTACACTGGGGGGTTTACCTACAGTACACCAGGGGGCTCATTCTGGTATCACAGCCAACCCAAACAGGTTTTCTAGTCTACCCCTTTAGGAGCCCAGTGGGACGGCAAGTTCCTTTATACATATTTAACCAGACCTCCTCACGGATGACTTCACCCCAGAATGAGTTGAAATTTAAGGGAAGCAGGCAGGCAGAGAGTGATATCGCTGCTCCCACAGGCATCCCATGGATGCATTCAGTGTTTATTTTTCAGATTTGTATATGAGCATGAATGGTCTCCTATTCTGAAAGAAGATGGCTTTGGGGGAACACTGAAGGAGAGACCATGGTACTTTTTGGGGGGGCAAATCATGAAGATATTTGAAAGCTAATTCAGATCAGAAGGAAATTATGGAAAATTGGTTCACTGCAATGTACTGTACATGTATATGAAGTATTTGCTCATGTGGGATTTTAAGAGAGAACCTATAAACTAGCACCCATTACATAACCTATTTTTGGCTGGAGGTAATGTTTGTTAAAACATGTAAAGGTGTGTTCCTGAGTGAGGCATCAGGGATCCCCCGCAGCTCTGCTGTAGTCAGATGAATTGTTAATGCTAAAAGAATCCATGTTTTCTTTTAAATGCTGTGTAGAGAGCTCAGCCTGGTTGAATATAAGTAGCTGCTACATTTTTCAAGCCCATGCCAAGTATATCCTTCAATTTAACATGAGCTTTTAATCCTACGAGTGCTAAATTGCTTTTTAATGCCGGGGATCAACGTCTTTTCAGAAGTAACTGGTGAAAAATGCATCAGATATGCAGAGCAAATCAGATAGGAAACTTCTCAGGGTTAGAGGAGCAAAGCAACACCCCCATAGCAAAGTGGAGAGAAACCAAGATGTTGTTTTGACACCTCATTCACCTCCTGGGTCTCAAGAGGACCCCCTCTAGCAGTAAATGTGTGTGTGTGCGTGCACGCGTGTGTGTGTTCACGCAAGCATTTACGTGTGTGTAGCTTCATAAGCGAATTCATTAGCAGTGTCAGGTACTACTGTACTGTACTCACCAAAGCATTAGTTGAACCACAGCATGAGTCAAAGATAGGTGTTACAGTCATGTAAAACTCCCTTGTACTGTACTGTACACTCTGGGTCACTGAGGTCATAACTCCAACAGTGCGTGACTGAGAGCCCTTATTCTAATCTAATATCATTAGGCCTGGGTGGGAGTTGGCAGGCTCCCTCGCCATTGGTCCAATCCAAAATACTTCCTGAAGGGCAGCCAACAGCGTTCCTCCATCACACAACAATGTGGTCATCAGAGCACACTAATCAGTCCACGCCAGAGAGGACCACAAAGACGTGTGTGTGACCCCTTTTCCCTCGCCCAGAACTATGCCAGCGGCATCGTCTGTGAACAGCCTCAATTTAACGGGCTGTAACGTGCCTAACTCCCATTTGTTTGGATTTCCCCAGTGGCTGATTTCTTTATAGCAGCAGCAGTTTCCCCAGTAGCTGTCTATGGGCCTTAATGGAGGACAATCCAAAGATTTTCTCACAACAAACTGTCACAGGAGGAGCTGAACAGAGGAAGGAACGCAATACCCCGGAGACTTTGTTTTTTTACCCCTTTTTCTCCCCAATTTCATGGTATCCAATTGGTAGTTACAGTCTTGTCTCATCGCTCGGGAAAGGCGAAGGTCGAGAGCCGTGCGTCCTGCGAAACACAATCCAACCAAGCCGCACTCCGTCTTGACACAATGCCCACTTAACCCGGAAGCCAGCCATGTCGGACCGTGTCAGCGTGCACTGCGCCCAGCCCGCAACAGGAGTCGCTAGTGCACGATGGGACAAGGACATCCCAATTGTGCGCCGCACCATGAGTCTCCCTGTCGCGGCCGGCTGCGACAGAGCCTGGACTCGAACCCAGAATCTCTAGTGGCACAGCTAGCACTGCGATGCAGTGCCTTAGACCACTGCGCCACTCGGGAGGCTCCCAGAGACCTTGTTGTGTTGTTGCAATGGCTTTAAGCTGCTGCTGCTACTGCTGCTGCTGCTACTACTACTACTGCTGCTACTACTGCTGTTGCTACTGCTGCTGCTACTGCTGCTGCTGCTGCTTCTGCTACCGCTGCTGCTACTGCTGCTGCTACTGCTGCTGCTGCTACTGCTGCTACTACTGCTGCTACTACTGCTGCTGCTACTGCTGCTGCTACTGCTGCTACTACTGCTGCTGCTACTGCTGCTGCTGCTACTACTGCGACTGCTTCTGCTTCTGCTACTGCTGCTACTACTTCTGCTGCTACTGCTGCTGCTGCTGCTGCTACTGCTGCTGCTGCTGCTGCTGCTGCTGCTACTGCTGCTACTACTGCTGCTACTACTGCTGCTGCTGCTACTGCTGCTGCTGCTACTACTGCTTCTGCTTCTGCTACTGCTGCTACTACTTCTGCTGTTACTGCTGCTGCTACTGCTGCTACTGCTGCTGCTGCTGCTACTGCTGCTGCTGCTACTGCTGCTGCTACTGCTGCTGCTACTGCTACTGCTTCTGCTTCTGCTACTGCTGCTACTACTGCTTCTGCTACTGCTGCTACTACTGCTGCTGCTTCTGTTGCTGCTGTTACTGCTACTACTACTGCTACTACTGCTTCTGCTTCTGCTACTGCTGCTACTACTGCTGCTGCTACTGCTGCTACTATTGCTACTGCTGCTGCTGCTACTGCTGCTACTACTGCTGCTGATACTGCTGCTGCTGCTGCTACTACTGCTACTACTACTGCTGCTACTGCTGCTGCTGCTGCTGCTGCTTCTGCTACTACTTCTGCTGCTACTACTTCTGCTGTTACTGCTGCTGCTGCTGCTGCTACTGCTGCTGCTACTGCTGCTGCTGCTACTGCTGCTGCTACTGCTGCTGCTACTGCTTCTGCTTCTGCTACTGCTGCTACTACTGCTTCTGCCTCTGCTACTGCTGCTACTACTGCTGCTGCTGCTGCTGCTACTGCTGCTGCTTCTGCTACTGCTGCTGCTGCTACTACTGCTGCTGCTACTGCTGCTGCTGCTACTGCTGTTGCTACTGCTGCTGCTGCTGCTGCTGCTGCTGCTACTACTGCTGCTGCTACCGCTGCTGCTGCTGCTACTCTGCTACTGCTGCTACTACTGCTGATGCTACTGCTTCTGCTGCTGCTTCTGCTGCTGCTGCTGCTGCTACTACTGCTGCTACTACTGCTGCTGCTACTACTGCTGCTGCTGCTACTACTGCTGCTGCTACTACTGCTGCTACTACTGCTGCTGCTACTACTACTGCTGCTGCTACTACTGCTTCTGCTTCTGCTACTGCTGCTACTACTGCTACTGCTTCTGCTACTGCTGCTGCTGCTGCTGCTGCTGCTGCTGCTGCTTCTGCTACTGGTGATACTACTGCTGCTGCTACTGCTGCTACTATTGCTACTGCTGCTGCTGCTACTGCTGCTACTACTGCTGCTGATACTGCTGCTGCTGCTGCTGCTGCTACTACTGCTACTGCTTCTGCTATTGCTGCTACTACTGCTGATGCTACTACTGCTGCTGCTGCTGCTACTACTGCTGCTGCTACTGCTACTGCTACTGCTACTGCTGCTACTACTGCTGCTGCTACTGCTGCTACTATTGCTACTACTACTGCTGCTACTACTGCTGCTGCTACTGCTGCTGCTGCTGCTGCCGTTACTGCTGCTACTACTGCTTCTGCTTCTGCTACTGCTGCTGCTGCTGCTACTACTGCTTCTGCTGTTACTACTGCTGCTGCTACTGCTGCTGCTGCTACTGCTGCTACTACTGCTGCTGCTACTGCTGCTGCTGCTGCTACTGCTGCTATTGCTACTACTGCTACTGCTGCTGTTACTACTGCTGCTACTACTGCTGCTGCTACTGCTGCTGCTGCTACTACTACTGCTACTGTTGCTGCTACTACTGCTACTGCTGCTGCTACTGCTGCTACTGCTGCTGGGGTGAGGGGATTGGACGACTGGGTGTTTTCCTCTGCATGCATGTAAACTGGGCATCTACGTCAATACTGTCATAACCACCAGTCTTCTCCTAAATCATAAAGTGAAAAATTTTTTGTATTTTTTATATACAGAAATGTGATGTCCTCAGTAATAGCAGTATCCCACTGCAAGACAATAAGTGCTCCAGGAAAACATCATACTCTTTCTCTCTTTCAGATGGTACTGTCTATGTTTATCTTCCATGTAGTCCTAACCATGAGGTTAGACAACCCATCAAATCTCCCTGTGTGTTATTGCATGATATAACATCCTGTGATATTATTATTGGTCCCAGCCAGCTCCCTGCTGGGCCTGGTTGGCCTGGTGGGCCTGCTAGTCTCCTCTGTGTCTCTCTGTCTTAGCCACCGTCAAATCGGCCTGGCACCCCAACCCGGCTGCTTTATTAAGTTTCCTGGAAGGATTATCCCCGAGCTCACTCATTTTATATTTTCTCCTGATGCGGGGCTTTGGGGTGATAGCGTGTGTGTGCGTGTGTGCATGCTAGTGTACGTGCTTACGTGCGTGCCTTCGCTAGGGTGTGCAGCTGTGTGTGTGTGTGTGTGTGTGTGTGAGATGGTGCAGCTGTTTGGTCTCTCCCTGGGCGAGTGGACGGAGCAATGCAGGCTGTCCCTGTTTGCCAGTGTGAAATCCTCTTACAGCCCCTGTCTGTCTCTGTTGGGCCAGGCGCGTGCAGCAGCAGTCCCAGATCCTCTTGTGGAGGCCGTGTTAGTAAGCAGAGTGCATGTTAAGCCCGGCTGAGACAGACACTGATGATTGGGCTTAGTGCTAAGTGATGTACTGCTTGGTTCTCCGTGCGCGGCGCCAACCCTCATCCCAGCCCTACTGAGACCTGGGCCTTGACAGACAGACATATGCACGTATACAACCCTCTCTCACAGTGGGCAGGCATCACGCCCTGCTAGTGTCAGGGGCTATCTTGGCAGACTGGATGGCAAAACACTAATACGTGCTCTCAAATTCACGCACATCCTCTCCTATGCCCACTCCTCTCCACGGGTACTTTCAAATGCAAATCAGGACATAAACAGTATCTCATTTAACACAGTTAACACTCACACCAACATACACACTTGTACAAATGGACATACATACACAAACATACACACACTCAGAGAGAGCAGAGAGAGAACATACTGACTGTGTCTGTTCCTTGGGAGCTTCCACTCAAATAACCCCAATGTGGTGAATGTCCTGCTCTCTCTCAGCCACTCTATCAGCCATCCAGCCAGGCAGTGAGTGGGTCTCAGACTCACAATGTGGACATTTAGGTCTCCAGCTGGCGTGGTGTGAGTTTGTGGAGGAAAGCATGGAATGCAGGCCTGCCTGGCCCACAGGGCCCGCGGTCTGCCAGATGGAGGCCCCTCTCAAAGGCATCTCTATTACCGCTCCGAGCCCCAGACAACCAGGCCTTATGTCACAGTCACAGCGGAGGGCATGGAGAGGGCTGAAGAGGCCAGAGTGCCAACACGACGCTCCCTCATGGAAATGTACCGGCAGACACCACACACACTCCCATTGATCCCAATTGATGGTGCTTGATAGAAATGAGTATCAGTTGTATTTTAATATTTAGTACTTTTACATATTTATTACATTATATTTTATTCTGTGGAGAATATGCCATCATTAGGGCTAATAGTTTTTCCTGGCTGTGTGACTTGACCAAACCTGTGACATCATACTGTACCTGGTGAACTGTAAATGAATTTGAAAGAGGAAATGACATCATTTGAAACCAGCCATAGACATGATAATGCCAGCAAGAATGGCCGCCATGTATTTCCCACCATGTTGGTTGTTTCCTGCAGCTCGCCTCACGCCTGCCCTCACATTGATAGTGACAGATAAAGCCCCTGTGATCTTGTGGAGCGTCAGGCTCTAGCTGGCTGCCTGATTACCATCCCCACTGATAACACCGCATGTTAATCATTGTAAACATGGTGTTGTCTCCGCCAGGGCTTTGACACACTTAGCTTATCTCTAATTGTTTTAATTGCTACTAGCATTTAACGAGATCGTCCCCTAGATTTGCAAAAGCCCAAAGCCCAGAGACTAACTGGGTACACAGAGGAGGAACACAGTGTTTATGTTTCCTCAGATCTATGGTTCTGTGATGGGGTGTACGCTCGCTCATCCTAACCCTTTCTGCCTTGGCGTTAATGAAAGGCAGCGTCGGGCCAAAGCACACATCCAATGAGAGGGTCTGGAGATGAGATGAGGCTCATGAAATATTTAAATGAGGAGGGCTTTAAAGTGGAGACTCCCTGCTTGTCCACATACCTCCCTAGGCCCTGCCCCTCTAACATCCCACCATGTAAATCACTACAAGGGGCTCTGGTGGGGGGGACTGCATGTCTGTCTGCCACAAGACATTTTGCGGATTAAATCTCTCCCTCTTGTCTCTAACCTCCTCAAAACACACACACATACTCTTTCTGTTTCCCATGTTCTTTCATTACCGTAGGGGAAGGTTGGGGTGGAGGGGATATCCTACCCCTTAATCGGGGGATTTTGACATGTTAAAATCTTCATGTTAAAATCTCTCCCCTTTCCCTTCTTTCTCCTCCCCCTTCCCCCCCAGCAAGGTGGCTACAGTAGGCAGAACAAGGCCCTTATTTAGTTCAGTCCCTGTGAAATGCAATTAGAAACCCCTCCAGGGCCAGCAGGAGCCTGGGCTGAGAAGTCAGGAGGGAGGGAGCGGGAGAGGGAGAGGGAGCGGGAGAGGGAGTGGGAGAGGGAGTGGGAGAGGGAGAGGGAGAGGGAGAGAGAGAGAGTCAACATGGAAGTCACACATACACCCAGGTAGTGAGCGGGCAAACAGGCCCAACCCCCACTCTTACACTCGCCCAAGCCAACAGCATGTACCAGATGCTCAGCAGGCTCTGCTCACACTTACTGGCCTGAGGCCAAACCACGACCAACAACATTGGACACTTTATGGAACAAAAAGCCTTCATTATATCATCCTGGAATATCCAAGGCCTGAGGTCATCTGCCTTTGGCCTAAAGAGCAGGAACCCGGACTTCACCAAAGAAATCGGTAATGCAGACATTGTCATCCTGCAAGAAACATGGTATAGAGGAGACGGACCCACTGGTTGCCCTCTAGGTTACAGAGAGCTGGTAGTCCCATCCACCAAACTACCAGGTGTGAAACAGGGAAGGGACTCAGGGGGAATGCTAATTTGGTATAGAGCAGACCTAACTCACTCCATTAAATTAATCAAAACAGGAACATTTTACATTTGGCTAGAAATTCAAAAGGAAATTATCTTAACAGAGAAAAATGTCCTCCTGTGTGCTACCTATATCCCCCCACTAGAATCCCCATACTTTAATGAAGACAGCTTCTCCATCCTGGAGGGGGAAATCAATCATTTCCAGGCCCAGGGACATGTATTAGTCTGTGGCGACCTAAATGCCAGAACTGGACACGAACCTGACACCCTCAGCACACAGGGGGACAAACACCTGCCTGCAGGTGACAGCATTCCCTCCCCCATATGCCCCCCTAGGCACAACTATGACAACATAACCAACAAAAACGGGTCACAACTCCTGCAGCTCTGTCGCACGCTGGGTATGTACATAGTCAATGGTAGGCTTCGAGGGGACTCCTATGGTAGGTACACCTATAGCTCATCTCTTGGCAGTAGCACTGTAGACTACTTTATCACTGACCTCAACCCAGAGTCTCTCAGAGCGTTCACAGTCAGCCCACTGACACCCCTATCAGATCACAGCAAAATTACAGTCTACTTGAACAGAGCAATACTCAATCATGAGGCATCAAAGCCAAAGGAACTGAGTAACATTAAGAAATGCTATAGATGGAAGGAATGCAGTTTGGAAACCTACCAAAAAACAATTAGGCAACAGCAAATCCAATCCCTTTTAGACAACTTCCTGGGTAAAACGTTCCACTGCAATAGTAGTAGTAGTAGTAGTAAACTTGGCAGTAGAAAATCTTAACAGTATATTTGACCTCTCAGCTTCCCTATCAAATCTAAAAATCTCAAATAGAAAACCGAAGAAAATGAACAACAATGACAAATGGTTTGATGAAGAATGCAAAAATCTAAGAAATAAATTGAGAAACCTGTCCAACCAAAAACATAGAGACCCGGAAAACCTGAGTCTACGCCTTCACTATGGTGAATCACTAAAACAATACAGAAATACACTACGGAAAAAGAAGGAACAGCATGTCAGAAATCAGCTCGATGTAATTGAAGAATCCATAGACTCTAACCAATTCTGGGAAAATTGGAAAACACTAAACAAACAACAACACGAAGAATTATCTATCCAAAATGGAGATGTATGGGTAAACCACTTCTCCAATCTTTTTGGCTCTATAACAAAGAATAAAGAGCAAAAACATATACATGATCAAATACAAATCCTAGAATCAACTATTAAAGACTACCAGAACCCACTGGATTCTCCAATTACCTTGAATGAGTTACAGGACAAAATAAAAACCCTCCAACCCAAAAAGGCCTGTGGTGTTGATGGTATCCTTAATGAAATGATCAAATATACAGACAACAAATTCCAATTGGCTATACTAAAACTCTTTAACATCGTCCTTAGCTCTGGCATCTTCCCCAATATTTGGAACCAAGGACTGATCACCCCAATCCACAAAAGTGGAGACAAATTTGACCCCAATAACTACCGTGGAATATGCGTCAGCAGCAACCTTGGTAAAATACTCTGCATTATAATTAACAGCAGACTCGTACATTTCCTCAATGAACACAATGTACTGAGCAAATGTCAAATTGGCTTTTTACCAAATTACCGTACAACAGACCATGTATTCACCCTACACACCCTAATTGACAACCAAACAAACCAAAACAAAGGCAAAGTCTTCTCATGCTTTGTTGATTTCAAAAAAGCCTTCGACTCAATTTGGCATGAGGGTCTGCTATACAAATTGATGGAAAGTGGTGTTGGGGGTAAAACATACGACATTATAAAATCCATGTACACAAACAACAAATGTGCGGTTAAAATTGGCAAAAAACACACACATTTCTTCACACAGGGTCGTGGGGTGAGACAGGGATGCAGCTTAAGCCCCACCCTCTTCAACATATATATCAACGAATTGGCGCGGGCACTAGAACAGTCTGCAGCACCCGGTCTCACCCTACTAGAATCCGAAGTCAAATGTCTACTGTTTGCTGATGATCTGGTGCTTCTGTCACCAACCAAGGAGGGCCTACAGCAGCACCTAGATCTTCTGCACAGATTCTGTCAGACCTGGGCCCTGACAGTAAATCTCAGTAAGACCAAAATAATGGTGTTCCAAAAAAGGTCCAGTCGCCAGGACCACAAATTCCATCTAGACACCGTTGCCCTAGAGCACACAAAAAACTATACATACCTCGGCCTAAACATCAGCACCACAGGTAACTTCCACAAAGCTGTGAACGATCTGAGAGACAAGGCAAGAAGGGCATTCTATGCCATCAAAAGGAACATAAATTTCAACATACCAATTAGGATCTGGCTAAAAATACTTGAATCAGTCATAGAGCCCATTGCCCTTTATGGTTGTGAGGTCTGGGGTCCGCTTACCAACCAAGATTTCACAAAATGGGGAAAACACCAAATTGAGACTGCATGCAGAATTCTGCAAAAATATCCTCCGTGTACAACGTAGAACACCAAATAATGCATGCAGAGCAGAATTAGGCCGATACCCACTAATTATCAAAATCCAGAAAAGAGCCGTTAAATTCTACAACCACCTAAAAGGAAGCGATTCCCAAACCTTCCATAACAAAGCCATCACCTACAGAGAGATGAACCTGGAGAAGAGTCCCCTAAGCAAGCTGGTCCTAGGGCTCTGTTCACAAACACAAACACACCCCACAGAGCCCCAGGACAACAGCACAATTAGACCCAACCAAATCATGAGAAAACAAAAAGATAATTACTTGACACATTGGAAAGAATTAACAAAAAAACAGAGCAAACTAGAATGCTATTTGGCCCTAAACAGAGAGTACACAGTGGCAGAATACCTGACCACTGTGACTGACCCAAACTTAAGGAAAGCTTTGACTATGTACAGACTCAGTGAGCATAGCCCTGCTATTGAGAAAGGCCGTCGTAGGCAGACATGGCTCTCAAGAGAAGACAGGCTATGTGCACACTGCCCACAAAATGAGGTGGAAACTGAGCTGCACTTCCTAACCTCCTGCCCAATGTATGACCATATTAGAGACACATATTTCCCTCAGATTACACAGATCCACAAAGAATTCGAAAACAAATCCAATTTTGATAAACTCCCATATCTACTGGGTGAAATTCCACAGTGTGCCATCACAGCAGCAAGATTTGTGACCTGTTGCCACAAGAAAAGGGCAACCAGTGAAGAACAAACACCATTGTAAATACAACCCATATTTATGCTTATTTATTTTAACTTGTGTGCTTTAACCATTCGTACATTGTTACAACACTGTATATATATAATATGACATTTGTAATGTCTTTATTGTTTTGAAACTTCTGTATGTGTAATGTTTACTGTTAATTTATATTGTTTGTTTCACCTTTGTGTATTATCTACCTCACTTGCTTTGGCAATGTTAACACGTTTCCCATGCCAATAAAGCCCCTTGAATTGAATTGAATTGAGAGTCCTCCCTGGTGTCTGTCAGCCTGCTGGCTTTTGAAGTCTGGGGCCATCTTATGTCCCCCTAGAGACCCTATCATCAGAGCCCCACTCTTGAGCAGTTCAACATGACCCTGGAGTGGCTGGCTGGGCTGAGATCTGGAGGAAAGTAGGGAGGGACAGAGAGGGAGGAGAGGTTTGGGCAGTGGGCTGTCTCAGTGTGTGCTGGTGATTTCCTCCCGTGATTCCTCTTAAAGACGCAGCGGGGCAATTTCTCTCCCCCTCCATTTCCCCTCCCTCCCTCCTCTGGCTGTCTGGCTATTTTCTTTCTGTCTCTCTTCTCTCTGTCACTCTCTCCTCCTCCTGTTTCTCTTCCTATTCTTCCTCTCCCCTTCTTTCCTCACTCCCAGTGCAGTGCAAGAAAGTAACAAAGGGAAAAATATAATCCTAGCCAAAGTAGCTCTGGGTTGGAATTATGTCGAGCCTCGTGGGGGGTTTCTGGAGAAAGCAGTTCTTTGGTTGCTGATGTCTGCCGTGCCTCATTGACTGTGGAGACTTATGTGCAGATTAGTGAGGGAAATGAAAGCTACGATTTGACATTCAGTGTCTTTTTATGTAGGGGTTTGTCTGGGGTGCATGGCTCCACTGCAATACTTCAGAGAGAACTGGAATCATATTGGAATATTGAGATGATTTTCCTCCTTTTCCATTGTGAGACAGCTGAAAGCTATTGCCTGGTTTTTAACAGGGAATCCTCAAGAAAACCAACCTCAATATTACTTCAAACCAGATTAAACCAGTATCTGGACCGGCTTCATATGAAATAATTTGATCAGAAGGATAGGCTGTCGTTGTATCAACTTTTGCATGCTATACTGTAGTTCTTATGACATTTACAGTCTGACTTGATGTTAGCCAGAACACTCTCTAATCATTCACCAACTCAAAGGAACGTTTACAACACAGGGAAACACACACAGTCTAGTGTGTGTGAGTCCGTGTGCTGATGTTTGTGTTACATATGCGTGTTTGTTTGTGTGCGTGTGTATTCGCAAATGTGTGTTTGTGTGTGTGGTTTTGCACTGCTGCAGTAGAGTGGTACTCTCTGTTGGTCTGCTGGATGGGGAGGGAGTGATTGACTGGCCTGAAATGACCCGTGGCATGGCGGCCCGGTGCTCTGTGGCATGTCTATAATTTAAACAAAAGGGCCTCCCTCCCATTCCCGGTTCTACTCTGACTGGAAAAAAGGGGGGAAATGCATTAAGGATGTAACCCAAGCGTTTGAGGAGGGAAGGTTAAACCAATTTTCTTGTCCTGGTTGGTTTTGAAAGGGGAGTCCCTAGGAAGGGGACAGGGCAGCGGACTGATGGCTCTAGGTCCAGGCAGTAGAGTGGCTCTGCTCATGCTGACAGAGCAGTGCTATGTCAACTCTCAGTAATTACTGGCCTCCTAGATGGAGATGATGTCTAACATTATTCATCCACATTTGCCTAGTGGTCCAACCGACGGCCCAGCCTGTGCTGATTCCTGAAAGCAGACAGGTAGAGGTAGCATCCAGATAACCAGATAAAACTAGTTGCTCTACAGGCTTTTTACTTTACACCAGGAATAAATACTTTCCGCCTCTCTCTCAGTGACAAAAGATGTGAGTTTCATGTCTCTCAAGGAAACATATTACCGTTGAGGAAAAACGACCAGCTTCTTTTGAATTCCCGTTGTCCTAGTTTATCAGACAGATGCTTCCATCCCTCTGTCTTGTTTATCTCTCTTCCTTTTCAAAACCACCAATCCCTCTTGTGTGATAAAGGCAGGTTTAAATAAGTATGAAGGATGTGCGAAATATGGCTTGTCTTTTTGTCATTCATATTTACAGGTTTGATATTCACAGGCATGTCTCTCACAATGCAGAGGAACCAGTCAGGTCCCTAAACCATTCAGCCTCCCAGAGAAGTATATTATATGACTAAACCATTCAGCCTCCCAGCCAAGTATATTATATGACTTGTGTCTGCAATATACACAGGGAAGAAGTGAATGTTGTTTGTTACCTCTCCCTGGGGTTCTGTCTCCTACTCTTGGTCTGGCCTTTCTTCCCTTTCAATGCTCACAGGCCTGTCGTTTTTCATTCAGATCTTATTCAGAGAGAGAGAGAGAGAGAGAGAGAGAGAGAGAGAGAGAGAGAGAGAGAGAGAGAGAGAGAGAGAGAGAGAGAGAGAGAGAGAGAGAGAGAGAGAGAGAGAGAGAGAGAGAGAGAGAGAGAGAGAGAGAGAGAGAGAGAGAGAGAGAGAGAGAGAGAGAGAGAGAGAGAGAGAGAGAGAGAGAGAGAGAGAGAGAGAGAGAGAGAGAGAGAGAGAGAGAGAGAGAGAGAGAGAGAGAGAGAGAGAGAGAGAGAGAGACATCTCCCGGGTGATGAGTGACAGATTAATATATGTCTGGCTACGTGTCTGAGGAATTGGGAAGAAAAGCGCTGTCAGAGCTGCTTGTCGGGAGGGGGCGAGATTAGAAGCAGTTGTCATTGGCAGGCTAGTGCAGACTTAGTGCAGACTCAGGCTCACTGAGATAAGGCTGGATGTAATGACTGTAAAAAGGATCCTGACCTCGCCTTCAAAAGGCACAGAAAAGAGATGATATATAGATGATTTTTGATTAATTTGATGTGTGTGTATGTACGTGTCTGTGCATGTGTTTGATGATAGGATGTTCCATGGCATATGGGGTAGTCTCCCTATATTTGCAGTCGGATAGAATATCAGGCATGCTATGGTGCAAATAATTAATATATTTTTAAGTGTTTGCTTCAACATGTGCTTATGAAAATTCATCACTCCAGACAACGCTTTTCCACTGCTCCAGAGTCCAATGGCGGCGAGCTTTACACCACTCCAGCCGGTGCTTGGCATTGCGCATGGTAATCTTAGGCTTGTGTGCGGCTGCTCGGCCATGGAAACCCATTTCATGAAGCTCTTGACTAACAGTTCTTGTGCTGAAGTTGCTTCCAGAGGCAGTTTGGAACTCGGTAGTGAGTGTTGCAACCGAGGACAGACGATGTTTATGCGCTACACGCTTCAGCACTCGGTGGTCTCGTTCTGTGAGCTTGTGTGGCCTGTCATTTCGCGGATGAGCCGTTGTTGTTCCTAGATGTTTCCACTTCACAATAACAGCACTTACAGTTGACCGGGGCAGATCTATTAGGGCAGAAATTTGACAAACTGACTTGTTGGAAAGGTGGCATCCTATGACGGTGCCACGTTGAAAGTCACTCAGCTCTTCAGTAGGATCATTCTACAGCCAATGTTTGTCTATGGAGATTGCATGGCTGGGTGTTCGATTTTATACACCTGTACAAAACGTGTCTGGCTGGAATAGCCAAATCCACTCATTTGAATGGGTGTCCACATACTACTGTATATATAGTGTATATATCTGCTATTCTCCTCATAATGTTTCTACCATTTCTGAATGTCATTGAGACACTTTTCCTTTCATTGCCTCACCTCGTCCTCCTCATCCACCCTGAATAGACTACTGGAAGTCGTGAGTCCTACAAATGCGCCAGACAGTCAGACACAACGGATGTGAATTCAATAAGAGCTCTTAAAGTATTACATGCACAGCACTCATGTTACACTTATCAGAAAATATTTGAAATGAGAGGATATTTTCCGTAATGGCAAGAAGGCTCATGAAAAAGAGAGCCGGTCTCCTGTGATTGCAATCTAGGAAAATAAAGTTCCTGTGAAATTAAACCGCCATTGCGGAGGAAGAATAAAAATTGCTTCTTGACGCTTTGAAGCGAAGGATCAAGGCCAAAAAAAAGGAATAAAAGATGTAAAAACGTCAGCGGAGGAGAGATGGCTGATGGTCTATAGACAGAACTTACAGGCACAGACACCAATTACTGGCATGCATAACATAACTCCAGACGTTATGTTTGATCTCCGCTCTCCATTCTCTGGCAACGGCATCAAGTGCTTTTCCATAGCAAAGTGACACTTTATATTATTTTCTTGGCTACGACATGCAGGGCTTTTTTTCTTCTTCTTTCTGTTTGTCTCTGTCAGCGTTTCGTTTGAATTTAAAATCATGTGCAGTGAGAGATCCGGACGTAGATTGTCTGGTGGTTGAGCTGTAATCACAGACCTGAGGTTTCTCCTAAATCTGATAATGACCGTTTAGGACTGAGAACGCTGATTTGTTGATGGCTGCTATTCCTTAGACTTGTGCGACAACAAGCAGCCATTTTTGTTGGTGGCAGACAATGGTATAAATATACAGTGTATCTTCTTACAACTAGCCATGAAACAGATTTAAAACAACATGACTAAAATCTCTATGTTTCATCACTGTCTACACACCTTTATTTTAACAACAAAATAATACAATGACATGGGAGGTCTTGCAATTACAATGTAATAACCCAGTATTTATATAACTAATTTGAAACATAATTTGTCGAGTTTGTTTTTAGCATTTGGAATAAGCTTGTGCTCACATAGGCTCACGTACACTATACTTTTTTACTTCTCTTCTTCCCAATGTTCAAGCTGCTTGGTGTTCAAAGCACATACTTGTCAACATGGCTTCATCATCTATTGAACATGGGCCGACTGATGGCTAAGACTGGCCCCCTAACCCAATGGACACTTTGTATTGGAGATCAAGGAGGGCCCCTAACCCAATGAACGCTTTGTATTGGAGAGCTGTGTTCTTTTCAGGGTCATTGTGTGATCAGGTTTAGCTCTCTGGGGCCTTGGGGCCCGGCATTATGGCTTTGACTGGTCTTCTTGGGCCTCAGCCAGCCACGTCTCCCTGCTGATAGTCATCTATCTGATAGTCATCTCATCTGTTTGGCCATGAGATCCAGTGTCCTGATAGATAGAACACTAAGAGCACATACAACACTGCCATTCAGAGCTGGGGGCTATCGCTCTCTCTCATTTTCTATCTCTCTGTTTCAATCTCTTTTCCTCTCTGTCGGTCTGTCCATCTGTGTCTGTCTTTCTCTCCCTCTCTTCTTCTCTCTCCAGCACAGAGGGTAGAGGGATGTTTTAGCACCCAGCAGCAAGGAGTTAAGTCTGTTTTCTGCTCTGTGGGGGCTGGGCGCTGTAGGGAGAGAGAAAGAGATCCTATCCTCCCTGTAATGTGACTCCATTGTTGATCCATTGACTACCCAGGCAGTGGGCTAATGCTGATTAGCCAAGGCTATAGTACCCTGGGTTTTCGTGCGATTAAAGTTATTTTCCAGGAACGCCCAGCATTAGCTGAAGATTGCAAGATTGTTTTGGTCTGGAGTCTTCATTGGGCCACCAGATTAGTGAGATGGATCAAATAAAAAGAGGGGTACTCTCTCAATTTCAATTCAATTCCAATTTAAGGGCTTTATTGGTATGGGAAACATATGTTAACATTGCCAAAGCAAGTGAAGTAGATAATAAACTAAAGTGAAATAAACAATACAAATGAACAGTAAACATTACACTCACAGAAGTTCCAAAAGATTAAAGACATTTCAAATGACATATTATGTCTATATACAGTGTTGTAACGATGTGCAAATAGTTAAAGTACAAAAGGGAAAATAAATAAACATAAATATGGGTTGTATTTACAATGGTGTTTGTTCTTCACTGGTTGCCCATTTCTTGTGGCAACAGGTCACAAATCTTTCTGCTGTGATGGCACACCGTGTTATTTCACCCAGTAGAAATGGGAGTTTATGAAAATTGGGTTTGTTTTCAAATTCTTTGTAGATCTGTGTAATCTGAGGGAAATATGTGTCTCTAATATGGTCATACATTGGGCATGAGGTTAGGAAGTGCAGCTCAGTTTCCACCTCATTTTGTGGGCAATGTGGACATAGCCTGTCTTCTCTTGAGAGCCAGGTCTGCCTACGGCGACCTTTCTCAATAGCAAGGCTATGCTCACTGAGTCTGTACATAGTCAAAGCTTTCCTTGAGTTTGGGTCAGTCACAGTGGTCATGTATTCTGTGTAATTTCTGTTTAGGGCCAAATAGCATTTTTAGTTTTCTCTGTTTTTTTGTTAATTCTTTCCAATGTGTCGAGTAATGTCTTTTTGTTTTCACATGATATGGTTGGGTCTAATTGTGTTGTTTTCCTGGGGCTCTGTGGGGTCTGTTTCTGTTTGTGAACAGAGCCCCAGGACCAGCTTGCTTAGGGGACTATTTTCCAGGTTCATCTCTCTGTAGGTGATGGCTTTGTTATTGAAGGTTTGAGAATCGCTTCCTTTTAGGTGGTTGTAGAATTTAACGTCTCTTTTCTGGATTTTGATAATTAGCAGGTATCGGCCTAATTCTGCTCTTCATGCATTATTTTGTGTTTTACGTTGTACACGGGGGATATTTTTGCACAATTCTGCATGTAGGGTCTCAATTTGGTGTTTGTCCCATTTTGTGAATTCTTGGTTGGTGAGCAGACCCCAGACCTCACAACCATAAAGGACAATGAGTTCTATAACTTATTCAAGTATTTTTAGCCAGATTATAATTGGTATGTCCAATTTTATGTTCCTTCTTGCCTTGTCTCTCAGCTCGTTCACAGCTTTGTGGAAGTTACCTGTGGCGCTGATGTTTAGGCTGAGGTATGTATAGTTTTTTGTGTGCTCTAGGGCAACGGTGTCTAGATGGAATTTGTATTTGTGGTCCTGGCGACTGGACCTTTTTTGGAACACCATTATTTTTGTCTTACTGAGATTTAGTGTCAGGGCCCAGGTCTGACAGAATCTGTGCAGAAGATCTAGGTGCTGCTGTAGGCACTCCTTGGTTGGTGACAGAAGCACCAGATCATCAGCAAACAGTAGACATTTGACTTCAGATTCTAGTAGGGTGAGGCCAGGTGCTGCAGACTGTTCTAGTGCCCTCGCCAATTCGTTGATATATGTGTTGAAGAGGATGGGGCTTAAGCTGCATCCATGTCTTACCACATGGCCCTGTGGAAGGAAATGTGTGTTTTTTGCCAATTTTAACCGCACACTTGTTGTTTGTGTACATGGATTTTATAATGTTGTATGTTTTTCCCCCAACACCACTTTCCATCAATGTTGTCTCTCTCTCAATCAATCTTTCGCCTTACAAGCAAACCAGTACCATCATTAACATGCTTAATAATAGGACAAGTGTCCACAAAAGCTGATGATCCTCTTACAATACAGATGGTTTTAACATGAGAAAACCACTACAAACCTGATCATAGTACCATGTTTCAGGGAGGGACATTGGTGGGCTTTTCGATGTCTGCGTTTGAGCCCTGGATCGAGCTTGATTAAGTGGGCACCATTGGTGAGCATGGCTGGATCACTATCTCACCATGGTTGACCTAGTTGCAGGTGTGAGTGTGTTACCCCCCCTCTAGGACAGTAGAGTGGTGGTTATTTCAACAGGAAGAGAGTGGCTGTGAGCTCTGAGGAGGTGCACTGCTGCTTATAAAGAGCGTTTTGTTTTCCTCCCCTCGCATTGGCAGCACCCTACTGGGAAATTCATTAGCCGCTGACATCATCTCACTCTGTCGACAGTGAAAGAATATCATTCTAGTCTCAGGCCCTCCCTCTGTCCCTCCCTCCCTCCTCTCTCTCTCTCTCTCTCTCTCGCTGCCTCTTGCTCTCACCCTCTCTCTCGTTCTGGAACTGCCAAGCAGTTTTCTCTGAGCCTCATTCAAGCAAAATAAAACACACTCATGCACGCCTGTCCCAAGAAGAGCGGCGTCTTTGGAACCAAGTATTTGGACCCTCAGAAGCAGAAAACACAGGTGTGTTTGTGTTCGGAAGAGAAGTAGAGTTTGAGGTTGAACCAAGTCAGGTTAGAATCAGGAAGTGGGAGGACCCAACCATCAAACGAGGACCACTGAGGCAGCCGTTGGATGAATGGGAGTTTGTCTGATGCTTGGAGCGATGAGAGGCTCTGTGGTGACAGAACCGTCAGCAACCACAGGACATAAGCTTTAACCAGCTGGAAATATAATGGAAGCGGAGTCCCATTTTGGCTCAAGGTGATTCTAAATGTGATTTTGTCTCCCTCTTTGCTACATAGGAAATTGGTCTGCGCTTTGTTGGATTTTGCTGCTCTGTAGGAGCGAGCTGGCGACTCCCGCTGGTGTCTGTGGACACAGCCTCTTTACGCGTCCTGATACGCAGTCTCCCAAGGATCTTGCCTATTCGAACCTCGCATATCTTCAATACGAGAATATTGCGAGATAGATTTGTATCCCACTCTGAACTGGAGACAAAACGCACTTAACGGGATTTAGCGACCTAGAGCTGTTGCTGATGCTTTTTCTGCCAAGACACATGGCTTCCTTTGTCCGAGAGGCACCGTAGCTTTGTAAGAGCTTCTCGTATCTCGTTGGAATTTTATTGGAAACGGATTCTCTTTTCGCATGGATGTCATCGATTTAAACGGAGTTGAATTCGCCGCCTATTTGTGGATTACATTATTTTGATAAGCAGAATGTGAAACGGGGCCATATTTACTACACAGCGAAAGTGATATCTTAACTAATATTTTCCTTCTTGCCAGTTTCGCCACATCAAAGGTATGCGCGTCGCTTTTCTTTATTCACGTCTACCTTATTATAAATGATTTGGTTATTAGCTTATAGTTTACGTCCTATTAACGACGAATTATGTGTAGGCCTATTATCAGTATGTACTATGTTTATTGAATATAATAAAACGTGTAGGAGAATATCTGTGGTTATTGCAGCATTGTTTTGTGTAATCTAGCTTTTCCTACTCACGTCATTATAAATTGATAATAACGTAAGTGCTTAATATTGCTATGGGCATTCATGGATATGAAGAAAAAAATCGTAATTTTGAATGGCGTTGGCCTATATCTGGATATTTGTTGTGTGCAGAAGGGAAATATCCAAACTGAATATGCTTCAATCAAGTCTGTCTATTTCAATCTGCAGTAATATTCTTTGATAGGTTACTGACGTTTCATTTTTAGAATTAGGAGATTAAATAATATTTTGTGGAGAGAAAAATATTCTGCTTTCCATGCACCTAGACATTTTAATTTGGATGAATAGCTACACTGAAATGCCTGTCTCTTACCTTGGAATTGCCTGAACCCTAAGCAAATTAATATGGAAATGTTTTCTGGCTCAAGCAAGATCGTCTCATGTGCGAATTGAAAATAATTGATAGGCGTTAGTTATTGGGATATGTGACATTTGCGCAAATGTCATACCATTATTATTGGACCCCGTGCCACTGTCCATTTGCCGAAAAGGTGTGAAGAGTCTTCATTGTCTGTGATAAAATCTTCGGAATTGTTTTGAATTAGGCTCATTGTCATTTTCACTTTACTAGGACTGATATCTAATATTTAAAACAGCATCTTTCAATAGTCATCTGGTTTTATACTTCTCTGCAACAAAAAGTGAAATGCTTTGAAAGTGACATTTAAAACCAATGGTTCAATGTGTTGTTATTTCCTAGTAGGCCTAGGCTCAGCCTTGCCACGCACACACTGGTAGGGATTGTAACATGTCGATCTTTCACTTTATTAGTGGGATTGAATTAGCCAATGCCTTTTTGACACCGCAATGTCACCTAAATAGGCTTTCATTATCTAATACTGTGTAAATGCTTAGCACTGAATGTTTGCACAATAACACAGCAATGTTAATTTGCGCTCTGCCACACTGGGCTCGACATGGAATGGGTGAGGGTTAGCGCTGTCATGTTATTACATGGACCAACAGTGCCATCAAGTGGCCGCGATGTGCTGCAGTGCGGAATGTTTCGCTCCCTTCAGCTGGCGGTTTGGGTCATTGACGATGAAACCCACCTGTTTAAGCAAGTTTGCTAATGATATCGTCTTTCTCTCTCACAGGGCTCTGATGCCAGCTCAGAGAAATTCTTCAGCACCGCTGCAGTTAAAGGTATGAACTCTTATAATGTGTTTTATGTAGCAGTATTATTTATGGCAATATTATTTTCATTTGCAAGAATCATAGTTTGGCATTGGTTGGTGATTGTAATTCTGCATTGGCTCAGTGTAGGAGCGCATAGCTCCCGAGTGGCGCAGTGGTCTAAGACACTGCATCTCAGCAAGAGGCGGCACAGCAGTACCTGGTTTGAATCCAGGCTGCATCACATCTGGCCGTGATTGGGAGTGGCACACCGGTTGTCTAGGTTTGGCAGGGGTAGGCTGTCATTGTAAATACGAATTTGTTCTTAATGTTCAGACTTGCCTAGTTTAATATCGATTTAGTGTAATGAATAAAAAAATCTATATGAGCTACTCACTCAGATAAACAACACCATGCAGAGTTTTGATAAGCCAAAACATGTTACTACTCCCTTTAGTGGGAAATACATTTGACATTAAATTATAAACACAAAAATATGTGTTTCTGCATGTACATTGAATGATTGATAAATGTTATGCTACACAAAGATAAATAGCATACATTTTTCTCAACAATTCCAATTTGTTAGTAGTTGGACTTATTGCACTAGTTACTGAGATGGTTTATGATATATGTAATGTTCCAGTTTAGATGATTGAGGTAGTCTCAGTATGCAATCTTCCCTACCCTGGCAGTCTGAGTGCAGGTTGCTGGTGATAAAAAATTCCACTTGTTGGACATTTTAACTCTGGCTGGATTCTAATAGGAATTAAACATCACTTTGCAAGCCAGCATAATGTGACTTGCTGGCCTGATGTGGCCTGTAACCCAGGAGTTTCCTAACACCACTGGGTTAGGGTATAACTCTCAAAGAAAGGCCTTATGATATATGTAATGTATTGTCACATGTAATACAATTTTAAAGGCTAGTAAGGCTGGTGGAACCATTCATAGAGGATTCTAGGAGGAACCCTCCAAAGATAAAAGGGTTCTCGGTAGAACCATATACAGGAGGTTCTATGAAGAACCCTACATAAAGGGGGTATAGGGAGAACCTTCTGCAAAGGTTTCTACCTAACACCAAAAAGGGTTCCCCTATAGGGACAAACTGAAGAACCCTATATGGGTCTACTTAACACCTTTTTTCTAAGAGTGTAGGAGCCAGAGGAGGAGGAACCAGGAAATGCTAACGCAGTATGAAATAAAGTCAGAAGGAGATCATCTGTTTATGACCTCAGAGTGCCAACACCACATGTGAACTCATAATCACGTCACTAATTTGCTGTGAAAAGCAGCCAGTCCCATTTTCTCCATCCCTGGAGGAGCCCAGATAATGTGTTAAATGGACATTCCTCTGCAATGGTGGGTTACTATAGGATTTGATGGGGGTGGGGGGATGTTAGGGGAGAGGAGGGGATGGAGAAACAGGGCTTATGACCCCTTCAGAGAGCAGGAGAAAGAGGGGCTGATTGGTGCAGATAGGTTCTTGTTTCCCCCCTTTCTTGCTGTACTGTGCTCTGCTGTGGAGTCTGGGGACCCCAAACACATTTCCCACATTCTGGCCTTTGATTACCTCCAGGGCTTGATTTGTGGCATGCATCGGTGGCTCAATGGCCATGCTTGACAGGGAGGCTTCCTTTTGAAGGCACCTCTCTGTGGGGATATTTGGTTCCCTTGAAAGGACTAAGACCCCCTTTGTGTGGCCTAAATCAACATGGGCCACCCTCTTTACCCCTCAGTGAAAGGCCTTATTGAGGGAAACAGTACACAAATACGCTCTCTCCCTCCCTGGTGGATAGCAGGCACCCTCTTGGCCCCCATTTACATTTAAATATATAAGCCCCTTTTCTTTCTTTTTAACATCCAAGCTTCTACTCCTCCTCCTTCTTCTTCTCCTCCCCCAGCCATATGCTAATTCCTATTGCAATCACAAAAGGCGAGTAAAAGAATCCAGGTGCAGAAGAACGGAGGCCATTGGTATTTTTATTGAGGGAAGTGTTAAGATAAAAGAAGTAGGGTGGGTATTTAGTTTGATGGGATTACCATCACTATGATGCACCGACCGACTGATTGACCAACCAACTGCCTCAGGACAAGATACAACTCCAGGTAAAATGGGAGAAGCTTAGATTGTGTGGAGATGAATATCAGTATTTGCCCGAGGGCAAGTGCAAAAGGTCTGTTTGTTTGGTGGTTTGTGCTTTCTTGTTGGTACACATTAAATGATTATTGGGCTTAACATTCGACAGGGGCTTGGAGGGTCTATCCACAAAAAAAGTATTTCTTAATCCGGTCCTGTCTACCTCCCAACAATTACTGCACTGCCTGGCAGGCAGCACCACTCACAGTACAGTACACTCTCAACAGATAGTCAGTCACCTCATTGCTTATTGCATCTGACTGTGGCATATTTGCAAAGAAATTCAACTCCTGACTGAGTGCAGTGTTTTAGATCCTGGACGTTGATTTGCTTCCAGCCGCGCGTCACCTTTCTCACGTCTCGCCTCAGGTCCAGGGCCATTGATATCCACCGTGTGGAATTGTCAGTTGTGTTCGCTTCACACAGTCTCCCACTCTCTGGTGCTCTCTCTCCCCCTCACAGCCATCTCGCTCTCCCTCCCTCACAACCTCTCTCTCCCTCAATTCAATTCATTTTCTCCCTCCCTCCCTCCCTCCCTCCCTCCCTCCCTCCCTCCCTCCCTCCCTCCCTCCCTCCCTCTCTCTCCTCTCTGTCTGGGTTCAATTTGCCCAGACGCAGCCTTCATTAAGGGAGAATCATTAAACGTTAGCTCTAATTACGGGGCCTGTCAAAGCGCCCGCAGGTGTCAGCCTGCCTGCAAGCCTCATTCATTTAGTCTCCTGCAGAGAATGTAAAAGAGAAACCAGCCGTATGCTGGGCCAGTTGAAAGAACTTGTTGGAGTCTAGGAGCTGTCAGGTTGGTTTCCAATCCTAAACTGATGTTGAGGTCTACATAATGTTGTCCAGGCCTAGTTTAGCTGTGTGTGCGTGGGCTGCCCAGGAAAGGATTAGAGTGTGGCAGAGCCTTGGCTGTAATAACAACACAGAGCACCATGTCAGGAGAAAGCATGTGTAGATAGATTTATCAAATGATTAAAGGTCCAGTCCCACGCGTGTAATCTCTCTTCGCCACTGTAACACTGGCATTCTTTATGATGTAGTCAGGCCCCACAGCATGGCCCTGAACGCTACTATGTCATTGGAGAGGGCAGTCTAAACATATTACAGCTGATTTGTTATAGCAGAGCATAGCCCCATGCAGTAATGGTTGTCATCTGTAAATAGGGCTGCTGAGGAGTCATAGCTCTGTATGTTTGTTTCTGTCCAGACTGACTCAGTATTGAATAGGACCCCACACAGACAGACAGACAGACATACACTGGATCATATTGTTATTACTTAGAGGGAGAAAATATGTAATGACATTGCAGTGGTAATTTAATTACTGTCTACACCAGATGATACAGTTGATATCTGATTAAATGTATTTATTTTTTCTTGCTTTGACACAGGGAAACTTAGACGATGTACAGTATTAGGGACATGTCATACTTTCTCAGCCAGTAATACTCTATAATTACAAGTAGGCCACCAATGAATTACATAGTTATTTCTTGACATTTCATCATAAACAATTCCCCAGTTTGACATAAAACATATTTCTTTTAGTTTTTTCCTATGGCTCAGATATAATAGGAGGTGAGTTCAGTCTGTAAGGGTTGAAGTACTAGGAGAGACTGCTCTGCTGTCCCCTCCTCTCTCAGTGCTTCAGCTGAAAGGCTGGTTTCACCAAAGCTTTACCGGAGCTAATGTGAAAATGAAACTGCTATGGTGAGACCCAGGGAGCAGCACCAGACGAGAAGTGCACAGCCAGCCAGCGAAGTGCTTGAGTGTGTCTGCCTCCAGAGGGGAGAGAGAGCGAGAGAGAGAGAGAGTAATGTGCGATGTGGAAGGTGTAATTTGCGCCACTGATGACATTGTTAAAAAAAAAAGAAGCAAGGTAAAGAGAAAATAGCGGAGGTGAACTTTGTGGCAGTAACGGGTTGAAGAGTTCTCTGGATTGTCGTGGAGAGCTCTTCAGGCAGCAGAATGGCCTCTGAGTGTTTTACACGTGTGTAGGAGGGAGCTGAGAGGTTGACTCTCTCTTTTCTCTCTCTTCCCCTCTCTCTCTCTGGCTGACAGTACTGTGTCGGTCCTGCACTGTGGGCTGCCTTCTACTGTAATAATCAGATGATGTAAAGATGCTATAGGGAACTATTACACACTGATCTGGAGCAACACAGATGATGGTGACCCATTCAGTGTATTAGGAGGACCAGTTAGCCTTTCACAGCAGCACCATCATTGGTTTACACTACAGTAGCCACAGCCTTTACTGTGCTGTGCCCTCCGATAGATCTCAACCTTCTGTGTGGGTTTGGGTTTTGGAGACCAGGACAGAACTTGGCCTGGTACACAGTGGAAAGATGACCCACCTCTGATTGGCTTTCTGTGTTCCGAGGCACGGACTTGGTTCTCTTCCTGGTAGGGTGAGAGGTCATTCATATGGCACTAGCTGTCCCTTCCAGACACAACACTGTAGAAAAAAAGACACAACAATGTTGGAATATAAAAGCACTTTTATTGTTAGTCTTATATAAACACACACAGCCACTACAGTGAGTGAAACACTCTTCAACATCCCTGACAGAAGTCTGTTATATGATCCACTTATATCCATTAGCTGTGATTGGAAGAATCCGATTACCAAGTGTACAGATGACATACAGTGGGGTCCGGAATAAGGAATGTATAAAATAAATAATTCAAATAATGAGTTATACTGAACAAAAATATAATCGCAACATGTAAAGTGTTGGTCCCATGTTTCATGAGATGAAGTAAAAGATCCCAGAAAATGGACACATGCACAAAAAAGCTTATTTCTCTCAAATTTGGTGCACAAATTTCTTTACATCCCTGTTAGTGAGCATTTCTCCTTTACCAAGATAATCCATCCACCTGACAGGTGTGGCATATCAAGAAGCTGATTAAACAGCATGATCAATAAACAGGTGGACCTTGTGCTGGGGACAATAAAAGGCCACTGTAAAATGTGCAGTTTTGTCACACAACTGGGTGGGCCTATGCCCTCTCAAGCCCACCCATGGCTGCTCCCCTTCCCAGACATGTGAAATCCATAGATTAGCGCCTAATGAATTTATTTCAATTGACAGATTTTCTTATATGAACTGTAACTCAGTAAAATTGTTGAAATTGTTGCATGTTGTGTTTATAATTTTATTCAGTATATATTATAAGTAAAACATTTTGGGGAAATTATATTATTTTATGCTAATACAATTGACTCTCAAAAAGGTAGGGGTCAGAATTATTGACACCCTTAAATCGTGAATAATGATGAGTGAGAATTACAGAGGGTCAAAGATCATACCCTAAAGCCCTTCATCATTTATTTTTTTGTCAGCTAAGAACAAAATCTTATTTTCAATGACGGCCTAGGAACAGTGGGTTAACTGCTTTGTTCAGGGGCAGAACGACAGATTTTTACCATGTCAGCTCAGGGATTCGATTTTGCAACCTTTCAGTTACAAGTCCAACGCTCTAACCACTAGGCTACCTGCTGCCCCATTACCAATAACAGGGGAGGTTAGCGTGTCTTAGGGGTATGATCTTTGACCCTCTAACTTTCTTACTCATCATATTTCAGGATTCATTCAGGATTATCCATAATCATGGTAGCTTCCACATTCATCTAGAAGTGTTCAGTAACATATTCTATTCTTATTTACAATAAAAGTGACTCAAATGACACAATCAATTATTTACCATTCATTTCTATTAAGCACAAAAACATCTAAAACACTACCAAAACAAACTGCAAATGCATCCAACAAGTTTGTAGAGTCACAAACTTTGTTGTCATAGCGTGCTAGAAATATGGGACTAGTACTAAACTTTTGACTACTTTATTCAACAATATTTTCTTTAAATTACTTGTTCAATAAAATCTCTTTCTCTGAGCATTTGCCTTAGTATAAAATAATATAATTTCCCCTTTTTTTGGGAATACAATATAGCTCAGTATTTTAATTTTTTATTTTATACAGACATTATTGCTCATCTTTATCATAGTTGTCAATCATTTTGGACCCCACTGTACCTCTAATACCAGGTTTATTCCCCCTTCCAAAGAGCTCTCCTTGGTGGTATGTACATTTAGCGAGGATCTGTCTCCAACCAGAGCTGTTTAATGTGTGACAATGGATGTATAGGTTAGCTCAATATCCTGTTCTGTGTGTGTGGAGGTAAGATGTCTCCCTCCTCTCCTCCGTGCCTGTGGCTGCAGGGTAAAGAGAGGCTATAATTCAGGGCCATGAAAGGAGCCACTCCAACCATGCCTCATCTGCTGACATATGGCCACACAAAGGTTAACAAATCACTAGTGGCTGATTTACTGCTGCAGACAATGGCTACCCTCTCCTTTCTCTCTCTCTCTCTCTCTCTCTCTGTGTGTGTCTCTCTCTCTATCTCTGTGTCTCTCTCTCTCTCTCTCTCTCTCTCTCTCTCTCTCTCTCTCTCTCTCTCTCTCTCTCTCTCTCTCTCTCTCTCTCTCTCTCTCTCTCTCTCTCTCTCTCTCTCTCTCTCTCTCTCTCTCTCTCTCTCTCTCTGTGTGTGTCTCTCTCTCTATCTCTGTGTGTGTCTCTCTCTCTATCTCTGTGTGTCTCTCTCTCTCTGTGTCTCTCTCTCTGTGTGTCTCTCTCTCTGTCTCTCTCTCTCTTTCTCTCTCTCTCTCTGTCTCTCTGTCTCTCTCTCTCTGTGTCGCTCTCTCTCTCTGTCTCTCTGTCTCTCTCTCTCTGTCTCTCTCTCTCTCTTTCCCTCTCTCTCTCTCTCTCTCTCTCTCTCTCTCTCTCTCTCTCTCTCTCTCTGTCGCTCTCTCTCTCTCTCTCTCTCTCTCAGAGCCTATAGAGTGATGCATTGGCTGGGTGTGTGTGCAGTGAGAGAGAGACAGACAGAAAGAGATGTTGACAATATCACTGTTCTTTCTGTTTTACTTTCAAAATACTGTTATAAATAAAATGTGTTCATAATAACAACCTTGTTATAATCATATAAGCAATGGGATATTACTCCTCTACCACTATATCTATATTTATACTTAAATTAAGCAGTGAAATTCATAGTACTCACTCTTCTCCTTCCCTAATCCCTCGTCCTCTACCTCTCCTGACACAAAGAGGTCATTGAGGGTTTGTTCCCAAAATCCTGAGGTTAGAGACTTAAGTAAATCCATCCATCTTCATGCAATTATTTCAGCACCACCAGGAGGACTGGAGCAGGCAGACCAGAGCAGGGACTGAGGGAGACAGGCAGGGAGGTTGTGGAAACACTCCAATATCCGACATGCCATGGCTAAACCAGAGAGCCTGCAACCCATTGCAGGCCAAATTTAAAGGCTACCTTCTCAAACACAAACATTTGAAAGGGCCACACTTGGGTGATCAAAGTTAAAACCCTTCAGTCTTCCCCTGTCTGTCCGCCCTGGAAGATGTTTGTGTGGATGGTTAGTGTGGTGGGATTAAAGGGAAGCCAGCATTTCTCTATACCCCCTTAGTCTCTGTTTCCCCCAATTGCCAAGCTCTCTACTCAACTGGTGTACAGTAGTTTGGTTACAAGGACATGTGATTCTAGAGTTTGTAGATTGTTTGTGATATGGATACTGTAATGGATTTAGAACATTATACTCTGGTACAAAGTGTACTTTTCGCCTTGCTACTTAGATAAACAACCATAGCAACATTTTGCAATAAATGTATTTTACAAATCAAATACAAATACAATTCTATCAAATCGAATACAATTGTATTGGTCGCATACACATATTTAGAAGATGTTATTGCGGGTGTAGCTAAATGCTGGTGTTCCTATGTCCAACAGTGCAGTAATATCTAACAATACACACAAATCTAAAAGTAAAAGAATGGAAATAAGAAATATAGAAATATATAGCGGGGCGCCGGGGTCTGGTGGCGATCTGCCTGTCGCTGATACCTGGAGGTGGTCTTAAGAAGAGTGGCCCGGGCTGTCTTCCAGGTACGCCAACAGCGGCTGACCTCTTCCTCTTACTCAGGGAAGAGTGGGGGCTGGTAACCCAACACTCGAAGGATGAGAGTCCAGTGGCGGAGCAGGGAAGGGAGTTGCGGGCGTACTCCACCCACACAAGTTGCTGGCTCCAAGTGGTGGGGTTGGCAGAGATGAGGCAGCGAAGAGTAGTCTCCAGGTCCTGATTGGCTCACTCCGATTGCCCGTTAGACTGGGGATGAAACCCTGAGCAGGCTGGCCGATGCCCCAATGAGGGTGCAGAATGCCTTCCAGAACCTGGACGACAACTGAGGACCCCGATCAGAGACTATGTTTGGAGACTCCCTGTATGGCCCACCAGCGTACCCGTACCCACTGACTGGTCTTTTACTGGACAGGTGGCTATGTAATATCCTGTAGTACCACAATACAGACAACTGTTGGAACTCAGCCTGCGTAAACATTCACTAGGATACAATCTAGCCCTGCCCAGTTGCATGGGCTCAGGAGTAGAAGAGTCGCCATTCCCCGATGATCCTTGAAGGGGGCTCGGGTGATTTCAGATTGTCTCGGGAATGCAGGCGTTGGGGACTTCCGGGGTTCTTCAGAGACGAGGGAGAAACCATGGACGAGCGAGTGTGGCTGAGAACAGACCTCTTCTCCCTCCTGCGTTCCCGTAGGTGCCCATCAATCCTTATAGTAAAGGCTATGAGGGAGTCAAGGTCCCTGGGTAACTCCCGGGCTGTGAGTATGTCTTTGATTTCCTCCGATAATCCATGAAGGAAGGTGTCAAATAGGGACTCTGGGTTCCAGGCACTCTCGGCGGCCAGCCTGCAAAAGTCTACCGTGTAGTCTGCCACACTGCGGGAGTCTTGACGCAGATGAAGTAGCTTCCAAGCCGCCTCTATCCCGGACACCGGGGAATCGAGCAACTGCCTTACCACTGCCAAGAAATCCTCCAGACTAAGGAAAATGGCAGATTGTTGATCCCACGCCGCCGTAGCCCAGGCAAGCACCCTTCCAGACATCAGTGTTATAAGATACGCTCGCTTCGACCAACCCAAAGGAAACTAAGAGGGCTGTAGCTCAAAGATGAGGGAGCACTGGGAGAGAAACCCCCGGCAGGTTCCAGGATCTCCAGCATAGCGCTCTGGGGGAGGTAAGCGGGGTTCTCGGGAAGCCGGGGTAGGCTGGGGAGAAGCATCGCTAGTAGCAAGGTTACTGAGGGAGGTTTCCCGGGATGTTTCTGTTGTGACTTGCTCCAGTAATGAGTTGAACATATCACTATCACGACTCAGGATATGACCCAGATGCAGACACAGGAGGCGGATGGTTCGGTTCTCAGAATATTTATTATAACAAAGGGGCAGACAAAAGGGCAGGTCGAGGGCAGGCAGAGGTTCGTAATCCAAGGCAGAGTCAATCAGGGACAGAACGCAGGCAGGCTCAGGGTCAGGACAGGCAGAAAGGTCAGAACCGGGAAGACTAGAAAACAAGAATTTGAGAACTGGTAATACACGGAAAACGCGCCGGGATGACTTGGCGAGACAAGACGAACTGGCAAAAGACAAACAGAAAACGCAGGTATAAATACACAGGGGATAATGGGGAAAATAGGAGACACCTGGTGGGGGATGGAGACAAGCACAAGACAGATGAAACAGATCAGTGTGTGACACTGTCATCAAAGCAAAGGGTGGCTACTTTGAAGAATCTAAAATACATTTTGATTTCTTTAACACTTTTTGGGTTACTGCATGATTCCATGTGTTATTTCATAGTTTTGATGTCTTCACTATTATTCTACAATGTAGAAAATAGTAAAAAATTAACTAAATGAGTAGGTGTGTCCAAACTTTTGACTGTGGATAGAATATGTAGTATATCTGAAGAATACGTAGGGTGGAATAGTATATGTACAGAAATAGTTGAATATGATGGCCTTGACTAGAATACATTATATACATATGAAATGGGTAAAATTATATGTAAACATTATTAAAGTGACCAGTGGTCCATGTCTATGTACATAGGGCAGCAGCCTCTAAGGTACAGGGTTGCGTAATCGGGTGGTAGCCGGTTAGTGACAGTGACTACGTTCAGGACAGGGTACTGAGTGGAGGCCAGCTAGTGATGGCTATATAACAGTCTGGAGGCCATGAGATAGATGTTTTTCAGTCCCAGATTTGATGCACCTGTCCTGACCTCGCCTTCTGGATGATAGCGGGGTGAATATGCCGTGGCTCGGTGGCTGAGGTCTTTGATGATCTTCTTGGCCTTCCTGTGATCCCGGGTGCTGTAGATGTCCTGGAGGGCAGGAAGTGTGCCCCGGTGATGTGTTGGGCTGACCACACCACCCCCTGGAGAGCCCTGCGGTTGCGGACGGTGCAGTGATATAGCCCGACAAGATGCTACCAATGATGCATCGGTCTTAGGGGCCAAGCCAAATTTATTCAGCCTCCGCTGTTGTGCATTCTTCACCACACTGTCTGTGTGGGTGGACCATTTCAGATTGTCAGGGATGTGTACGCCGAGGAACTTGAAGCTTTTCACCTTCTCCACTGTGGACCGTCAATGTGGATGGGGGCGTGCTCCCGCTGCTGTCTCCTGAAGTCCACGATCAGCTCCTTCGTTTTGTTGACGTTGAAGGAGAGTTTATTTTCCTGGCACCACTCCGCCAAGGCTCTCACCTCCTCCCTGTAGACTGTCTCGTCATTGTTGGTAATCAGGCCTACAACTGTTGTGTCGTCTGCAAACTTGATGATTATAATTGAGGCGTGCGTGGACACGCAGTCGTGGGTGAACAGGGAGTACACGACGGGGCTGAGCACGCACCCTTGTGGGGCCCCTGTGTTGTGGATCAGCGTAGTGGAGGTGTTGCTGCCTACCTTCACCACCTGGGGGCGGCCCGTCAGGAAGTCCAGGACCCAGTTGCACAGGGCGGGGTTCAGACCTAGGGGCCTGAGCTTAATGTTGAGTTTGGAGGGTACTATGATGTTGAAGGCTGAGCTGTAATCGATTAACAGCATTCCTACATAGGTATTCCTCTTGTCCAGATGGGATACGGCAGTGTGCAGTGCTATGGAGATTGCATCGTCAGTGGATCTTTTGGGGCGGTATACAAATTGCAGTGGGTTTAGGGTGTCAGGTAAGGTAGAGGTGATATGATCCTTAGCTAGCCTCTCAAAGCACTTCATGACAAGTGAGTGCTACGGGGCTATAGTCATTTAGTTCAGTTACATTCGCTTTTTGGGTACAGGAATAATAGTGGACATGGGAAGCAAGTGGGGACAGCAGACTGGGATAGGGAGAGATTGAATATGTCCGTAAACACTCCAGCCAGCTGGTCTGCGCATGCTCTGAGGACAGGGCTAGGGATGCTGCCTGAGCCGGCAGCCTTGGGAGGGTTAACACGCTTAAATGTCTTACTGACGTCGGCCACAGAGAAGGAGAGTTTACAGTCCTCGGGAGCGACCCGCGTGGGTGGCACTGTGTTATCCTCAAAGCAGACGTAGAAGGTGTTTAGCTTGTCCGGGAGCAAAACGTTGGTGTCCGCGACGTGGCTGGTTTTCCATTTATAATTTGTGATTATCTGGAGTCCCTGCCACATACGTCTCGTGTCTGAGCCATTGAATTGCAACTCCACTTTATCCCTGTACTGACCTGTTGCCTGTTTGATTGCCTTACATAGGGCATAACTGGACTGTTTGTATTCAACCATATTCCCAGTCACCTTTCCGTAGTTAAATGCGTTGGTTCGTGCTTTCAGTTTTTTGGTTTGGATAGGTTTTAATCGTCATAATGGAAACAACATCCCCTATACACATCCTGATGAACTCAGTCACCGTGTCAGTGTATGCATCAATGTTATACTGAGAGGCAACGAGGAACATATCCCAGTCCGCGTGATCAAAACAATCTTATACAGTAATTGTAAGGGATGGAAATACACATGAAGCTTATCAACAAGACCTGTAGATGGGAAATACATGGTTATTTAAAAAAATAGAATCTCTATTAACATTTTTTGGGTCATTCAAGCGAGCAATCTCCAGAGTTGGTGTATCAGTGAGGTTTGTGTGATGGAGGCTGCTGATTGGTGAAGATGATGAATCCAGAAAACCCACTCTGTTAGTCACTGCCTGGCAGACTGAAATCCTCCGACATGATGGGATTAACACACAGGATTAGATTCCCTGGTTGTGATTACTGTTAGATTACTGTTTTACTGTCAAGAGGTTCACTCTGAGGGCAGCAGCAGCGATGGCGGTGGTGCTCTGGGTTGTGTGAAGCAGTATTGGAGCTCTGCTACTGATTACTATGATGTTGGGAGGGTAGGCCCACTGTAAATATGTTACTAAATGTATTAGTGCTGTATTGTACTGAGGGCCCCATAGGGAGTCTGTTTGAAGTTTAGAGAAACAGAAACACCATTTTTTTTTTTTTGGTGTGTCTGGCCAGCCAGGTTTCCTTCATATGGAAGCAGTTTCCTGTGTGAGGTACATTAGACCTGATGGCAATCCCCCCTAGTCCCCATAGTGACATGGGATCTCCAGTCTGCTTAGACCAACCTAGAGGAAGTGAAAACCAGGCAATGTTGTCGTTACACACAGCCGTCTGGGCTCTGAAATGGAGGGTTATTTTCTGTAGGGGGACCCGCTGTGAACAGTCTGAAGGGGAAGCACAGCACATGGGTGGTATACCCCATCTCCGCCCCTCTCCACCACTGTGGTCCCAGAGGGGGGGCAGGGTTACGGGCTGAATCCGTAAACACTGAACTCTGGAGACGGAGGATAAAGTTGTAGACACACACAGCTGGTGCCCAGGCTGGTGTGAGAGAGGGGGAGAGAGAGAGAGGAAGGAGGAATCTGGCCCGGGTTGATGAATGCAGGGCTTTAATTGCTCCCCAAGAGAAGAGGTTATCTTTTTTTAACTCTCTCTTTTCTCTCCTCATAAATATGCAGGGTTCAGACCAACGCCCCGAGGGTCAGGCGTATTAGACCTGACTACAGAGTGCTGTTAGTTAGCAGCTCAAACCTGACCCAAATAGGCCTACATGTGTTTCCAGTACATTCCCTATGAATACTACCCCAGCCACCACACAGTCTGGCTGTCCATTTGTCCCAGCGTTGGTTCATTAAGACGCGCCAGATTAGTATGGCTGAAGAGTTGGGAGTGGAGCTAGGCTGATATAATAGTGAGTGATGTAGCTGCCTAGGTCTAGTCTCAATGGCCAGTGCAACATCGCCCTCTGCTGTTGGTGTACCATTACACAGGGCAAGAGAGAGATGTCGGCATAGAGAGGGCATAGAGGACATGCTTCATTTGTGGTGGGTTATGCTTGTGTGTGTGTAAATTTAGTTAAATACACTGAGTTTACAAAACATTAAGAACACCTGCTCTTTCCATGGCATAAACTGACCAGGTGAATCCAGGTGAGAGCTATGATCCATTATTGATGTCACTTCAATCAGTGTAGATGCAGGGGAGGAGACAGTTTAAAGAAGGGTTTTTAAGACTTGATAGAATTGAGACATGGATTGTGTATGTATGCCATTCAGAGGGTGAATGGGCAAGACAAAAGATTGAAGTGCTTTTGAACGGGGTACGGTAGTAGGTGCCAGGTGCACCAGTTTTAGTGTGTCAAGAACTGCACCGCTGCTGGGGTTTTCACGCTCAACAGTTTCCCATGTGTATCAAGAATGGTCCACCATCCAAAGGACATCCAGCCAACTTGACACAACTGTGGGAAGCATTGGAGTCAACCTGGGCCAGCATCCCTGTGGAACGCTTTCGACACCTTGTAGAGTCCATGCCCTGAGGGCAAAAGGGAAGGTATTCCTAATGTTTTGCACACTCAGTGTATATATTGGAGAATAAAGTTGAGCATGTGCATTTGATATAAGCAAATTCTAATGAACTGTGAAATGTTCAATTTGATCACCATGCAGGCCCATTGGTTCTCCCTCTCCGTCTCTGGCCAGGCTTTTATAAGCCTTCTGAAGCACATCAACATCCCCCGGATTGTCGCCATCTGTTAAAGATTACTCCGCTTGGTTCAGTTCGCTCCTAGCAGGAACTATTTGATTTTGTGGTTTTAGAGTTCCCACTTTATTTCATGTGTCAAGTTTTTGTGTAAAGCCGACATCATAGAAGGGCCTTTTTTTGAGGCCTTTTCAAAGGGAAAGCCAACAGGCTGTGGCAGCGGTGTTGGGTCCTGGTCTGTTTTAGCTCTTACTGGGGCTGCGTTGTTACTTCTTTGGGGCTGTTCTGGGGCTTCTCTTGGGCTGTGGAGGTGAAGTGGAGGAGAGCGAGGCGAGGCGGAGGCCCTTCCCCGAGCTCCAATAACCCCAGAAGCCTCTTTCCCTCTCTGCCATGCGGTGTTGTGATGTATGAATCCCCTGGCCAGCCCTGACACTGCCCGCCCGCCCAGTGGGGCCATTTGGAACCCCACACCCCCTGTGAGGACTGAGAAGGAAGCCCTGGCAACAGAGGCTGCATTGTTCAACCTTCTTCTGCCAGCCCACCATAACGTAACCCTACCCCGGGGGCCCGCCACAGTCCAAGAGGGGGGATATTGGGTTGTCCCCCCTCTAAGCCGAGGGGCTTGTTGAGAAAAGAGCGAGGCAGCTGACTGTTTGGGCGGCTCAGCTCTGTTCAAATAAACAGCTCAGGTCTAACCCCCCCACCTCTCCTCTCCCTCTGAACCCCTTCTTCTAATGCCCCACATTCCAGCCTCAGAAGGCAGCAATCACACAGTCAGAGCTCATCAGCATCAAACCCCACCCGTCCACCAACCCAACCGCTAATTTGCGGTGTTATTTTTAAAAGGGGAAATGGTGGTGTCGGGCTTAGGGAAAGAGAGAGAGAGAGGAAGAGGTTGTGGTGGCCCAATTCCTTGGCTTCCCTCCCTCCCTAGGTGCTGCTGGTGGATAGATAGATACGTAGATACATTTACAGCCACATCAGCGGGCCATGCAGGCCACAATGAGGGGAAGGGGAGTGAAGGGCTGGTTTTCTAGGAAACAAGGAGGGGAGAGGGACGACTATTAACAGCCCAGGGTTTGTGTGCTCGCCCTCTTCCACCCTGGGCGTGCTGTTAATCCAGTCACTCTGAAACCTGAGCCCGGGGTAATGAGAAAGCACATTACACACACAACACGCACACACACACACTGGCCCTTAAATATACACGGACAACTAACATTAATAATGAGGAGAGATTGACTTCGTCACTATTTGTATTTGTGAGAAGTATTGACATGTTGAATGCACTGAGCTGTCTGTTTAAACTACTAGCACACAGCTCGGACACCCATGAATACCCCACAAGACATGCCACCAGATGTCTCTTCACAGTCCACAAGTCCACAACAGACTATGGGAGGCGCACAGTACTACATAGAGCCATGACTACATTGAACTCTATTCCACATCAGGTAACTCATGCAAGCAGTAAAATTAGATTAACGATATACCTTATGGAACAGCGGGGACTGTGAAGAGACACACACACATGATAACATACACACTATACACACACGTACACATTCATTTTGTGTTGTAGATACTGTATGTGGTGGTAGAGTAGTTGCCTGAGGGCACACACTTAATGTGTTGTGAAATCTAATGTCATGTCTAACTGCCTTAATTTTGCTGGACCCCAAAAAGAGTAGCTGCTGTCCTGGCAGGAAGTCATGGGGATCCATAATAAATACAAATAAAATACACACACATTCATAGAACTGTTTTAGGAATGTTGGCATCCCTAATCGTTTTCTTAAGAAAAGGAGCTACAGTTCAAGTCGGAAGTTTACATACACTGAGGTTGGAGTCATTAAAACTCGTTTTTCAACCACTCCACAAATTTCTTGTTCACAAACTATAGTTTTGGCAAGTCGGTTAGGACATCTACTTTGTGCATGACACAAGTAATTTTTCCAACAATTGTTTACAGACAGATTATTTCACTTATAATTCACTATATCACAATTCCAATGGGTCAGAAGTTTACATACACTAAGTTGACTGTGCCTTCAAACAGCTTGGAAAATTCCAGAAAATGATGTCATGGCTTTAGAAGCTTCTGATTGACATAATTTGAGTCAATTGGAGGTGTACCTGTGGATGTATTTCACGGCCTAACTTCAAACTCAGTGCCTCTTTGCTTGACATCATAGGAAAATCAAAAGAAATCAGCCAAGACCTCAGAAAGACAATTGTAGACCTCCACAAGTCTCCTTCATCCTTGGGAGCAATTTCCAAACGCCTGAAGGTACCACGTTAATCTGTACAAACAATAGTATGCAAGTATAAACACCATGGGACCATGCAGCCATCATACCACTCAGGAAGGAGACACGTTCTGTCTCCTAGAGATGAGCGTACTTTGGTGTGAAAAGTGCAAATCAATCCCAGAACAACAGCAAAGGGCCTTGTGAAGATGCTGGAGGAAACAGGTACAAAATATCTATATCCACAGTAAAATGAGTCCTATATCGACATAACCTAAATGGCCGCTCAGCAAGGAAGACTGCTCCAAAACCGCCATAAAAAAGCCAGACTATGGTTTGCAACTGCACATGGGGACAAAGATCATACTTTTTGGAGAAATGTCCTCTGGTCTGATGATACAAAAATAGAACTGTTTGGCCATAATGACCATCGTTATGTTTGGTGGGAAAAGGGGGAGGCTTGCAAGCCGAAGAACACCATCCCAACCGTGAAGCACGGGGGTGGCAGCATCATGTTGTGGGGGTGCTTTGCTGCAGGAGGGACTGGTGCACTTCACAAAATAGATGGCATCATGAGGCAGGAAATTATGTGGATATATTGAAGCAACACCTCAAGACATCAGTCAGGAAGTTAAAGCTTGGTCGCAAATGGGTCTTCCAAATGGACAATGACCTCAAGCATACTTCCAAAGTTGTGGCAAAATGGCTTAAGGACAACACAGTCAAGGTATTGGAGTGGCCATCACAAAGCCCTGACCTCAAGCCTATAGAAATTTGTGGGCAGAACTGAAAGCATGTGCGAGCAAGAAGGCCTACGAACCTGACTCAGTTACACCAGCTCTGTCAGGAGGAATGGGCCAAAATTCACCCAACTTATTGTGGGAAGCTTGTAGAAGGCTGCCCGAAACGTTTGACCCAAGTTAAACAATTTAAAGGCAATGCTACCAAATACTAATTGAGTGTATGTAAACTTCTGACCCACTGGGAATGTGATGAAAGTTGTAATAAATCATTCTCTCTACTATTATTCTGACATTTCACATTCTTATAATAAAGTGACCTAAAACAGGGAATTTTTACTAGGATTAAATGTCAGGAATTGTGAAAAACTGAGTTTAAATGTATTTGGCTAAGGTGTATGTAAACTTCTGACTTCAACTGTACATAACATTTTATGTAAGACATATTTAGCCCCAGTCATAATCGTTGAGGATATAGAAGCAGTGTTTTTTGCCAATGTTAGCTCCTTCCTTCCACCATTCTAAACAGAGAGGGCTATACTGATGGCTCTCTAGGGGCATGTCTCTCTTTCCATCTCCATCTCCCTCCCACAGAAATCAGGTGGTGTCAATGTGTCGAGTAGAGCTGTCACTCCCCAGATTGCAGCCAGTCAATTACTCTCACTCACACCCCTCTGGATAAAGACACTCAGAGAGAGAGAAGGATAGAGAGAGGGAGGAGTAGAAGGGGTGGGGGGGACTAGAGGGACTAGGGATTGTTACTCGACACCACAGGCGTGCCAAGTTTAAATGCCCCTCAGTGCTGCATGCTGGAGTGTGTCATCAGATAGAAAGAGAGTGAGGGAGCCGTCTACCCCACTAGAGTAGCCCTGTCCTGCTGTAAGGACACACAGCAGTCACCCCCGTGGCTGTGTGGTATGACCTGCTAGGCTAGGTGGTTCTGTGTGTGGTACGAGCTGCCCTGCTGGGTTTAAACTGACCCCATTGGAACTCTATGGAGCTGAAGGAGCCTCTGTCTGTCTGTCTGTCTGTCTGCAGAGAATAAGAGAATAGAGCCACACACAGAGGACATATGGCAGGACAAAGCACACGACTGAGGTGGCAGTTGGACCTGTAGACCGGTAGGGTTTCTGTGTGTATGTATGTGTGTGTGTGTGTGTGTGTGTGTGTGTGTGTGTGTGTGTGTGTGTGTGTGTGTGTGTGTGTGTGTGTGTGTGTGTGTGTGTGTGTGTGTGTGTGTGTGGGTGTGTGTGTGTGTGTGTGTGTGTGTGTGTGTGTGTGTGTGTGTGTGTGTCAGAGATGTGAGAGAGAGAAATGGAGAAAGGATGTTATTGTGTACTTAACCTTAAGTTGTTAACTCAACATGGGAAATCCAGAGCTGAATCTACTTAGTGTCGAGAGTATATGTTGCAAGTTAAAACTCAGAATCCTTTTTCAAGTGTATGTCTTTAAATGTACACACCACCTGACAGTACATGACAGACTCCTAGACCACCTCACTGCTCATGTTAAGGCATTGAAAAAGCATTTGTGGTAAAAGTCAACCAGCAGATTCTGAGATTAAAGTAATGGTGAGAATGGTAAGAAAAGACATCTCTGTAGTGGGGGGGGGGTCCCTCAGACTGCTTTGTGGTAATGGAGGTCTATTGTCCTGTCTCAGTCTCGGTGTCGGTCTCTGGGGCTCAGGCTGTGAATGAGCTGAGTGAGGAGTGACAGAAGTGTCACGGGTGGCTAGAGAGGTAAAGCCGACCGCTGACTGACAGAACTGGACTGTTCTGTGGTGGTGAGGGCCTCTTAGCAATTCCTCTCTCCCAGGAGAGATACATGGTTTACAGAGAGAGATAGAAAGGGATAGGGCCACCTACCATCACTAGCAAATATATCAGGGCCTGAAAGGAGACATCTCAGCTGCCTTGCTTCTAGGTCCAACACTCTCTCTGTCTCCACTGCTGCCTTGTGTTGGGGTGTAGTGTTACTCCACTGTGACAGCTAGTAAGTAGCACTGTAATCCACTTATGTGTTATTATTTCACAACAGGTTGGCGATAGAGAAATGTGACAGTGGCAGCCAAAGCTGCAGTAGACCTGTCAGCCTGGCCATACTGTGTGTGACAACATAGAAAGATAATTACTAAACAGACATTCCCATTCCCAATGTTTTGACATTATATTTCTATGTGTGAGAACAACCAATCCTCTCTGGCTCTGACCCCTTAGGGATGCCCCCCGCCCTGTGCCCCCTGGTGAAAGGAGAGCAGTCCCAGTATGCTATGTGGGCACCACCACCTGTGACAGTGTGCCCATCATCAGGGCCCCGTGGCAGGGCCCAGAGCCTGACCTCACATCCCATGGGATATATAAAGATTTGTTCTCTAAAGGGTGAACACTGTCCTTACCATTGGGCCTGGAAACCAGATACCCACCACTGCCACCGAGCCTAGCGTCCTCCTACCTCACCCCCGCCCCCCTCGGTCCTCACCCTTAGGGCTCACTCAGGCCTGCGGTGTTAAAGTGGCCAACAGTGGAGCCAGCACATATCCCACATGCTGCTGGAGTGAGAAGTGGACAGGCAGTCAGCCATAGGAAAGACAGACAGTCCAGAGCCATTATGAGTTGGAGTAATCAGAGCTGAGCTGTGGGTGGCTGAGATTCAGAGGGCCTGGGAATGGTAATGGTAATGGTAATGGTAATGGCTGCATTACGATGATGAAGACTGAGACTGATCGTTTGTGTCAAAAGATTATATGTGTGAATGGAAGAAGAATAGAAATGATTAGGCAAGGTGAGTTAGCAGGTTGGTCTCTCCTTTCTCCTTTCTGTCTGTTTCTCTTCAATTCAAGTTGATTGCTTCATTGGCATGACATTCAGAGACGTATTGCCAAAATAGCAAGAGCATTTGACCTAAAACTAAGGTATCTTAAGTTTCTCTTTCCAGGCTGCGATATTTTTGCAAGGGGGAGCGAGATTGTATTCTCTCCTTCTCCCTCCATCTATCTGGCAGTGTCTCTCCCATGTTTTTTTTCTCTCTGTCTCATTCTCTCTCTTACCCTCCCTCCATTTATCTGGCAGTGTCTTCTCCTCTGAGCCCCTCAGGCCACTGGTCCTCTCACATGGCCACGCATCTGTCACAAGAGCTTAGAACAACATTCAATGGGGTTAATAGACCCATTATATTAGAGTACTGCTGCCTTCTAACTCCCAGGGAATCACAGCTATATATATCAGAGCAGAGGCAGTTAACTCCCTCCATTGGTCAACCACACACACACACACACACACACACACACACACACACACACACACACACACACACACACAGACACACGCACACACACACACACACACACACACACACACACACACACACACACACACACACACACACACGCACACACGCGCACACACGCACACACGCACAGCAATAGTCTAATACCACACACATAAAATAATATCATTAATACTACACACGTGCACAAAATATTATCACTAATGCATACATCGAGGAACATCCTCCTACGTTTCATCCATTTCTTCATTTATGACATTGATCTATTACATGAGCTACAGTTTCAGCTCTATGGCTGCTTTACATACCTTGCCCTTTGCCTGATCATCATCGCAGGTCGTTAATGCCGGGGTGTGCCTTACTACCGAGGAATACATGTGTCTGTATTCACACTGAAACGCAACACGTGTCACACTTTCCCCAAGACACATATCCAGAATAGCTTTCCTGTCCTCTCTCTTACCCCCGGCTTTATTTCTGTTTAACTTCCATTCCCCTGCGGTTAACAGCTCTGGTCCCCCAGCGGGATGTAGCCCTCCTGACCCGGGGTGTAACCCACACCCCTCTGGCCCTGTTTTTAGAGCCCTGCTGACGTGAATCAGCACAGCCGGGCCAGCCAGGGGACCCTCCATCAGTGTCAGGCCCAGTGGCGGGGCCCCATCTGGGGCATGTAGGACATGCATACCTGGATGATGTGTGCACATAGCTGCAGGGTGCTCTGGGACACACTGAGACGTGGATATGGGGATCAGAGGCATAGTGTTACAGCTCTCACCCCCTCTAATGCTGTTAAAGTCTTTAAACCTGAGGGGATGATACTGTCTGCAGGATTCTCTGGCTGCCTACTTTGGCATGAACCCTGAGGTGAGGTCAACCAACTGCCTTCTGATAAGGTTACTGACATAGAGCTTTTAGCTATTCAGTAAATTGATATTACAAGTACAAGTCACTGGTCGTTTGGCTTACAGCGGTTGGCCTTGTAAAAATGTGAGTGATCTGTCTGACTTTAAAGCAGCAGTCAAAGTGTAGCACAGTAAACTGCATTCTCCACAGACTCTGAGCCTTCTCTCAGTTCTTCTGGAGAGGTGCATTGTGGGCCATGTCCCATCAGACATGGAGGTTCCCTCATGGCACCACCAGACAGACTGTTGTGTCGCCAGGGTTCCCTATACTCTACCATGGTGGAGTACTTCAGGAGCACCAGGGAACTCAGTGGGGGAGTTGGGCTCAGTAGCCATCTGCTAATATGAACACTGGAGCTTTCCCTTTTACTTGTCTTTCTGGAGAAAGAGAGATGGAGAGATGGTGAAGAAGTAGAGTATCCTGAGAGAGAGCTGTAGATAGAGACTGCCGTGTGTGTGTGTGTGTTAAAGATGTCTGACGTTCGCCTGACTACAGTCTTTATTAAGAACAAATAAACACATATACTCTCACTAACTGACTCAGGGTCTGTGGGGGACACCAGTCCACAAAGCTGAGGATGAGGTCACTCAATTTAACACACTTGGTAGACCTAAATGAAAACCCAATTTTCGCTGTCTAACCAAATACAAAGCCAAATGTTAAGCTACTTTCTTATTTATTTCTTTACGAGCTAAATTGTTTCCTGACCAGAGGTTGCTCTGTGGCCTAACCGCTTATAGAATAGTGTTTCTGCAGTAGAATAAAAGGCATGTTTTATTCAGAGTGCATCTGGAAACACAGTTAGCGTAGTGAGAGTTCTCCCCAGACACCTCGGCATGGGGGACACTGATTATAATTCATGTTTACAGAGATAGACAGATACAAGATGTAATTTTCTCTTTGAGGAGGGCCGGACTGTAGTCGGTGGTATTCAGCTCTGTGTGTACATTAATTGATTTGACTTTAGGAAACAGCCAGCCTCCTGGATTTATCTGTCCGTTTTGGAGGGGGAGAGCAGGTATAGGCAGAGCGGGGGCGTGGGTGGGAATGGAAGGTGCCGGGGGAAAGAGAGCGGCAGGCTCTCGAAACAACACCACCATTGTTTAAGTGTATAATTGTGGGTCCGGCTGGAAGGCGAGAAATGGAGAGAGAGAGAGAGAGAGAACGCCCACGATAACGTCTAGACCGTATGAATCTGTTTCTTATGGTTGTGACTGAGCCTTGAGTTCAGTGCAGTGCAGTCCTTGGTGGAGCATTGGGTTGGTTGGCTGCAACTCTAAGCAGGATGCAGAGAGATGACTGACTGACTGACTGACTGACTGACTGACTGACTGACTGACTGACTGACTGACTGACTGACTGACTGACTGACTGACTGACTGACTGACTGACTGACTGACTGACTGACTGGGGCAGAATCTGCTAACGATGGCAAGAGAGAGAAAAAGAAAAGACCTACAGAGAGAGGTGGAGAGAAAGAGGAGATATATAAAGGGAATAGAGAGAGAGAGAAGTAAAAAGGTGAGAGCTAGAGAGAGGGGGAGTGAGTCAAGGGGAGATTCTCATTTGGGCAAAAGACCGTCCTCTGTTCTCTCTCCGTGACCTGGAAATCGATAAGTGGTAAAGGAGTGTGTCATATCGTTAATAGTCAAGCGGAAGTGTCCTCCCCTCCTCGATAGCCACCTTCCATTGAGGATACTCGTGTATACTACCACAGAAGAGTTTTGAAATCTACCACACCCCTTTGAATCAGCTTTTGTTTTGTCAGTGGAGAAAAACATACACACGTTTAAAAACAATATGCTACTTATTGATTTATCTATAAAATGTCTTGCACAACTAACTTAGACATTTATTTTGGGATATACCCCTTTAAAGGTAATGTGGAGAAAGACCGTCTCATTACAAACAAGCACATTTCCATCCACTTTCACTTTCCTCGATTAACTTTGACCTTTTTCCAAAGGAGGCGAGAGAGGATGTTCTCACAGGGTGGGGTGTTTTTACCATCCACCTGAAACCGCAAAGTCATGGCCTCTTAGGTTTCCCCTCCCCAAAAGACAGACAGACAACATGGTTCAGCACGCCCCACAGGTTAACTGCTGTTGCATCACCTTCTGCCCTCTCTCGCTCTCTCCCCCTCGCTCTTTTTTCTCTCTCTCTCTCTCTGACAAGGTGAGGTTAACCAGGGTTGGCTGTGTTTTTCTCCACATTTCCTGGCAGTGTGTTTCCCCTCAGTAGCACCTGTTTCCTTCTGCCTCTCAACAGGTGCACAGCTGTCAGCACAACACAGCTGTCAGACTGTATATATCTTGTTTATCATACAAAACATTTTGACGACGTTAACTAAAATGATCACCTTCCCTCAAGCTTCCTAGCCCTGGTCTTTGAACCCAAGCCTAAGTGTTCTACAGTTATTTTCGTTCAATGAGAATGTTTTGTGAACCATGAGGGGCTCAGTATCACTCGAGCACACAGGCTGCTTCTGCTGCTAACGAGACATTTCACCCTCCGATAACTGTTGCATACTGGGATTTTGACACTGAGCAAGCCAGACAGTTTGGTCTCCTCTGAGGCTCCTGTATCTTGCATCATGGAGTCTGGGTAGTGGCTAGTTAGCCTCATAGCTTCACTTCCCCTCTCATCATCATCTTCCTCACCGTGTCTCTCAGACCAAAACCCAGCCTGATGACAGATCAATCAAGTTTATTTTATATAGCCCTTCGTACATCAGCTAATATCTCAAAGTGCTGTACAGAAACCCAGCCTAAAACCCCAAACAGCAAGCAATGCAGGTGTAGAAGCACGGTGGCTAGGAAAAACTCCCTAGAAAGGCCAAAACCTAGGAAGAAACCTAGAGAGGAACCAGGCTATGAGGGGTGGCCAGTCCTCTTCTGGCTGTGCCGGGTGGAGATTATAACAGAACATGGCCAAGATGTTCAAAATGTTCATAAATGACAAGCATGGTCAAATAATAATCAGGAATAAATGTCAGTTGGCTTTTCATAGCCGATAATTAAGAGTTGAAAACAGCAGGTCTGGGACAGGTAGGGGTTTCGTAACCGCAGGCAGAACAGTTGAAACTGGGACAGCAGCAAGGCCAGGTGGACTGGGGACAGCAAGGAGTCATCATGCCCGGTAGTCCTGACGTATGGTCCTAGGGCTCAGTTCCTCCGAGAGAGAGAAAGAAAGAGAGGAGAGAATTAGAGAGAGCCAAGATGTTCAAAATGTTCATAAATGACAAGCATGGTCAAATAATAATCAGGAATAAATGTCAGTTGGCTTTTCATAGCCGATCATTAAGAGTTGAAAACAGCAGGTCTGGGACAGGTAGGCGTTCCATAACTGCAGGCAGAACAGTTGAAACTGGAACAGCAGCAAGGCCAGGTGGACTGGGGACAGCAAGGAGTCATCATGCCCAGTAGTCCTGACGTATGGTCCTAGGGCTCAGGTCCTCCGAGAGAGAGAGAAAGAAAGAGAGAAGGAGAGAATTAGAGAGAGCATACTTAAATTCACACAGGACACTGGATAAGACAGGAGAAGTACTCCAGATATAACCAACTGGCCCTAGCCCCCCGACACAAACTACTGCAGCATAAATACTGGAGGCTGAGACAGGAGGGGTCAGGAGACACTGTGGCCCCATCCGATGATACCCCCGGACAGGGCCAAACAGGAAGGATATAACCCCACCCACTTTGCCAAAGCACAGCCCCCGCACCACTAGAGGGATATCTTCAGCCACCAACTTACAATCCTGAGACAAGGCCGAGTATAGCCCACAAAGATCTCCACCACAGCACAAACCAAGGGGGGGCGCCAACCCAGACAGGAAGATCACGTCAGTAACTCAACCCACTCAAGTGACGCACCCCTCCTAGGGACGGCATGAAAGAGCACCAGTAAGCCAGTGACTCAGCCCCTGTAATAGGGTTAGAGGTAGAGAATCCCAGTGGAGGGGAACCGGCCAGGCAGAGACAGCAAGGGCGGTTCGTTGCAGATCTGTTTTGTGCTGTCTTGCCAACTCTTATGTTCATTGTCACGCCATAGGAGTTGGCAAGACAGCACAAACAGATCAGGGACAAGGTTATCCCCGGGCCAGCGGAGAGACAGACTCAGTGAAGAAGTCTATCCGGCCATTTGGGCTCGATAGCACATACACTACTGATCAAAAGTTTTAGAGCACCTACTCATTCAAGGGTTTTTCTTAATTTTTTACTATTTTCTACATTGTAGGATAATAGTGAAGACCTCAAAACTATGAAATAACACATATGGAATCATGTAGTAACCAAAACAAGTGATAAATAAATAAATAGATTCTTCAAATAGCCACCCTTTGCCTTGATGACAGCTTTGCACACTTTTGGCATTTTCTCAACCAGCATCATGAGGTAGTCACCTAGAATGCATTTCAATGAACAGGTGTGCTTTGTTAAAAGTTAATTAGTGGAATTTCTTTCCTTCTTAATGCGTTTGAGCCAATCAGTTGTGTTGTGACAAGGTAGGGGGGTATTCAGAAGATAGCCTTATTTGGTAAAAGATCAAGTCCATATTATGGCAAGAACAGCTCAAATAAGCAAAGAGAAATGACAGTCCATCATTACTTTAAGACTTGAAGGTCAGTCAATACGGAACATTCCAAGAACTCTGAAACTCTGAACTCTGTTATCAAGGCAAAGGGTGGCTTTTTGAAAAATATCAAATATATTTTGATTTGTTTAACACTTTTTTGGTTACTACCTGATTCCATATGTGTTATTTCATAGTTTTGATGTCTTCAACATTATTCTACAATGTAGAAAATAGTAAAAATAAAGAAGAACCCTTGAATGAGTAGGTGTTCTAAAACTTTTGACTGGTAGTGTAGCTAGGCTGTTTGCTGCATTGGTTTTGTGTGATTGATGCGATGGAACCCCTGACTCCATTGGATCCTGTGGGTGAAGGCATGACGTGTGGGTTAAGAATGTGTGATCGCGCTATTTAGGTGAGGAATGGGACAGAGAGACAGGGAGAAGGGGATATGGACGGAGGGTTGGGAATGGGATGTCCCAGAGGTCTCTACCCCTATAAATCTGCCAGGATGGTCTCCAGGGGTAGGACCCCCTCTCAACATGGGAGAGGAGGAGGAGGGTGAGAGGGAGAGAATAGTGACAGGGATTTTATAGCTGAAGGACAGGTGTATATTGAAATTAATGTGGATGTGTATTATTGTGTAATCATTTGATATATCAGGTTGTAGGCTGTTGTAGCAATCAGTGCTAAAATAAATACTGAAATGCCAGTCCCCTCACTCACCCTTTTTCCTAGTAGTGTGTTCTCTATTTTGTGCCATACACCCCCCCCCACACACACACAATGTAGTCCCTGTAGCAGCAGTGGAGGTGTAGGTCATGTTCTGTGAGTGGTTAGAGTGGGCTCACCCTTGGATAATGAGTGGTGCTTCTAAGCCCCTCGCCCAGTCCCCAAACACCCCGTCTTAATGAACGGCTTTTCTGCTTTTCTCTGCTCACAAATCAAATCAAATCAAACTGTATTTGTCACAATAGACCTTACCGTGAAATGCTTACTTACAAGCCCTTAATCAACAGTGCAGTTCAAGAAAGAGTTAAGAAAATATTTTCCAAATAAACGAAAGTAAAAAATTATAAAAAGTAACACAATAAAATAACAAGGCTATATACAGGGGGTACCGGTACCGAGTCAATGTGCGGGGGTACAGGTTAGTCGAGGTAATGTGTACATGTAGGTAGGGGTGAAGTGACTATGCATAGATAATAAACAGCGAGTAGTAGCAGTGTACAAAACAATTGGAGGGGAGGTGTCAATGTAAATAATCTGGTGGCCATTTGATTAGTTGTTCAGCAGTCTTATGGCTTGGGGGTAGAAGCTGTTAAGGAGCCTTTTGGTCCCACACACACCCTGACTGACCCCATTCTAACCCCCTCAGTTTCTCTTGAGCCTCAAATCTAGCCCCTGGCTTCACCACCTCTAACCTCCAACAGGCGTCAGTCATTTATTCCCCATCCTAATGTGATATAAACCTCCACCACAACACAACTAGAGAAACAAAACATATTGTTGGGAAAGGAAAACAGCAGGGCTGGTGCTTTAAAGGAACCAGCGGGGGATGTATGTATTTGTTTCCAGGGATCAAGGAAAAGGACAAATTACCCCTCGTGGGAGGTGTACACATCTCCTCCTCTCCTCCTCCTGGCCCAGGAGTCTTCATTACGAGAAGAAGAGACACCTTCTTTTCAACGTGTTAGCACATTCTCAAAACAAGCCCAGGGACCTCAGGGGGGAAGGAAATGGGGAATGGATGGATGGAGAATTAGGGAGCTCTCTCTCCATCCATCCATCTATTAAGCCAGTGATGTTTTCTATCTAGAAGGAGCCTCTGTAGAATGGTGATGGCGTGGACAATAACATGGATCTGGTCTGAGGATAGAGTTAGGACAAGCTTTATGCGAGTCAGTGCCATATTAGACTACAGAAAACGGAACTTTATGGAATTTTAAGTTGGCCTTGCTGATCCTTTAGAGTCAAACATTTTGCGGAGGATTGTGCTTCTTGCTTTACGTCCCCCCTGTATTTAGTACAGTGGGTATTATGTAGGCTATGTGTAATGATCTGATAAATTGTGCTAGTGCAGAAGGATACGCTTCATCTGGGAAGAATGTATCTTGTGTTCTCCAGCTGACAGATGTCTTGCCCTGTCCCGTCTCTCCAGGAAGCAGCAGTGGTCAATAGTTGTTACAGCAGATAATAGATATTGGCACCCTGGTCTATCTGGTGCCGGTCAGGCATTATCTGGCCTGACCCCTAATGATGGTGTCGCATGGGTGCTTAAATCCCTGTTAAACATTCTACTGCTAATGGAGTGGCTCTGTATGGAGCCTGAGAGAGAGGCAGGCTGGCTGGGATCCAGGCTGGGGCTCAAGCGTGGTCTGTTCTCTCTCTGTAGGCTAGCTCTCTGTAGTATTATTGCTAGGCTGGTCCCTGGGGCCCCTGGTTCTTCCTCTATGAGGCTGGGGCCCCTGGTTCTTCCTCTATGAGGCGGGGGCCCACAGGGACCAGCCTAGCAGTAATACTACAGAGGAAACCACCTCAGAGGCTTCAGCCTGCTATAATGGTGCTCCAGAGGGCTGCCTGCCTGCCTCACAGCCACGGCTCTGGGGAACCAGCCCAATCAACAGCTCTGAAGAGATTTTGTGTGTGTGTATGTATGTGTGTGTGTGTGTGTGTGTGTGTGTGTGTGTGTGCGTGCGTGCGTGCGTGCGTGCGTGCGTGCGTGCGTGCGTGCGTGCGTGCGTGCGTGCGTGTGTGTGCGTGCGTGCGCACCCAGAGGCCCAGAGAGAAGTGTTAATTACTGGTTGTGTATGCACTGTCATCCCCCATGAGTCTCTCCGCTCCTGCTCTTGCTCATACACCATGCAGAGAGTTGACTGCTGATGCTACAGCACAGTGTCTGTCTGAGTAGGACCAACCGGCCACTGTAGAGGGGCTCTGTTTAGGTCTTGCATACTGTATATGGTACCATCAATGGACTTTATCAGTGGACTGTTCTGTAGAAATAAGCAGGTTTTATGTGTTGTGTTTTGAGGTACATACCAGTTCTTATTTGTTGGAGTGAGCAGCCTGTGATTCAATATGAACTGTGACTGAAGTACTGACCAGTCTATATCTTTGTGTTTCCCTCTCTCTGTCCACAGTTCCAGATTTCAGCGTCGATGCGCTGTCCACCAATGACATCCAGGAGCGTGGCGGCCTGGGCCTTCCCAAGGTGTCAGGCCTAGAGCGCAGCCAGGAGAAGAGCCAGGAGAGCTGCAAGGACGTCCCCGTGCCTCTACCAGCTCCCAGTGCCCCCAAGCAGCCCGTACCCCCGCAGCCCTACACGGCTGGCCGCCCTCGGCCCCTGCCTCTGTCCCTACCCACCTCCCAGGCCCAGCCCTCTCTCCCCGGCCCCCGTCTGGCACAGGCCCCGGTCCACCAGCCCCCACGCTCAGAGGCTTCTCTCAGGCCTCAGATCCCCGCAGCCCTGCCTCTCGCTCAGGGCCAAGAGCCTTCGCAGGCCCCCCCGCCCAGGCCCCAGCACCAGCCTGAGCCCCTGTCCCGGCCCCAGCGCCAGCCTGAGCCACTGTCCCACCCCCGGCCTCCGCCCAGTCTGCACCCACACCCCGCCCTACTGTCCCACCACCCCAGCCAGAGCCAGGCCGGGCCTCAACGCCTCCCCTCACACTGTGGGGCCCACCCTCGCCCCCTATCTGCCTACAGCAGCAGCCTTAGCCTTAACGGCCTCAGGTGAGTCCCAACACACTCTGTTTACACCAAGATATGTAGGCCTGTTTAAGCTCCAGTAAATTGATGTTATCTTTTGTTTGTGTGCGGTTTTGATATTGAGTAATGTAAAGAGAATACCCTTTCAGACCCTCTTTAATTGAAAGTATTCAAACTCTGATCTTATATCAGCATATAAATGATTGGCAAGAACAAGCCTTGAATTAGCATTGAGGTGAAACCCCCCCAGCCAGACAACATCACTGATTCTCACCAGGGTGGGAAAACCACCGCCAGTCCAACTGAGCGATAAGTGCCTTGGATTGTTTAACCACCCATATTGTCATCTGCTGCTGAGGAGCCTCCAGCTCTCTACCCATCTCTATTAATCAGCTAGCTGTTCCATTACCGATAGTCGAGCACTGAGCCAATGAGCATTTAGTGTGTTAAAGTTAGAATATTGTGCATTAATTCAGAGCTCCAGGATAGCTCCCCCAGAGTCCCAGTCAGCTCCAGTCCCAGCGAAGGCTCTCCCTCTGAGGGAGGAGCTGGCTCTGTGTCTGACTTCCTCTGCCAGCGTGCCAGTGTGTCAGTCAGTGTGCCAACGGGTCTGGCAGACTCTGTGAATAATCACGGGGTGGTTACAGAGACAGGCGGCAGCTGCAAATGAGCTTTGGGGCTTAGCTTGTTCAGTTACTGCTACATGACTCTGAGTCTCAGAGAGACAAATCCACACACACAACACAAGGCTCGCTGCCGTCCTTTTTTCTGCATGTACCTCTGGAGCTGCTTAACGACAGAAATGTTTGAACACAGATGCTGTTCTATAATGTTTGCCAGTGATTGTCATTGGCATCTGAGGGTGTTTTGAAGGTAAAGTTTTGATACATCCTGAGATTCAGAGAAAAGTCTCTTGAGGGAAATGCGATGTAAAACCTTTCTGTCAGAATATTTACTATGTGCAAGGGGAAGCTGATTTAGGTGGGAATGTAAAAGAGAAAAATCCCTCTTTCTCTCTGTCCCCTTGTCCGTCCTTCTATCTCTCTAGCAGCAGTCGGAGTAGTACCCCGGGCGGTACCAAGCCCCACGGCCCTGCGGGTCCGTCCCCACACCTACCCCACCTCCCACCTTCCGGTTCCGCCACTGCAGCCACAGCCTTCCCCCTGCCCCACCTAGCTAATCAGATTGCTCCCCACGGTTTCCCCCCCGCCCTGCAGTCCTCGCCACACCCCCATCACCCCAATATGTTTGCGCCTCCACCGGCCCTGCCCCCACCTCCGCCACTGACGTCTAGCACCCTGCCAGTCCCCGGAGGACACCCCGCCGCTGGGACGCCCTATTCAGGTAGGCACATATACCAGGCTGCCCTCATGTGGACAGGCAGGAGAACTGCACCACAACAACAGCTGTCGCAACACACAGACAGCAAAGAGCAAAGCTGTAAATTCTCATGGCTGTTGTGGCAGAAGCCAGGTCATCTGTGGCGTGAAAGAGGTGCATGTGGAGCCCTAGACGTATTGAACTGTGACAGGGAGCGAGACAGAGACTGACAGAATGTTACCTTTGTGCTAATTTATAGGAGACAGAGACTGACAGGTAAGGATTCCACACATAGCTGCACTATGTGCCGTCTGTGTTTGTCTATAATGGTGCAGTAGGTGCAGACAGGTGTCCTGTCCTTCCCTCGGTCAAGATTCTGTTGTGTTTGATTGATTGATCACTCAAACAACACACACTTTTTTTCCCAATCAGCCCATGTGATGAATGCCCTCTCCTGTTGTGCCACTTGTGATCTAGCTTAATGTCAGGGTCTCACTGAAAGGGAGTATTATCATGGTTTAATAACACTATGAGCAATTCTCATTTTCACAAGGAAATGTGTTCATCTCACAGAAATCTATTCAGTCAAAACAGCATAATGAACTCTGCTGTATATTGTTCAGATTCTAATGAAACTTTTATGAAGAAACAAATAAAATGTCCCTCATCTCAATAAGAGCTAGAAACAAATGTATGAAATGGTGCATTATATTACAGTGTAATACAAAGTATATGGTTACTCTGGAGAAAATAAAATTTATCGGGACAATTTGCTCGATTTGGATGGAGAGTGTAATATAAAATGCATTTCTCTATTTCTCCTCAAGCCGTTGTTTGCCAGTCAGTTGATCAACAGCTCTGTTCTAAAATGGGTTTTGAGGTATTCATGTAATTGCAATAAAGGTGCTGACTCTTCGAGCAGCAGGCACCATTCAGGGATGTGTGACTCCCATAGTAAAGAGAATACCTGAACTTTGGTTCTCTATCTTGGTTTTAATGTGATATGTGACTAACACTATACATCCTCTGTAAGGGTTGTTCCCTGATCATGAAGTACTGTACCTCTGTGGATGTTGTTACTCTGATCATGAAGTACTGTACCTCTGTGGATGTTGTTCCCTGATCATGAAGTACTGTACCTCTGTGGATGTTGTTCCCTGATCATGAAGTACTGTACCTCTGTGGATGTTGTTCCCTGATCATGAAGTACTGTACCTCGGTGGATGTTGTTCCCTGATCATGAAGTACTGTACCTCTGTGGATGTTGTTCCCTGATCATGAAGTACTGTACCTCTGTGGATGTTGTTCCCTGATCATGAAGTACTGTACCTCTGTGGATGTTGTTCCCTGATCATGAAGTACTGTACCTCTGTGGATGTTGTTCCCTGATCATGAAGTACTGTACTTCTATGGATGTTGTTACTCTGATCATGAAGTACTGTACCTCTATGGATGTTGTTACTCTGATCATGAAGTACTGTACCTCTGTGGATGTTGTTACTCTGATCATGAAGTGCTGTACCTCTGTGGGTGTTGTTACTCTGATCATGAAGTGCTGTACCTCTGTGGGTGTTGTTACTCTGATCATGAAGTACTGTACCTCTATGGATGTTGTTCCCTGATCATGAAGTGCTGTACCTCTATGGATGTTGTTACTCTGATCATGAAGTACTGTACCTCTGTGGATGTTGTTACTCTGATCATGAAGTGCCGTACCTCTGTGGATGTTGTTACTCTGATCATGAAGTACCGTACCTCTGTGGATGTTGTTACTCTGATCATGAAGTACTGTACCTCTGTGGGTGTTGTTACTCTGATCATGAAGTACTGTACCTCTGTGGGTGTTGTTACTCTGATCATGAAGTACTGTACCTCTGTGGGTGTTGTTACTCTGATCATGAAGTACTGTACCTCTATGGATGTTGTTACTCTCACACAAAACCGATCCAGCACAGACACTTTGGCTATCACGTCTTACTCTGCTATTCTTAGACAAAACAGATCCAGTGTGGACAAACAGACACTGGTCCTGACCGTGAGTCTCGTCTTTCCTCCTCTCTTCCTCTCCTTTCTCTCTCCTCCAGAACAAGACCTGCTGCGCCAGGAGCTCAACAACCGTTTCCTCGCCTCGCAGAGCGCCGACCGCGGGGCCTCCCTGGGCCCGCCCCCGTACCTGCGCACCGAGCACCACCAACACCAGCACCAGCACCAGCATCAGCACCAACACACCCACCAGCACACCCACCAGCACACCTTCACCCCCTTCTCCCACGCCATCATGCCAACCCCTGCACCCCCCATGGTGCGTACCCCAGCCAGAAATGTGAGGATAAGTAGAACACTACTCCTGGGAGGGCAGAGGGGGTTGGCGGTTTTAGACTGGAAGGGAAGGTGGACTGGGGGATAAGGGGTGTGGATAATGATAATAATGATAATGATAATAATAAGCATTTACAGCAAAAAATCTCCAAAAGGGTGTTTGGTGTACATAAAGAAACAATAGGGTGGAATGGATAGTGTTTTTGAATATGAGTGTTTTAATACAGTATTGGTGATCCTATAGTACTATAAGGCAGTTCCAGTCTTGCTGGAGGGAAACAGGGGTTTTCTGTGGCGTGTCTCTCAATGATGACCCATCTGTTTCTGCATTTTTTACCACAGTAATACCTTTCTTCTCCCCAATTATTTTTGGGGTGTTTTCTCTGGCATATTTCGGGCACCCCAAACTGGAATGGAGCTATTTTTAAACTAGCAGTAACATGCTGTTAGTTTGAGGCCACAGGCACTGTGTGGCTGTCCCTCTGAAACAGGCCTGCTCACCATCCCTCTCTCTAACACATACACGCACACACGTACACACACACACAGGCACACCGTGGCCCCAGACAATGCACACACACACACACTCACATAGGCCTACTGTAACCGCTGAGTATTTTACATTGCTCTGAAGATTTTCCTCAAAGGCGAAATGTCTAGCGCTCTGACAGCTAATGAGGACATAAAAGTGTTTTTACGGCCGTAGTGTTTAAACTTGACTGGGGGAAATGTTCTCCCTGGGTCCACATTAAACCACTTAAACCTCCCCAAATCAAACACAGAGATACAGAGAGCTGGATAGTTTATGAGCTCTTCAGTCACTCACAAAATGGGAGGGTGAAAAGCAGGGGAAAGACTCTTAAAGCAGAGGATAACGATGTGGCCAAATGGCTCCTCCGTCTTCTTGATTCACTAAATAGCCCACTCTCATTATCAACTGTCATGTTGATAATTAAGCTTCTGTTGAGCTGCTGCGATATTCTTTCAGATGTACATTGTGTGACTCCTGAAATGTCCTAAAAAGGGGACGTTATGTAGTCACTCAACCCTCTATGTTAGTTAGCACGTACAGTGCCTTGCAAAAGTATTCATCCCCCTTGGCGTTTTTCCTATTTTGTTACATTACAACCTGTAATTTAAATGTATTGTTATTTGGATTTCATGTAATGGACATACACAAAATAGTCCAAATTGGTGAAGTGAAATGAAAAAAATTACTTGTTTCAAAAAATTCTAAAAGAAAATTATGGAAAAGTGGTGTGTGCATATGTATTCACCCCCTTGCTATGAAGCCCCTAAATAAGATCTGGTGCAACCAATTACCTTCAGAAGTCACATAATTAGCTAAATAATGTCCACCTGTGTTCAATATAAGTGTCACATGATCTGTCACATGATCTCAGTATATATACACCTGTTCTGAAAGGCCCCAGAGTCTGCAAAACCACTAATTAATGGACACCACCAAGCAAGCGGCACCATGAAGACCAAGGAGCTCTCCAAACAGGTCAGGGACAAAGTTGTGGAGAAGGACAGATCAGGGTTGGGTTATAAAAAATAGCAGAAACTTTGAACATCTCAACATCTCACATAGCACCATTAAATCCATTATTAAAAAATTGAAATAATATGGCACCACAACAAACCTGCCAAGAGAGGGCTGCCCACCAAAACTCACAGACCAGGCAAGGAGGGCATTAATCAGAGAGGCAACAAAGAGATCAAAGATAACCCTGAAGGAGCTGCAAAGCTCCACAGCAGAGATTGGAGTATCTGTCCATAGGACTACTTTAAGCCATACACTCCACAGAGCTGGGCTTTATGGAAGAAAACGAAAAAAATAAGCAAACACGTTTGGTGTTCGCCAAAAGGCATGTGGGAGACACCCCAAACATATGTAAGAAAGTACTCTGTTCAGATGAGACCATCAAGGAAAACGCTATGTCTGACGCAAACCCAACACCTTCCATCACCCCGAGAACACCATCCGATGTTTTTCATCGGCAGGGACTGGGAAACAGGTCAGAATTGAAGGAATGATGGATGGCGCTAAATGCAGGGAAATTCTTAGGGAAACCTGTTTCAGTCTTTCAGAGATTTGAGACTGGGACGGAGGTTCACGTTCCAGCAGGACAATGACCCTAAGCATACTGCTAAAGCAACACTCAAGTGGTTTAAGGGGAAACATTTAAATGTCTTGGAATGGCCTAGTCAAAGCCCAGACCTCAATCCAATTGAGAATCTGTGGTATGACTTGAAGATTGCTGTTCACTAGCGGAACCCATTCAACTTGAAGGAGCTGGAGCATTTGAAGAATGGGTAAAAATCCCAGTGGCTAGATGTGCCAAGCTTATAGAGACATACCCCAAGAGACTTGCAGCTGTAATTGCTGCAAAAGGTGGCTCTACAAAGTATTGACTTTGGGGGGTGAATAATTATGCACGCTCAAGTTTTCTGTTTTTTTGTCTTATTTCTTGTTTGTTTCCCAATAAAAAATATTTAGCATCTTCAAAGTGGTAGGCATGTTGTGTAAATCAAATGATACAAACCCACCAAAAATCTATTTTAATTCCAGATTGTAAGGCATCAAAATAGGAAAAATCCCAAAGGGGGTGAATACTTTCACAAGCCACTGTATCCTCTCTGTATCCTCCTTGTTCTTAGTTCTGTTTATTTCATTCCTTCTACAGTTTGAAAAATTCCCAACAAAAGTTGACCCTTTCTACAGACACAGCGTGAGTTTCTCTATGTGTTTGTGGGGCAGTTTGTGCATTCTTCACCCATCCAGCCATGTTAGTACATGTTGTAGCTGTGTGTGTATTTGTACAGTAGCTCCCATGCCATCCTCCTCTGCTTCTGCTCTGAGAGAATACTGTCTGTCCACAGCAGAAGACTGGGCAGATGCTCTATCTATGTCTTACCCATCACAAATGTCTGTCTGCTAACACAACTGTCTGCTTGCTCATTCATTCACTACTGTGGAACCTGGCGGAAGCATTTCAACCCCCTTCCTACTCAAGTGAATAGAACAAATTATCAATTGAGTTCAGTGGCTCTATCAAGTGTGTGTGTGGTGTGTGAGTGTGTGTGTGGTATGTGAGTGTGTGTGTACCGCTGTATGCTTTGTCTCTACCACTTAACCTCTGCCTTCAATTACTGCTCTGCTATTCAGAGGCATTCACCTGTTTCCCACGTTGTGAATCAGAGTAGCAATTACATGTTCGTCAGAGTTTGGTCTTAATTCATCTCACTGCTATCAGCACAGTTAGGCGGGCTAACCCCTATTTAAAATGAATGAATTAATGTGTCAACAGAGAGACACTGGTTGTGATTACTGGGAGTATTCTTTCTGGTGAGAGTTCCTCTTAACTGTCAACACTCACAGAGAAAGACTATAGCAGTAAATGGGTTTTAGAGGCTAACAAGTAATTTATAGGTTATTAGTGTGTAATTGCAATGTTAGTGCTTAGTAAATACCTGGTGATTTCAGTAGAATAAACAAGTGTGACCATTTTAGTTTCAGTGACAGTTGTAGCTACCTGACTGACGACGGTTTGGATGTTGACCCCTGGTGATGCTGGTGTTGTTCCCTCCACCCCGCCCACCCTGTACCCTGTCATGTCATCCTGGCCCCTCTCTCCTTCATCTGACTGTTCATACAGCTGCTGTCCTTCTCTGTCTGAACAACACAACACTCCACCCATCATCACTCCTCTCTCTGTTCCTTCTCTTCTTTTCTCAGCTGTTCCACTCCTACCCCCCGGGCGTGTCCGGCATTCCACCGGTGATCCCTCCGACCGGGCCCTTTGGCTCGCTGCAGGGGGCCTTCCAGCCCAAGGTAGGGCCACAGCCCAACACCACACACACACACACAGTTGGTGAACCTGACAAACACACCTTCAGTGTAGTGTGCTCTCTGAAGACCAGCACACAGCTAAACATACAGTACGTTATCAGAATAGGGAGTGAACTTGAAAAACATGTGCATGTACACACTGAAGACAGAGACGATGCTCCCCATACCTCCTCTCACAATGAGCTCTCTCTGTGTTCTGCAGACTTCTAACCCACTGGATGTGGCCTCAAGACCTGGAGCAGTCCCACACACACTCTTACAGAAGGACCCCAGGGTAAGCACCCTAGCTGGACACACTAACACACTCAATAAGGAAGCCATGCATAGTTGCTAATTAGGAACGCCTGAATGACAGACATTAAAGTAACTGAGCCATCTCTCTCTCTCTCTCTCTTTCTCTCCTCTAGTTAACGGATCCGTTTCGGCCCATTCTCAGGGTAAGAATGTTAATAGCTGTAGTTGTCTCTCCCCTAACTTCCTTCCCTTAATATTTTTAGTGCAGTAAAATGGTGTTGTTTGCACAACCAAGTTAGTGAACAAACTGGACAAAGATTAAACCTTGTCCTGGACAAATAAAAATGCCCCTAATGTGTATACAGTCCTTGAGAATCCTACATTTGAGGTTAACCGTATCAGCTGGCTTTGTGTTTTGTGCAGAAACCAGGGAAGTGGTGTGCCATGCATGTCCATATGGCCTGGCAGATCTACCACCACCAACAGAAAGTTAAGGTGAGACCTCCCCTTTGCACTTCCTTCCACTCACAGACTATAGAGAAACACTGTCTGTTGTGCTTCATTATAGTGTGGTTCTCTAAACCCCAATGTTTTATCATCTAAGACCCAGTCTAGTTTAGGTAGTAGTGTAATCCAGCTCCTCTCCTGGAGAGAGACAGTATAGAGAGACAGTAGAGAGAGCGAGAGAGAGAGCGAGAGAGCGTCCCATAGAGAATCTTATAAGAGGACTGCCATCTTGTGTTACTTTCACTGATGTAGTGGAGTGTAAGTGTTTACAAGCCTTTTGCAGAGAAATGCACAAAAAATATAGGGAGCGTTACTTTAATCACCTCGATCGGCGCTCAGCGTTTACTCACCTATTTTTTATTGCCTCTACATTACTGGGTTCCTTCATGCCTCAGCCCTCAAATAACCAACAAAACCCTTTTTACAGTTTGTCCCTTGCTGATCCTGCAGTGTTGGTGGTGGGTTGTTCATGTGCTGTTTCTTCCTGTCTGGCGTCTTCCAGCAGCAGATGCAGGTCGACCCGCACAAGCTGGACTTCGGGCTCAAGCCGGAGTTCCTGAGTCGACCCCCTGGCCCCAGCCTCTTTGGCGCAATGCACCACCACCACGACTTAGCACGTCCCGCCACGCTCTTCTCAGCAGCAGGTGAGTGTGGGTTGGTTAGTGCCCTTGGTAGAAGATGAGTGACACCATAGAAATTTGATTATTAGAAGGGAAAAGCCCTTCAGAACAGGGCAATTTGACTGGAACACTCATTGGTCATTGTATTTCTATGATTGACACACTACCTCCAGGACCTCCTCTCCAAAGGAGATCAATCCTTCTGGACCCATAGAGAGATCTATTTTTAACAGAGTGTCGAGGCAGCGCACAGGTCTCCACATGGGTTATAGGTTACATGCTAAGATCAATGCTCTTGCCTCTTAAAAGGAAAGAATACTCTTTCTCATTTTAAAATCCTTATGGAAGATGTCTTACATAAACTCTCTCTCTTTTCCATGTCAGGTTCTACACATCCGTCAGCCGGACCGTTCGGCCACCCTCCGCACCACCCTGGCAACTTCCTCACCCCTGCACCTCACTTAGGTAAGACACAGCACACACAGCGCACCTCGTCACGTCAAATGCATATCAATTGATCCTTGTCTCACTGAGGCTGTATGGAGCGCTAACAAGTACAGCATGTCTGTGTCAGAAGCTGGTTGACCCAGTACAGGAGCAATATAGATAATGTGCTGTCTCTCTCTCTCTCTCAGAGCCATTCAGTAGGCCTCCCTCGTTTGGAGGCCTCTCATCTCTTAGCACAGCAGCCTTCGGTGGGCTTGGAAACCCAGCACTAAGTGAGTTTCATTTCCATGACAGCATCATGTATTTGACAACCAAACATTTGAGGATTTCCTGTTAGATTATGAAAATTAATGTTGTATGATGTTTTCATCAAATTCTAACATTAGAATTGACCGACCGCCACACCAGCGAGATATGCCTTTTAACTTGCGTTTTGGTATTTTCTTCTTTCCGTATGTTGAATCTCTAACAGCGCCTAACTCTGTGTTTGGCCATAAAGACAACCCCAATGCACAGCAGCACTTCAACAACAACCACGAGCCGTGGAACCGGCTGCACCGCACGCCACCCTCCTTCCCTACCCCTCCGCCTTGGCTCAAACCTGCCGACTCGGAGAGGAGCGCCTCAGTCAGCTCCCACGAGAGAGACAGAGACTCAGACAAGCGAGACACGTCCTCCATCAACAAAGACGACAAAGAGAGGTGGGTGTAATGGAGGGGTTTTACCTGTAGCAGTCACACCAGCAGAATGTCAGAAGTTGTAAAGCTTTGTCATGGCTGAGACTATTTTATTTGAGAGTTTTTTAATAGATGTCGATGTTTTAGGGGACTTGTGCCAACTCTGAATGTACCCTACAATTAAACCACTGACAAACACTGAAATAGTGGTACAAATGTTACATTTACTTAATCTTTAAGGCCCATTGTTTTGTGTCCATCCAGGGAAGCCATGGAGAAGCGTCAACAGAGCCATCCGTCCCCAGTCCCCATTAACCCCATCAGCCTGCTGGGTCACAGCCGTCCCCCAGAGCCCCAAAAGAACCACCTGCCCCCCAGCGAACCCCCCAGGGACAAGGACAAGCCCAAAGACCGAGACAGGGACAGGGAGCACCCCGACTCCTGGAAGCTCAACGGCACAGACGAGCACAAACTCAAAGAGAATCACCACAGCGACAAGGATACAACACCAATCATCCACGACGGGCGGGTGACTGAGGACAAGGCCAACGGCAGAGGAACGACCTCACCCTACATCCGCCAGACCAGCCTGGACCGGCCCAACGGGGGGCTGGGGAGGGGGGAGAGAGAGGCCCTGATGGAGAAGAAGGGAGAGCTGCCCTCTCTCTACGAGCACCACAAGAAGAACAACAACGAGGTGAAGGTAAAGGAGGAGAGGAAAGAGGAGCAAGACAGCCATACGGACAGGGACAGACCCCCCTCTCACCCTCACCTCCACCCACACCTGCCCCAGGTGCCCCCCACGCCCAGCCTCCACACCCACCACCACCCCCCTTCCTCCATGTCGATGCCCATGGGCATGGCAGGCGTCCACCCAATGAACAGCATCAGCGGCCTGGAGAGGACTCGAATGGTGGCCCCCTTCTTGGGCATCAGCCCCATTCCGGGGGCAGAGAGGTTCCCCTACCCAGCATTCCACTGGGACCCCATGAGGGACCCCTACAGGGGACTAGACATCCACAGACGGGACCCTTTGGCCAGGGACCTGCTGCTGAGAAACGACCCCCTGCATCGGCTGGCCGGGCAGCGCCTCTACGAGGCAGAACGCTCCTACAGGGACCGAGAAGCTCATGACTTTAACCGCGACCACCACCACCCTCTAGCCCTGGAGCAGCGCCGGGAGCAGGAGGCCCGGGCACACTTGGAGGAGCGTGAGCGGTTGCACATGCTCAGAGAAGACTACGAGCACGGCCGCCTGCATGCCGCCATGCACCACCCGGCCCTGGACGGCCACCTGCCACACCACCACGCTGGCCTCATGATCCCCGGATTACCCAGCATGCATTACCCCAGGGTCAGCCCTTCGGCCGCCGCTGCAGCTCACGCCGCCCACCAGAACGGTATCCTGAACAAAACCCCGCCCACAGCCTCCCTGAGTGCCCCGCCCCCCCTCATCCCCACGCTGGGTGCCAGGCCTGGCTCCCCCAGACGGACTACGCCCCTCACCACAGACATCAGAGATAGACCATCAGCACACAACCACAAAGACATAGAGGCACGGTGAGCAGAGTGGGGCGCAATCCTAACCCTGGATTGGAGGCAGACTACAGGCATACTCTGCCCTGTGCCTCACACCAAGCACTTAGCTTTGGAAACAGCAGACTGTACCATAGCTGTGAATAATATGTGGGGGAGAACACTCACAGATTATGTTTTTGTACAATTTTTAAAAACTCGGGGGGGGGGGGGGGGGGGGGGGGGTTTGCTCCAGTTTGCTCCCGCTTTTTGTGTGTATTCTTTCTCTTGTACAGAACGTGTCCTGGACTACCCTGAAGGTGTGTAGGGCAATGGAAACGGCACCCTCACAAAGACGTTTTGGAATGTACAGGTACTTCAATGCATTGACAGGCAGCAAAGTGTGTAGATATGTGTACAGTCGACATGCTCACTCCTTAAGGAACAAATCATGGTACAAATATGCAAAAGGGTGTTTTGAAAGCTTTACTTTGAACAAATGTAAATAGAGGACTATTATTAATGAGGAGGAAGTTCAGAATGTGCTTTTTGCTGATTGGTTTTAGCTTGACGCAGCTGAAAAGGTTAACATTGTACCACCATGCCCCACATTCAACTATGCAACAAATGTCTTGGTTTCTACTCTGAAAGCCAGCCTGGTCACCATCCCAACTGACTCTGACAACACTGTATTCTCTCCACAACCTAGATCTCACAAACCCATAATAATGTATGTATCACTGAAATGAAATCCACAGTACTCATAGAAAAACAATATCCTGGTACGGTATACGGTTGTGCAAACGGTAAACAAATTTCTTAAATATGATACAAAAGTGTGGTAACAATCCTTAAAATTCCTATTATAGAGCTATTCATTTTGCAGAGGAATTCCAATGCCTGAAGTCACAGTGGTTCCCAACTTTTATCCCTTACTGTACCACCAACTGAATTTTGCTCTGCCCGGAGTACCCCCTCATGTGCATTTTACCAGTAAGCCTATGGTCTAAAGAGTCTTCACAAGTACCCCCTGGATAGGCCAAGTATCCCCAGGGGTCCTAGTACATCTGGTTGGGAATCACTGACCTAACAGAGAGAGAAAGATTGATAGAAAGTGAGAGAGATCACTTACTCCAACAACTCAACTCCCACGACCATTCTTGTTTTGGAGAGAATACAGCACATTTACAAAAAGACCCCACATTTTCCCTTCTAAAGGAGTGTAAAGTATGTGTTTGGAAATAAGTTATGTTGGTCTAACAGTGTATTAAAGTGCTATCCTAAGCTGTTGTATCTACAAAAAAAAAAAAATACAAAAAAGCCAGTCTAAACTATGGGCAGTTTGTTTCTAAAGAGCAGATATCTATTTTAGTAGTCCACTGAAGGGTTAGTTGTGCGCTTCAAAACTCTGTGAGAGCCAGATGTTGTGCAGTGTTTTTTTAACCCCACATTAAAAATGTCCACTGAAGCCGTAGTGGTTAGTCAATGCATATTGCAAAGAGATTGTAAACAAGAAAAACAATTTTGCTGTTTATCATGTATGTAAAAAAAAAAGTCTTTCTAGATGAGAAAAAAACTAAACAAAACAAACAATGCGACTGAAACTTCAGCATGCTCCTCATTTAAACGTGTGTTATGTAAATTGTGCCATGTTATTAAAAAATGTGAACTAAAAATGTCTACTGGCTTTTCTATGCTCATGAGAGGAAAACAATGGCGGTTCCCGGATATTACTAGACCAACCCATAAATCTACCTGTGCCGGGGCAGAAGTCGGATTCAAGGGCATGATGCTTTGCATTATACAGGGGCAGGGTTGGAGAGCACTGAAAATCCATCAATATCTCCATCACTCTAAATCAGCAATTACTCACAGTACTGTATGGCATTCACATTTCCTGAAGTGAATTACGACTTTTTGATAGATATCTATAGCCTCTTATTCATTAATATGGTGGTGGCAGGTAGCCTAGCGATTAATAGCGTTGGGCCAGTAATCGAAAGGCCATTGTTTCGGCTCCCCAAGCCAACTTGTGAAAAATGGGTCGATGTGCCATTGAGCAGGGCACTTAACCCTAGTTGCTCTGGATAAGAGCATGTACAAAAATGTATTGACCTGTGATTGCCCAGTTGTTTTGATGACACCAGATTAGTGAAATGAGCTGTGAATTTCCACTGTTATCATCACCCTCAACTCAAATGTGTTTTTGCTCAGCAGAGGGCGCTACCCGTTGTAAGCCTCTATACAGGCCAAGATTCATTTAAATGTGCATTGTTGATAAGTGCTATAGTGGTTGTTTTGGCGGTGTCTGGGTGGTCCACAAGCGACTTCTTGCGTTACCTTATCGCAGACACTGCCATTGGATGCAACGAAACCGCACCTGACTGTACAAACCGACAAATCTCATGCAGCTGCGTAAGATGTCCATGCAATCACTTGAATGCATGATGTTCTATTGTCTACACCTCGATAAGACGGTTAGGCAATAAATCCCCCCCCCCCACATCCAAAATTAACATGAAAAGCTGTATTAGCCTGTCATTATTTCTATAATTGATTTCGCCTACACACTCTATCGCCGTTTTGAAGGACGAACGCGGTTTGGATACTAAGTAAGTTTGGTTGGTGGCACACAAGAGCAGCCGCTCACCAATTTGTCAGCACACAATTACACCAACACCGCCAAAAACAACCAACGCGCGATCTGATTGAATCTAGGCCTAACTTTTAAAGGTAATTTACGTGGCTTGGCTGGTCTAGCGGTAGTGTTGCAGCCTCCAACACAGGTCTACATTGTCTGCATAGGTTTTTTGGTTATTACATGATTCCATGTGTGTTTTTTCATAGTTTTGATGTCTTCACTATCACTAAGTAAATTGCAAAAATCAAGAAAAACCCTTGAATGAGTAGCTGTGTCCAAACTTTTGACTGGTACTGTATGCATATATATTATTTTTTTAAGCAGCATGGAATGGGGCAAATTGAGTTCAGTAAAGTTGACTACAGTATGTATGGAGAACAGTTCAGAGAATTCATTGAAAATGTGTATTCTCTTTCTTTGACACTAGATGGAAACAAAGTATAATAAAAGAAAATGTTCAAGAATGCAGACAGAGGGACAGTAAGGCAGAGAGCTCCCAGAACAGAATACTTGCTGTCGTGTTGTGTTTATGTCCTTTCTCCTCATCTCTGTCACATAAACAGATTGAACCAGTCTCACAGCTATTTGTTGAGGTGGAATTGTACACCACCGTCATCAGCAGCAATGTATGCTGTCAAACTGGAAGAGCAGCAACATAGCAAACAGAGGAAGGGGGGAAATGTTTTCCCCTTACAGTACATGACATAGAATCTTGAGATCATACAAAGACACACATAAAAACATAAACATACCCACAACCCTTACCCTAGACTTAGATACATTGTACTGGTAATACATTGCAGTAGAGCTAGCTGTAACCCTAAACCTAACCCTAGGATCATATCCACATCCCTGCATTACCCTAACCCTAGCCCTGTGTGTATGTGCATATGTGCACTAGAGAGAGACAGAGAGAGAGAGAGAGAGAAATTATTCAAAGAAAAGATATGGAGACTGACATTTTACTATTGAGCGTGATCTTGGTCCACTCACTCACACACTTTCATATGTACAGAATAAATATATACCCAATAAGTTTACCTAACAAAAAAATGATGTTCACCAAGATTAAAGAAAATAGAACCTTCACTGCAACCAGAGAAAATCGTCATTCCCTCACAACCGGACCAACAACACCAACGAAAGCACATCTTTCCTTCAAAACTCAGACTCCTGAGTCATTCAAGAACCCACAATAAACCAGTTAGTGCACGAGTCGCCATCGTCAAAACTGACGGACTACCAGAAAGAGAACCCTAGTTTAATATCCAAATCCTGATTCAACCCTAATCCTAGCCAAAACCCTAATCTTAACCCTAGCCCTTAACTTCATGTCCACACCCCGGTTCAACCCTAACCCTAGCCAAAACCCTAATCCTAACCCTTAACTTCATGTCCACACCCCGGTTCAACCCTAACCCTAGCCAAAACCCTAATCCTAACCCTTAACTTCATGTCCACACCCCGGTTCAACCCTAACCCTAGCCAAAACCCTAATCCTATCCCTAACCCTAGCTTCATGTCCAGACCCCGGTTTAACCCTAATCCTAGTCAAAACCCTAATCCTAACTCTAACCCTAGCTTCATGTCCACACCCCGGTTCAACCCTAATCCTAGTCAAAACCCTAATCCTAACCCTAGCTTCATGTCCACACCCCGGTTCAACCCCAACCCTAGCCAAAACCCTAATCCTAACCCTAACTTCATGTCCACACCCCGGTTCAACCCTAATCCTAGTCAAAATCCTAGACTGGTAGTACAACAGAGCTAGCAAGTCATTTGTGGGCAGGCCATGTGATACGCTTCCCTATAGTTGGAGGGAATAACGAACTCCTAGGGAAGCTTATCACAGGGATATTCTGTGGCAGGGGAGGATCCCAGAAAAAACAATATGAACTTCAGAAGAGCCTAAAAACTTAAACAGATTTAAAATGTGCTACCCCTCCTCTACCCGTCAGATGCATCATTTATAGCAGATTACTTTTGTCCCTTTCCTAGGCTTGTGTTGCTTCCTCCACAACAATCCTATACAATGCTCAGACTGGCCATAACAGCAAAAATAAATTTTTAGAAAAGGCGATTTGGTGGGAATAGACAGAATATTTCCTCTGACAACAATCCTAATCACATTAAAACAAACATACTTCCCTTCTTATAAATGGGACATTTTCCCTGGCAGTCTCCATGGTAATGTTCCCCTGACGTTTGTTCACCCCACAGAGAAGCGAGCTAAAAACAGAACGCTGTCATTCATCTGAGCTCTATTACTGCTGGAGCTCCAGCTATTAAAATGAGTGATGCTAGGAATCACAGCAGAAAAAAACATTCATTTCGTACAGAGTTCTTAAATCATTAGTAAGAGGAGAGGCATGGGGTTGTATGCATTTCTACTTTAATATGTATAGCAGAGATTGTAAGATATTATTCAATCAAACATGCATTGCAGTGTTCGCACAATAGCATATAACATACTTTTTCCCTATAGGAACTGTAGTCAACCTACCTTGTTGCTATAGGTAATATTTTCAAATATAATCACAGAAGTGTTACTTTATACCAAACTCACTTCACACTACAACTAAATGCCTCCAGTTTTCAGAACTAAGGCATGGACAAATGGGCATGTGTCTGTGAACAGTTGTTGGGCAAACAAACACTGCATAAACATTGCTGGGGGAGGTTCAGCTGGAATCTGGCCCAAAGTTTAAAACAATAGGAATTCCTTTGTATTATTGCCTGAAAAAATATCAAAGGTACCAGGGGGAGATGATGTTCCTGTAATTCTATGTCCCCTTTGTTTACACATACCACACATGGTATGTACACATAGTACTGGAAGTGATTTCTTGTTTGAACCTAAATGATCCTGATACCTAACACATCGAGCTGATGGTCAAATGTGCACAGATCTGCTAGTATTTCCATTCAGCCTCCCGGCTGCGTTTACGCATTCTCTTTTGACCAATCACATCAGATCTTTTGAAATGAGATCTTTTCAGAAATTGAATTGGGCTGCCTGTCTAAACACATTCCTGATTCTCTGCAGGCCTACAAGGTCATCAGAAAGACTGCTACATTGTTATGTTCTACTGAAAGTCATTTTGGAAATAACAGACCACACGGTAGAGGAATGGCTCAACACGAATTGGCGTACAACAGTAACATTTATTACTCTGGTAGACTTGCAGGTCTTGAAATGGCATTCCTGCTTGATGAATTAACTTACCTGCAGTAGTTGGCCCTTATAAACTCAGAAAAAAAAGAAACGTCCCTTTTTCAGGACCCTGTCTTTCAAAGATAATTCGTAAAAATCCAAATAACTTCACAGATCTTCATTGTAAAGGGTTTAAACACTGTTTCCCATGTTTGTTCAATGAACCATAAACAATTAATGAACATGCACCTGTGGAACGGTCGTTAAGACACTAACAGCTTACAGACAGTAGTCTTGTTGAATCTTATGTTCATACAAATATTTACACATGTTAAGTTTCCTGAAATAAACGCAGTTGACAGTGAAAGGATGTTTCTTTTTTTGCTGAGTTTACAACTAGCCAATACTAAGCAGATAGACTCATTCCATCATTGACGAGATGAGGGGCTTTAATTATATACATTATTTATCATTGCCAGGCACATTCATTTGTAAGACACTTCTCATCAGCTGTGCCAAGCAAACAGTTCTTTATTCATGAAGTTGGAGAAAGTGGTCATGTAAAAACAGGTAGAGGAGAGGGAAAATGTGTCTAGTTTTTGCAAAAATGTGTATTTTCTTACCTGTTATGAGTTCCTCAAAAGGTTCATGAATAGCAGCTAGAGCCTTTTTCTACAAGGTGGAACACTAACTTTTGCATATTGTGACAGCTTGCATGTCAACTGTGTGTGTGACTGTAATTCTGAAATAGGAATTAGCATTTTGGTCTCCGAGACAATTATTTTTCATCTGTGAAAACAATTATTAAGATACTTATTTTTCTATCTACTGTTTCTAGCATGTACAGGGGTGATTCCAGACCAGATAATAACCTTTTCACACAAACCACAGAGGCAGGTAAATCATTAGGGTACTGGTTATAGGGTGCAGATGCTAGATTCCACTCCTCAAAATAATTAGATTAAATTAGAACTAGGGGAGGTGATTTCTCTTCTTTTCTTTTCCTTTTCAAGTCTGGCTAGCCTACCTACTATATAGAGATGTATGATCTTAATTTGATCACTCTGTTGTTGCTGAGAATGTTACTGTGCTGCAGGAAATGCAGATGAGCGTCGTAATTTACATAAATTCACTGAAAACACACACTAACACACAGTTATATTACTAACAGTATTGGACTTTTCATGTAGCCTAATTTTGGCCATCTTATAGCCTAACCACCGATCAAGCAACATTATGGACACATTCAAACCCTGTTGGTCCAGGAATATTTTGCGGCAACAATACTGGTCAAATTAAAATCCTACATCTGTATTTTTTCAAATTGTCACAACTGTCAGCTTTCCTAAACCTTTATCCTTGAAATAGGGTTGTGACGTGGATATGTGTACATGGGTTGGCCTCTAACACCACTTGGGTTCAATTACCTATGTATGCCTGGCAAATAAATAAGCCACAGATTCCTAACAGGTTTCCATACATGGTCCTGTCTAGGATTATTTGTATACAGTGCAGATTCCTTTAGAGTGACTCTTCCTTTGAGCCCTCCACCCCATCCAATTCTCTGTCTGTCAGATCTAATGGTCTAGTGCCCCACAGTCTCTTCTCTCTGATCATGTCTACTCTCTGACCCCTCTCTGTCCCCTGGACCCACTGGTTCCGACATGAAAACTATTTATACAATCTTTCTCCTGAGGTCAGCAAAATCACCCAGGAAAACCAACCCCCCATCACCCTTCATATTGCAGCCCGATCGAACCAACTTAGAGTAGACATGATGGGTAGGCCTGCGGGACCAGGGAGGTCTCAATCTGTGGTGCTGGACAGCAGTACGTGTGCGGCATGGAGAGGGAAGGAAAGACAGGGCACTCTAATTGCCTGGTTCGAAATAGCCTGGGGTGGGCTGCTGTCATATCCAGGGGGCCTTGGAGGGAGAGGGATGGCCCCATACGAATCCATCACCACCCTGACCTGCGACCCATACTGTGGCGACTCAGGGTGATGATACTGCACAGTGTATGGACACACATGGACAAGCCCACATGCACGCATACACACACACGCATGTACAAACACAGATTTATCACTGACATCACCATGGTAATAACGGATATGAATCCAATCTCGATGAGGAAAAAGTAAACGCATCACATTATGTCGCCAAGGCAGTTTTTTTTGTCCCATCGCCATTATACCCTCCTGCTAACATGTTGTTGGAGGTTGATCACTTGTAATTGAGTCCAGCAGAGGTGCAGATTAAGAGCACAAATCACTATGTAAAAGACTGCAATAGTAAGTGCACTGTCTGGCAGGGTTCAGGAAACCTGGATTCAAAGAGGATTTGATTTCTTTCAAATACTTTATCTGAGTTTGAATGACCTTGCCTGGGCACAATGGCACCAATGAAATAGACGCCAAAAGAACAAACCCACCCAGCCTGGCCAGACAGGCTCAGTCAATTAAAATATCAATGAAATTGAAAGAAAACTACTACTATTTTACCCCACAGGTCTGGTGTCTGGGTCTGTGATCTGCAGGGTGAGTAGCCAGCCAGGGCTAATTTGAGTATCCAGTTTGTGAGAGGCTGAGCTGCTGTGGAATCTATTACAGACTACAAAGGGAAGCACAGCCTCGAGCTGCCCAGTGACACGAGCCTACCAGACGAGCTAAATTACTTCTATGCTCGCTTCGAGGCAAGTAACACTGAAACATGCATGAGAGCATCAGCTGTTCCGGACAACTGTGTGATCACGCTCTCCTTAGTCGATGTGAGTAAGACCTTTAAACAGGTCAACATTCACAAGGCAGGGCCAGACGGATTACCAGGACGTGTACTCTGAGCATGCGCTAACCAACAGGCAAGTGTCTACACTGACATTTTCAACCTGTCCCTGACTGTGTGTGTAATACCAACATGTTTCAAGCAGAACACTAGTCCCTGTGCCCAAGAACACTAAGGTAACCTGCCTAAATGATTACAGAACAGTAGCACTCACTTCTGTAGCCGTCTGCTTTGAAAGGCTGGTCATGACTCACATCAACACCATTATCCCAGAAACCCTAGACCCACTCCATTTCACATACCGTCACAACAGATCCACAGATGATCCAATCTCTATTGTACTCCACACTGTCCTTTCCCATCCGGACAAAAGGAACACCTATGTGAGAATGCTACTCATTGACTACAGCTCAGCGTTCAACACCATAGTGACCCCAAAGCTCATCACTAAGCTAAGGATCCTGGGACTAAACACCTCCCTCTGCAACTGGATCCTGGACTTCCTGAAAGGCCGCCCCCAGGTGGTAAGGGTAGGTAACAACACATCCGCCACGCTGATCCTCAACACTGGGACCCCTCAGGGGTGTGTGCTCAGTCCCCTCCTGTACTCCCTGTTCACTCATGACTGCATGGCCAGGAACGACTCCAACACCATCATTAAGTTTACCGATGACACAACAGTGGTAGGCCTGATCACTGACAACGATGAGACAGCCTATAGGGAGGAGGTCAGAGACCTGGCCGGGTGGTGCCAGAATAACAACCTATCCCTCAACGTAACCAAGACTAAGGATATGATTATGGACTACAGGAAAAGGAGGACCGAACACGCCCCCATTCTCATCGACAGGGCTGTAGTGGAGCAGGTTGAGAGCTTCAAGTTCCTTGTTGTCCACATCACTAACAAACTACCATGGTCCAAACACACCAAGACAGTCGTGAAGAGGGCACGACAAAGCCTATTCCCCCTCAGGAGAATGAAAAGATGGGCATGGGTCCTCAGATCCGCAAAAAAAGTTCTACAACTGCACCATCGAGAGCATCCTGACTGGTTGCATCACTGCCTGGTATGGCAACTGCTCGGCCTCTGACCGCAAGGCACTACAGAGGGTACAGCCCGGTACATCCCTGGGGCCAAGCTTCCTGCCATCCAGGACCTCTATACCAGGCGGTGTCAGAGGAAGGCCCTAAAGATTATCAAAGACTCCAGAGCCACCCTAGTCATAGACTGTTCTCTCTGCTACCGCACGGCAAGTGGTACCGGAGCACCAAGTGGTACCGGAGCACCAAGTCTAGGTCCAAAAGGCTTCTTAATAGCTTCTTCCCCCCCCTCTTTTACGCTGCTGCTACTCTCTGGTTATTATCTATGCATAGTCACTTTAACTCTACCTACATGTACATATTACCTCAATTATTCGGTGCCCCATTGACTCTGTACCGGTACCCCCTCTATATAGCCTCGCTATTGTTTTTTTACTGCTGCTCTTAAATTATTTTTTACTTTGATTGTTTAGTTATTTTTTACTTAACACTTATTTTTCTTAAAACTGCATTGTTGTTTAAGGGCTTGTAAGTAAGCAATTCACTGTAAGGTCTAGACCTGTTGTATTCAAACATTTGATTTGATGTAGATGTACAGATAGCAGCCTTGTCTCACTGACAGGAGATCAGAGAGTGTGCTCTCTCCCTGCATGTCTGCTGTGATCCACACCGCTGAGAGGATATTAAACCAGCTCACCCCCCTCACTTCCCAGCCTGTCAGCCGCTGACCTCTCCTCCTCTCCTCGCTGCATTCTTAAACACTATTTTCTTCTTCACCACCATACGGAACAGAACTAAAGATCAGCTCTCTGAATATAATTCACCTCATGCAATGCATTCTGCATTCCTGTGGTATGTACAAAGTGTTGCTGGCTGGCTCTCGTGATGATGTCCTTGGGGGGTGACTATAACATCTTACTCACCCATTAACATAGTCCTCCATACACTAACTACAGGAAACAACTGTAAAAGCAGCCTGGGTGCCATTTTTAAAAGTCACATATTTGTCACTAAAATGTCTTGTCACCACAGGCGATGTCAGAGGTGACAGTGTATGAGCTTCAGGGTCAGCTAATAACACATGACGCTTGACCTAGCTAAACTAGATGATACTAGTAGATAAATGGGCGGGGGTGCTCTCCTTCTGGGATTACGAGATGAAATAGGAATGACTGGGAAAAGGGATGATATGCCTAATTAGAGGTCAGCAGCTGGGACATCACCTCCACTTCAGAATCCTTTACTGTCAATCTGGCATTCTAAATGAAATATGTTGGGAGTGGGTGGTGTTGTACACTCCCTCATTCTACCAGAGTGACTGTCTGTGCTAAAATATGAGGTTTTCTGCAGACATTACAAAATGTAGAATAGTTTCTCCCAATCCAACATTACTGTTGCTATAAACAGCACTGCTTTGCTGTGGCAGCAGGAGAGGCAGCAACACATTGGAAGAGAGTAAGTTTGATTATACCAATGCTTTTAGACGGTCCTTTTGTTAGAAGGGAACATATTACGCTTACAAGATAAATCATCCAGCTACGCAGCCGGCTTAGACTGTGTACAACCAGATAACGTTGCCAAGGAAACCCTCTTGAAAAACCAATAAGCACTCTCCCTCTCTTACCCCCCTCAGCCCACCCCCAATCTGTGCAAACAATTAATAACTTGAGCAGGCAAAAGGAAGGGATCTGGAGAGGTAGGCTGCACAATTCCCCAGGTGCTTAACAAATGCCAGTCTTTTCCCTCTGTGTGAGGTAGAATTTGTCACATATTGAGAATGGAACCAGAAAATACATTTCAATAAAATATATTAAAGACAGAATGGGACATTTCAATAAAATATATTAAAGACAGAATGGGACGAGGGAATGTATTATTAATTGTACATTAATTCAATGAGAATAGAATTTCACAAGCTACATAACCCAATAAGTCCAATCCATATGCAATATAGGATAATGTATTTTTACAGCCGTCAAAAGTGTCATTATCATGCCAGTAGACACATCCATAGGGACTATTATGATGATGATGACTGTGATAATTGAAGGGCAGCTAAACAAACCCAGTGCATAGCCCAATTGTGTGTGTGTGTGTGTGTGTGTGTGTGTGTGTGTGTGTGTGTGTGTGTGTGTGTGTGTGTGTGTGTGTGTGTGTGTGTGTGTGTGCGTCCGTGCCTGTGATTTTTTTATTTTATTTAACCCTTAATTTACCAGGGAAGTTGACTGAGAACACATTCTCATTTACAGCAACGACCTGGGGAATAGTTACAGGGGAGAGGAGGGGCGATGAATGTGCCAAATGTAAGCTGGGGATGATTAGGTGACCGTGATTGTACTGTATGAGGGCCAGATTGGGAATTTAGCCAGGACACCGGGGTTAACACCCCTACTCTTACGATAAGTGCCATGGGATCTTTAGTTACCACAGAGAGCCAGGACACCCGTTTAACTTCCCATGTGAAAGATGGCAACTTATACAGGGAAATGTCCCCAATCACTGCCCTGGTGCATTGGGATATTTTTGATCAGAGGAAAGGTTGCCTCCTACTGAATCTCCAACACCACTTCCAGCAGCATCTGGTCTCCCATCCAGGGACCAACCAGGACAACCTTGCTTAGTTTCAGAAGCAAGCCAGCAGTGGGATGCTGGGTGGTATGCTGCTGGTGATTAGCGAGCCAGTTATTAGGGTCCATGATTGATTTCAACACTGACCCCAGATCAATGCTCTGGGGTCCTATCCATTATCAGACACTCAATTATAGCTATGGACATCCTGCTTCACAGCTAAGTGCTCTACTGTAGTTGGTTTATTGGCCACCAGTCAAACATTCTGCCTGCCCAGACAGACAACAGACACTCAGAGCTATTGGCAAATCATCAGCTATTGATCCAGTGGCTGGGATCTTTGACAATTTTTAGAGCCTTCCTCTGACACCACCTAATTCCAAGGCAGTTACAGTCAATGAACTAATCACTGATCATAATCGTGATGTGATTGGACGGACTGAAACATGGCTTAAGCCTGATGAATTTACTGTGTTAAATTAGGCTTCTCCTCCTGGTTACACTAGTGGCCATATCCCCTGCGCATCCCGCAAAGGCTGGAGGTGTTGCTAACATTTACGATAGCAAATTTCAATTTACAAAAAAAAAAATGGCTGTGTTTTCATCTTTTGAACTTCTAGGTCATGAAATCTATGCAGCCTACACAATCACTTTTTATAGCTACTGTTTACGGCCTCCTTGGCCGTATACAGCGTTCCTCACTGAGTTTCCTGAATTCCTATCGGATCTTGTAGTCATGGCAGATAATATTCAAATTTTTGGTGACTTCAATATGGAAAAGTCCACAGACCCACTCCAAAAGGCTTTCGGAGCCATCATCGACTCACTGGATTTTGTTCAACATGTCTCTGGACCTACTCACTGCCACAGTCGTACTCATACGCTACATTCCCCGTAGCACTCACTTCCGTCATCATGAAGTGCTTTGAGAGACTAGTCAAGGTCCATATCACCTCCACCCTACCTGACACCCTAGACCCACTCCAATTTGCTTACCGCCCCAATAGGTCCACAGACGACGCAATCGCAACCACACTGCACACTGCCCTAACCCATCTGGACAAGAGGAATACCTATGTGAAAATGCTGTTCATCGACTACAGCTCAGCATTTAACATCATAGTACCCTCCAAACTCGTCATCAAGCTTGAGACCCTGGGTCTCGACCCCGCCCTGTGCAACTGGGTACTGGACTTCCTGACGGGCCGCCCCCAGGTGGTGAGGGTAGGTAACAACATCTCCACCCCGCTGATCCTCAACACTGGGGCCCCACAAGGGTGCGTTCTGAGCCCTCTCCTGTACTCCCTGTTCACCCACGACTGTGTGGCCATGCACGCCTCCACCTCAATCATCAAGTTTGCAGACGACACTACAGTGGTAGGCTTGATTACCAACAATGACGAGACGGCCTACAGGGAGGAGGTGAGGGCCCTCAGAGTGTGGTGTCAGGAAAATAACCTCACACTCAATGTCAACAAAACAAAGGAGATGATTGTGGACTTCAGGAAACAGCAGAGGGAGCACCCCCCTATCCACATCGACGGGACAGTAGTGGAGAGGGTAGAAGTTGTAAGTTCCTCGGCATACACATCACGGACAAACTGAATTGGTCCACCCACACAGACAGCGTGGTGAAGAAGGCGCAGCAGCGCCTCTTCAACCTCAGGAGGCTGAAGAAATTTGGCTTGTCACCAAAAGCACTCACAAACTTTTACAGATGCACAATCGAGAGCATCCTGTCGGGCTGTATCACTACCTGGTACGGCAACTGCTCGTCCCCAACCGTAAGGCTCTCCAGAGGGTAGTGAGGTCTGCACAACGCATCACCGGGGGCAAACTACCTGCCCTCCAGGACACCTACACCACCCGATGTCACAGGAAGGCCATAAAGATCATCAAGGACAACAACCAACCGAGCCACTATCCCCGCTATCATCCAGAAGGCGAGGTCAGTACAGGTGCATCAAAGCAGGGACCGAGAGACTGAAAAACAGCTTCTATCTCAAAGCCATCAGACTGTTAAAAAGCCACCACTAACATTGAGTGGCTGCTGCCATACATGTAAAAAATGGATCACTAGCCACTTTAAACAATGCCACTTAATATAATGTTTACATACCCTACATTACTCATCTCATATGTATATACTGTACTCTATACCATCTACTGCATCTTGCCATCTTTATGTAATACATGTATCACTAGCCACTTTAAACAATGCCACTTAATATAATGTTTACATACCCTACATTACTCATCTCATATGTATATACTGTACTCTATACCATCTACTGCATCTTGCCATCTTTATGTAATACATGTATCACTAGCCACTTTAAACAATGCCACTTAATATAATGTTTACATACCCTACATTACTCATCTCATATGTATATACTGTACTCGATACCATCTACTGCATCTTGCCTATGCCGTTCTGTACCATCACTCATTCATATATCTTTATGTACATATTTTTCATCCCTTTACACTTGTGTGTATAAGGTAGCTGTTGTGAAATTGTTAGGTTAGATTACTCGTTGGTTATTACTGCATTGTCGGAAATAGAAGCACAAGCATTTCGCTACACTCACATTAACATCTGCTAACCATGTGTATGTGACAAATAAAATTTGATTTGGACCTAGTTTTGTCCCGTGGAATAAATGTTGTGGATCTTAATGTTTTTCCTCATAATCCTGGACTATCGAACCACCATTTTATTACGTTTGCAATCGCAACAAATAATCTGCTCAGACCCCAACCAAGGATCATCAAAAGCCGTGCTATAAATTCTCAGACAACCCAAAGATTCCTAGATGCCCTTCCAGACTCCCTTCACCTACCCAAGGACGTCAGAGTACAAAAATCAGTTAACCACCTAACTGAGGAACTCAACTTAACCTTGCGTAATACCCTAGATGCAGTCGCAGCCCTAAAAACAAAAAACATTCGTCATAAGAAACTAGCTCCCTGGTATACAGAAAATAACAGATGCAATAAAATGCAAATTAATTACTTAAAAATCATACAATGTGATTTTCTGGATTTTTGTTTTAGATTCCGTCTTCCACAGTTGAAGTGTACCTATGATAAAAATTACAGACCTTTACATGCTTTGTAAGTAGGAAAACCTGCAAAACCGGCAGTGTATCAAATATTTGTTCTCCCCACTGTATGTAACATTGCAAAAATCAGAAACTTTCTGTCCAAAAATGATGCAGAAAAATGTATTCATGCTTTTGTCACTTCTAGATTAGACTACTGCAATGCGCTACTTTTCGGCTACCTGGATAAAGCACTAAATAAACTTCAGTTAGTGCTAAACATGGCTGCTGGAATCTTGACAAGAACCCCAAAATGTGATCATATTACTCCAGTGCTAGCCTCTCTACACTGGCTTCCTGTTAAGGCTAGGGCTGATTTCAAGGTTTTACTGCTAACCTACAAAGCATTACAATGGCTTGCTCCTACCTATCTTTCCGATTTGGTCCTGCCGTACATACCTACACTTACGCTACGGTCACGCAGGCCTCCTTACTGTCCCTAGAGTTTCTAAGCAAACAGCTGGAGGAACTACTTTCTCCTATAGAGCTCAATTTTGATGGAATGGTCTGCCTATCTATGTGCGAGACGCCGACTCGGTCTCGACCTTTAAGTCTTTATTGACGACTCATCTCTTCAGTAGGTCCTATGATTGAGTGTAGTCTGGCCCAGGATTGTGAAGGTGAACGGAAAGGCACTGGAGCAACGCACCGTCCTTGCTGTCTCTGCCTGGCCGGTTCCCCTCTCTCCACTGGGATTCTCTGCCTCAAACCCTATTACGGGGGCTGAGTCACTGGCTTACTGGTGCTCTTACATGCCGTCCCTAGGAGGCATTTTCCTGTCCGGGTTGGCGTCCCCCCCCCCAGGTTCGTGCCGTGGGGCAGATCTTCGTGGGCTATACTCGGCCTTGTCTCAGGATAGTAAGTTGGTGGTTGAAGATATCCCTCTAGCGGTGTGGGGCCTGTGCTTTGACAAAGTGGGTGGGGTTATATCCTGCCTGGTTGGCCCTGTCCGGGGGTATCGTCGGACTGGGCCACAGTGTCTCCCGACCCCTCCTGTCTCAGCCTCCAGTATTTATGCTGCAATAGTTTGTGTCGGGGGGGGGGCTAGGGTCAGTCTGTTATATCTGAGGTATTTCTCCTATCTTACCCTGTGTCCTGTGTGAATTTAAGTATGCTCCCTCTAATTCTCTCTCTCTCTTTTCCTCTGAGGTCCTGAGCCCTAGGACCATGCCTCAGGACAACCTGGCCTGATGACTCCTTGCTGTCCCCAGTCCACCTGGTCGTGCTGCTGCTCCAGTTTCAACTGTTCTGCCTGCGGCTATGGAACCCTGACCTGTTCACCGGACAAGCTACCTTGTTCCAGACCTGCTGTTTTCAACTCTCTAGAGACAGCAGGTGCGATAGCCGATCATTCAGAGTATTTCTATGAAAAGCCAACTGACATTTACTCCTGAGGTGTTGACCTGTTGCACCCTCGACAACAACTGTGATTATTATTGTTATTATCTGACCCTGCTGGTCATCTATGAACATTTGAACATCTTGGCCATGTTCTGTTATAATCTCCACCTGGCACAGCCAGAAGAGGACTGGCCACCCCTCATAGCCTGGTTCCTCTCTGGTTTCTTCCTAGGTTCTGGCCTTTCTAGGGAGTTTTTCCTAGCCACCGTGCTTCTACACCTGCATTGCTTGCTGTTTGGGCTTTTAGACTGGGTTTCTGTACAGCACTTTGTGACATCAGCTGATGTAAGAAAGGCTTTAAAATTACATTTGATTGATTGATCTAAAAAAATATGAAAAATATTTGATTAAACATTTTATTTGGCCTTAACGCTATTAGCTCGTACAAACGCATTGAACAACAGATTCACTACATGGAATAGATAAAAACAAAACAAAAGGAAGTTATATCTGAGAGATATAAGAAAGATCGGGACACATTTAAAATATATATATATATTTAACCCCTTATTTTTGGCACTAAACAGACTCCATATATACTTCCCATACATTTTTTCTCCCATACATTTTTTCAACTGGTACCGGGGACCTTCAGACGAGTCTTGTGAGGCCTGTAGGCATCCTAGAGCAAAACAACTGACACTTGTCAGTGAGAATCTCGCCTTTCCACAGAGGGGTCCAAACTGTTCGGACAGACAGTAGTTGGCAGATCAGCTCTACCGAATTCAGGAGTCCCAAGATGCTTGTGGGAGTCATAGAGCAAAACCATTCCGACGCTAAAGGCAATTTTGTGAGAAGACAGATTTTTGTGTTGTCTCATGGTCTGACAAACACCGCTCTAGCTGTCACCTTTCACCGCAGATGCGGAATTGCGGCATTGGTGGATGCGGTGGATTGAGAAGCATCAACGCAAAAAAACTTCTCTCTAGCTTAAATTGACAGCCTAATTTTTTTTAATGCTAATTAGATTTCTGCGGGGGCACGGACATCGACTCTAGGGGACTAAAAAACAAAGAAAAGTGTAGACTTATTTTTCTTCATAGCTGGCGTAAGACATCGAGTTTAAACATTCGGTACAATCCCTAACATGGCTGATCTATCCAATAACCATTAACCTTAGTTACTCCAATGTTTCCAGCTCCGTTGAGCTGCTATAGGAGCTCATTTGTACCACACGGCTAATTAGCTGGGACTCGTCATGCAGTTAATTAGCAACAACATTAGCTAAGGCAGGAAATTGTCTAAAATTGAAACCAGCCAAGGGTAAACGTTGGATATGTTGGCTCAATCGAAAATTACCTCTACATTTCAAGCGCGCTATAGCACTGAACTTCAGCGATACATATTGATTCGAGCCCTAGGTACACGTTGACTTTAGTTCTCCCTCAGTCATTTCAGAGGCAGTGATGACGTGTTGTGAGAGAAGTGCTACACTGCAGCACGAGGATAAAGGACAAGTATCAGTGGGTGAAACACAGAGGAAAGACATTACTCCCCTGTTCCCTCAAGTCAAACCAGGGCAGTGGCCTGGAGTAGTTTCCTGATTCACACTACAGGGCTGAACCCAACCATACTGTGCTGGCTCGGTTCTTTTCTTTTCACATTGTCCTTTCCAGCAACTCTGGTGGATGTGTAATCAGGCCAGCCCAGTAAAGCTCGGCCCTATAGTGTGAATCATGCTAGTATATGTAATGTTCTAGTACTGCCTGTTTCAACGGAGCTGTGGATTTTCACTGGGCGGGTTCTGATCATCGTGCCTTTGTGCTTCATTGATTAATTATAATCATTAAGTGGTTAGAAAGTAACCTCACCTGGCATTAATGGTGAAAATCACTGCCTGATTCAAATGAATCACTGTGGAAGCCTGGAGGAGGGCCTGCCGTGCCACAGAGGATAGACAGGCTGGCTGCTGATACTTGCAGAGAGAAAAACACTTTGATTTCAGACAAAGTCAACAGCTACTGATATGGGAAAGAAAGGCAAAATAATATTATTTCTTTCATTTTGTGTCCTTTATTATTTAAAAATACAGCACAAAAAAATACACACAAAAATAAAAACAGGTATGATCACACAATGTGCAAACAAACCACCAAATAAAAATCTTCATACAATATTAGTACACTAGTTTTAAAAGCTACAGTTAATACCATGTTAGTAGTACTTATTTGTTTTCTGAGTTGAGAGGGACTATACAACATGACTAACTCCCTAATGGCTCTGTAGTTTGTCAGCAGTTGGGGGTCTACTAAAATACTATATTGGGGACACATCCATACAGTAAAGACACACACAGTCCCCCTGGGCTTCCAGAGAGCTGACAGGTTTTCCACTTTGGGGTAATGTACGGGGTGGGATTCACTTCACGTCCTGTCTCGGATGTGCCTGCTGTCCCCATGTGTGAGGTTACACCTGCCACAACAAGGAGAGGTCTTCACCTCCACTTCATCCACCTCAAATCTACTACTTTCTATTTCATAAACACAGAGTCTGTGTGTGTTTCATTAACCATACTAGTATACTATTTACAATGTATGCTATTGCTTCATCATAATTAATAAGCTAATGTGGATATTGAAACATAGCTGCGGTAGAATGCCAGTGGTGCCCACCTGAATTAACATTAGTGGGCTTTCACCCTCCACTATTATTTATAAGACCCTTCGATCATGTTTTAGATACACATTAACCAAGCAAAGCACTGCAGAGCATCATCATACATACAGAGCATTAGAGTAAGTGTGGTGGGATTAGTTCTAGAGATAGTGTAACTTTTACAGTATATTTACACATACAACAAAAGCCTTCATAATAAAAATTAAAAAATCCTCAAATAATGTATTTAAAACTAAAAAAGAAGTAACAACTGTGAGTCAACTGTTTTTTTATTTTTTATATTGCTAATGTTTAAATATAGAGCTAATGTAATTGAAAATAATCTATTTCGGATGGGGAAGTAAAGCAACCAACCTCCACTCAGTTGATGTGGATTTACACAGGATCCAGAACCATGAAAAGTGGACTAGTTGCAATGCCCGATGTGGGTATAGTACTACAGACATACTACATGTTCTGTAGCCAACTATTGTGTCATGTATCATACAACGACAGCTGGCTACAAAACATACATGTATGGCGCATATCAACGGTAGAAGAATAGAGCACAGCCTGGGTACACACACACACGCCTACCTAGGGGCCTGTGGCTGTAACAGTATGTATGTGATACAAGTCAGTAGAGACAAGGCACAAGAATACTGATGTGAATCACAGAAACACTCCATCTGGGCTGAGCAGAAGCACTGACTGGGGGGCTGTGAGTATGTGAGACAGAGTGAGAGAGCATGGGTACATTATAGACGCCCTGGAAAACAGCGTTACTGTGCTGTTAGTGCAGCCTAAACCTAACACCCGTGACTCAGTATTCTAATATTTTCTTCTTCCCCTCAACACTCACTTCCTTCCATATATCATGTAAATTACTATACTGTACATACTCCATCCTTCATTTATCCTTCATGAATAGAGGTGCATGAATGAACCACTAAACATTTTTGACTTCATAATGACCATTGAGAAAGTTGTTTGATCGAGTTATTGAATCCTGAGTGTGCAGTTACAAATATACCATTTTGTTCAGGGGTTTGATGGTTTAACACCAGAGATGGTTAATAACAGCATACAGTGTAGGGGATAGGGAAGGGGTGTACTGGCGGGGTCAGAGGGTTTGGGGGCCTGGGCTGGTGGCAGTCAAACACAATCAAATATGACTGTTCAGTGACCCTCACCCATCACCTCCCTATTCTCCAAAACACTGCCTGTTGTAGGAACTTGAGGGGTGGGCTGTGAACCCGGCAAAGAAACAATACACTAATCACAAGATGTGGTGGTTTCAACTCCCCCTTCCGTGTCATTAGCCAACCCTGTCCATCCGTCCCCTCCAGCCCAAGCTGGACATCTCAAAACGGTCAACTGTCGAAATAACAACCAGCTGACCTAATTTCTCTTAGGGCTGGCAAACATGGCCATTACATCAGCCACAGTCCAACCAGTGGAATGAACATCTTTAAAAAAGGTAACTACTTGACAAATCATTATTTTGAAAAGCAGAACTCTAAAATCCCCTCGGCAACCCCTATTCTTGAGATAAGCTGTGTGTTACAGAAGTGAATTGATCAAACATGTCTGATCCTTCCGTGAGTATTTCATCCAAAGAAAGTAGAGTAGAACTGTACATGTCCCACCCCCAGAAACATACACGTAAAGCTGTAATACTCTACATGGTACACACACAACACAGGCCATTCAGAGACCTTGGTCCGCTCTGAACACAACTCTCTATGGACAGGGCCGGCTAGATAAAAAAAAACATCATGCATTCAACTATGTACAAAGCAACCTGTGTGAATTGACCATTAAAATGTACCCAGCCTAGAATTCATATTTGTCATGTGTGAGAAATTTCAGGAAGTAAAATTCATAAAAGCATCAGTTTTTTGTCTTCAGTAAATAGTTGATAGTGGGTCTGATATGACATGGTACAATACTGCTTCTCTTTTCTCCTCAGTACAACACCACACCCAGACCTCCATAAAGCAGAGCAGAGTGGGGGTCCCAGTTGGTGGTGAGTGATAGAGGGTAGAATCTGGCTGCCCAGCACAGTCCCCCAGCCCAGCCACCCCACCTCTCTGTCTAGTGTCCCCCGGTTTTTCCCTCCATCTTTCTGTGTCTTTCCACTACACAATGGAGCCGTCCCTGTTCTGGGCGGGGATCATGACGGCGATGGCGCCCATGCGGCTGAGGTTGGGGCCGGCCATCTTGCTGGCGACGGGTGGGGGCAGGGGTGCGTGGCTGGGGGGCCTCTCATACTCCTCCACAGAGGGGATTTTGTCGTACTGGGGCTTGAGGGCGTACTCGTGCAGGTTGGAGGGGGACATGGAGCCCAAGGAGGAGCGCTGGCTGCCCACGCTGGTGAAAGAGCGGGCCGTCGACACGCGGCTCTTCGGAGGGGGGACGTCCTCTCTGAAGGAGAGAAGGGGGGTGGAGATGGTTATGTAAAAAAACACAAGCTTTTTCACTCCCTTTCACATTCACTTGGGTTTGGATTTCCCCCAGGGGTCCAGACAGAGAGAAAGAAAGTGAAAGATAAACAATAAAGATAATGGAGAGACACATAGAAACACAGAGAGAGTGTGGGACAGACAGACAGAGAGGGTGAATAAGACAGAAACAGACAGAGGGGAGGGGGACAGACAGAGAGGGTGAATAAGACAGAAACAGACAGAGGGGAGGGGACAGACAGACAGAGAGGGTGAGAGGGTGAATAAGACAGAAACAGACAGAGGGGAGGGGACAGACAGACAGAGAGGGTGAATAAGACAGAAACAGACAACGATGATAGCTAGTGGGGATGGAATGTAGTTCGAACTGTGCCAGCTCTGGTCAGCTACAGTAAGAATGAGGATTCTCAGCAGTGGTAACAGAGCAACCTTCATTCTGACCAACCCCCTTCAGCTCCCAGAGCAACACAATTAAAAACGAATAACCAGCAATAATCCATTAAAGAGCTCAATCAAACTGAGCCTGAGGGGCCCTTGGCTTTGAATATGTTAGTAAATATGTGTGTGTGTTTGTGCATGCATGGTGTGTGTATGCGCACAAGTGTTTGTCTGTGTGTGCAAGTGTGCATTCCTGTCTGTATGCGTGCCTCCGTGTGTGTGTGTGTGTGTGTGTGTGTGTGTGTGTGTGTGTGTGTGTGTGTGTGTGTGTGTGTGTGTGTGTGTGTCAGGGCTGGGTACCCAGACACAGTGCTCATTGGGCTAATATTTTTTGAGTTGCCAGGCAGATAGCCAGACAGTGTCCAGGCTGAAGCTAGCAGACCCAGAAACAGAGAAAGAGGGAGGGAGGCCCTGTGCTTTCTGGATGGAATACTGTGTCCAGGGGGGCTGGGCAGGACATACAGGATCCACAGAACAAACAAAACTCCCAAAACTGATTACCAAAGCCGTTTATTTTAGGAAGGGGAAAAAAAGAGAACGCTGATGGGGCGACAACCTTTTTCCCGTGTGTGTGAGAGAGAGAGGGAGACTGGGCCGGGAGGAGCTGGGGCCAGAGAACGTTGGACGTTCAACAATGACACATACCTACTGGCACAGTTTTCGTTGCTTTATCTCAGGCTGTAGCAGCCAAATAACCCACGTACAGATAGTTAGAGAATACATACTACACTGCTATATCAGTTTGATGCAGTATGTACCAGTGTCTGTACAATGAAAGTGTATTTGGGGGATCCTACACAGTGTTGATGGTGTACTATAGTATTGTGAGTGTACAGTACTGAGGGTTCTCTGGGAGGGAGAAGTTGACATTTTCCAGTCATTTAGCAGACCATCTTATCTAAAGCCACTTATAGTTATAGTGTCATCAAAAGGTAGCTAGGTGAGACAACCACATCCATATCAGTTGTCGTAAGTAAAATTAATTTTAAAAATGATGTAGGAAATGGGGACTGAAATGGGAGGGGCTTCTACATCTGCATGCTTGCTGTTTGGGGTTTTAGGCTGGGTTTCTGTACAGCACTTTGAGACATCGGCTGATGTAAAAAGGGCTTTATAAAATACATTTGATAATAATGCATTGCCCGTACCTGATCTCGTAGGAGATCTCCTTCTCGTACTTCTTCCTGTTGCGGGCGCGGCAGCAGCAGAAGAGGATGATGGCGATGATGATGAGGGCCAGCAGAACAGCAATGATGGCTCCAGCTATGATACCAGCAGTGTTGGGGGCTAGACCACAGAGAAAATCATTAAAAACACTCATCCTATACAATCCCACCATTTTGACTCTATACAGCCATACAGGTCTCAGCACAAATGCCCACCCGATTAAAATAATCCAATAATTCTAATCTTCAATTAAGACCACATAAAGGTGAATCAGGGGGCGTTGAGGGACTCACGAGGAGTGATGCCAAGCTGTAGAATACACTCCTCCATGCCCACGTGGTTCTTAGCTGTGCAGCGGTAGGTTCCTGAGGAGCTGGTGGACGCGTTCCTTACATTCATAGTGCCTCCCACAGGGTCTACAGACAGAGGGGGAGGGGTTGACAGCGGCACGTTCAGGAAGCCAAAACTTTTCAGAGGCCTTTCTGTCCATTTGGCAGTGAATAACCATTCTGTTTGAAAGCATCTGCTCCATCTGGGGATGGTGAAACCTGGCTTCTATAAATATTATGTGTCTTACCTAGCACGGCGGAGGCAGGCAGCAGTTTGTTGTCGCTGGTCTTCTCCCAGGTGTACTGCAGGGGGTTGGTCCCCTCACTAGACGTACACCTCAGGACCACATCCATACCCTCCAGGGTGAGGCCGTCGGCAGAGCATCTGGGCTTGGACGGCCTCACTACCAGGAGAGAGGGGGAGGAGGGGGAGAATAAGCTATTAGAGATGGCGGAAAAGAGAAATTAGCTTGAAGCTACACAAACCATTCCTGATTTTCTATTGCACACCCCTCTGGGCAGGTTGCCACGCTGTGTGTGTCTCATAGCAGCAGTCATCAGCGTAATGAGAGCAGTAATCAGGGTCAGTGATACAGCTGCTGTCATTACAGGTGCTGTCACTCAAGATAATTACGATCAGAGCGTGACACACACACAAACGGTGGGGGTAGGGCATCTGTGGAAGCCAGACATAGTTTCAGTCTGTTGACAGGAGACGAGAATTCAAAAGAAACAAAGCTCCAAATTGAAAGCAGGCCAGATCCAGTGCAAGGCAAAGATGAACAGACCAACTGTCTGTCTGTCTGCTGGAGCGGTGGGGTAGGGGGTACTATGCTAGGGATGGGAGGTGGAGGGGCATTTAGGAAGCCTGATTGGCGCTGTGTGTGTAGTCATGTGTGTATGTGCGACTGTGTGAGTGTCTCTCTTTCTCTCTTTCTGTGTGTCTGAGCGTTGTGCTGGAGCACTGACATGGTTTGGTAATGGGCGCTGTAACAACAAAGCCCGGCGAGATGGGAGGACAGAACCATGTGGATTAACACCAGACAGCCCTGTGGTACACTACAGCACATAGTGCAGCGCCCAGCCCATCTAATCTAATAGGCAGTGGTCAGGACGGACAGAACGAGGGAGGGGATGAATGAGAGAACAGAGAGAAATTAAACGAGTACTGATGGACGGTTGGAGGGATGACAGGGGCCAAGGCTGCTCGCTCTCCTGACTTGGCGGTCAGCTGTCCACATGCACTGTGTGTGTGTCTTACAATGTAATACAACAATGACATTTTGAATTCACATTAAAAGCTCAAAGTCAGCTTAACATATCAAGGGCTACATATAGCTCAACATGTAGATGTTCCTATTGGAAACGGGTAGAAGCTTCATCAGAGCAGATTTTTATGTGTGATATGAGCGAGAGATGAGGTCAAAGGAAGAAGAAAGAGAATGGTCTTTAGAGAGATACTGTAGAGACTAGAGGGAGACAGTGATTGGTTGTGGTGGACTATATGGATGTGGTGTAATATGAAGGGCTAAGGATAAGGTGATTTATTGCTGTACTGGGCTACATTGAGGTACAGATAGGGTACAGTAGAGTATATATGGAGAAAGTGAGCGTGATACATTGCGGTAGACCACAGAGACGTGGCTATAAAGACCATGAGGGATCAGTTTGGAGAGGCCAGGGAGACTGAGAAAGATTGGCTGTTAAAGGCTGTGGTGAGGTCTAGGCAGAGATGGTGAATGGTAGTGAGGGTTGATGTGAAGTCTAGGCAGAGATGGTGAATGGTAGTGAGGGTTGATGTGAAGTCTAGGCAGAGATGGTGAATGGTAGTGAGGGTTGATGTGAAGTCTAGGCAGAGATGGTGAATGGTAGTGAGGGTTGATGTGAAGTCTAGGCAGAGATGGTGAATGGTAGTGAGGGTTGATGTGAAGTCTAGGCAGAGATGGTGAATGGTAGTGAGGGTTGATGTGAAGTCTAGGCAGAGATGGTGAATGGTAGTGAGGGTTGATGTGAAGTCTAGGCAGAGATGGTGAATGGTAGTGAGGGTTGATGTGAAGTCTAGGCAGAGATGGTGAATGGTAGTGAGGGTTGATGTGAAGTCTAGGCAGAGATGGTGAATGGTAGTGAGGGTTGATGTGAAGTCTAGGCAGAGATGGTGAATGGTAGTGAGGGTTGATGTGAAGTCTAGGCAGAGATGGTGAATGGTAGTGAGGGTTGATGTGAAGTCTAGGCAGAGATGGTGAATGGTAGTGAGGGTTGATGTGAAGTCTAGGCAGAGATGGTGAATGGTAGTGAGGGTTGATGTGAAGTCTAGGCAGAGATGGTGAATGGTAGTGAGGGTTGATGTGAAGTCTAGGCAGAGATGGTGAATGGTAGTGAGGGTTGATGTGAAGTCTAGGCAGAGATGGTGAATGGTAGTGAGGGTTGATGTGAAGTCTAGGCAGAGATGGTGAATGGTAGTGAGGGTTGATGTGAAGTCTAGGCAGAGATGGTGAATGGTAGTGAGGGTTGATGTGAAGTCTAGGCAGAGATGGTGAATGGTAGTGAAGGTTGATGTGAAGTCTAGGCAGAGATGGTGAATGGTAGTGAAGGTTGATGTGAAGTCTAGGCAGAGATGGTGAATGGTAGTGAGGGTTGATGTGAAGTCTAGGCAGAGTTGGTGAATGGTAGTGAGGGTTGATGTGAAGTCTAGGCAGAGATGGTGAATGGTAGTGAGGGTTGATGTGAAGTCTAGGCAGAGATGGTGAATGGTAGTGAGGGTTGATGTGAAGTCTAGGCAGAGATGGTGAATGGTAGTGAGGGTTGATGTGAAGTCTAGGCAGAGATGGTGAATGGTAGTGAGGGTTGATGTGAAGTCTAGGCAGAGATGGTGAATGGTAGTGAGGGTTGCCGATGTGCCTGTCCGGTGTGCTGTACTGACTGCAGGTGCTCTCTCCTCCTGTTAACGTCACTGTCCATCTTTAAACTAGCGGAGACAACACACAGCTCACAACGTTACCTGCACTCAGGGAAGATGCCTCTGTGTGTGTTTGTTTATCTAACATTTCTGTTATTTTTCGATTTTTTAAACAACTAATGGACCGACGTTGGTTCAATTATTTTAATTCCATTTAGTTCGTTTTTTCCCCTTCTGTGAGCTCAATGCACAGTTTCTCTAGAGACACATCAGATCAAGCCCAAACAGTGCGATGTAGTAGAGGGTTGTAGTTTCTAACAGGACAATATTCAACATAGTTTAGCGCAAAAAACGTGGTAATTAACTACAATGACCATAATCCATTGCGCGCCTATTTGTCTGGTCGCTGTGGGGCAGACACAGAGAAATGAGAGAAGAACGCGTGAGGTAGCTCTACCTGAAAATACATGACCTAAGTGATTGATAGTTGGTATTTATAAAAGTATGTCTTATTTAATTTGAAGAACTACTAAAATTGTGATTTTGTCAGACCGCATAGGCAGCAGCTCTATAGAGATGAAGACTTGCAATGATAAAAGTCATAAAACAAATGAAAGATTTCATTAAATTAATGTGAATAAATGATGGTTAATAAGTGATAAGCAGAAATGGGCAGTCACTACCATCATGGGACTTTGATTGTTTTATTCAGTGTTACAGAATTCAACCCACATAATGCATAGTCCATTTATAGTCTATTTCAGCCACATCCATTGCTAACAGGTGTAAAAATCAAACACACAGCCATGCAATCTCCATAGACAAACATTACCAGTAGAATGGCCTTACTGAAGAGCGGCCTTACTGAAGAGCTCAGTGACTTTCAATATGGTACCGTCATAGGATACCACTTTTCCAACAAGTCAGTTTGTCAAATTTCCGCCCTGCTAGAGCTAAGTTGACCAGGGCATTTTGTGTGAGTTTGTGTGGCAAGACTACTGTTATAGTGAAGTGGAAACGTCTAGAAGCAACTACGGCTCAGTGGTAGGCCACACAAACTCACAGACTGAGACCACCGAGTGCTGAAGCACAGAGCGTAAAAATCTACCGAGTTCCAAACTGCCTGTGGAAGCAACGTCAGCACAAGAAGTGTTTGTCAGGAGCTTTATGAAATGGGTTTCCATGGTCGAGCAGCTCACACAAGCCTAAGATCACCATGCGCAATGCCAAGCGTCAGCCGGAGAGGTGGACTTCCGGGTTGGAGCGAGTAGTCGCATTTCGCTTCGCTCCACAGGTAGTATTACATTTCATTTCATTTCATTTCATTTCATTACAGTACAACGGTTTGATCTTAGCACATTTTTTTCTTAGCTAGCTACATAGCCGTCTTTGTATCAAAGATAATTGTGTAGTTTAGATTATTATCGAATTATCGAATCTTCTAACGTTGTCAACACTGCTAGCTAGCCAGCTAGCCAACTTCTACCGAAACAGTACAACGGAACGATTTGATTAGTGTAGTGTTAGCTAGCTACATAGTTGTCTTTGCTGTCTTTGTATCTAAGATAATTGTGTAGTTTAGAGTAATTATCTAGCCAGTTATCGAGGTTACCTAGCCAGCTCCACTTTCAAACAAAGTCAGCTAGCCAGCTATTTTCGCCGTCCTAACGTTGTCAACACTGCTAGCTAGCCAACTTCTACCGAAACATCACAACGGAACGATTTGATTAGTGTAATGTTAGCTGGCTACATAGTTGTCTTTGCTGTCTTTGTATCTAAGATAATTGTGTAGTTTAGAGTAATTATCTAGCCAGTTATCGAGGTTACCTAGCCAGTTATCGAGGCTACCTAGCCAGCAACACGTTCAAACTAAGTCAACAACGCAGCCACTGCTAGCTAGCCTACTTCACCAGCCAGCAGTACTGTATCATTTTAATCATTTTAGTCAATAAGATTTTTGCAACGTAAGCTTAACTTTCTGAACATTCGAGACGTGTAGTCCACTTGTCATTCCAATCTCCTTTGCATTAGCGTAGCCTCTTCTGTAGCCTGTCAACTATGCGTCTGTCTATCCCTGTTCTCTCCTCTCTGCACAGACCATACAAACGCTTCACACCGCGTGGCCGCTGCCACTCTAACCTGGTGGTCCCAGCGCGCACGACCCACATGGAGTTCCAGGTCTCCGGCAGCCTCTGGAACTGCCGATCTGCGGCCAACAAGGCAGAGTTCATCCCAGCCTATGCTTCCCTCCAGTCCCTCGACTTCTTGGCACTGACGGAAACATGGATTACCACAGATAACACTGCTACTCCTACTGCTCTCTCCTCGTCTGCCCACGTGTTCTCGCACACCCCGAGAGCTTCTGGTCAGCGGGGTGGTGGCACTGGGATCCTCATCTCTCCCAAGTGGACATTCTCTCTTTCTCCCCTGACCCATCTGTCTATCGCCTCCTTTGAATTCCATGCTGTCACAGTTACCAGCCCTTTCAAGCTTAACATCCTTATCATTTATCGCCCTCCAGGTTCCCTTGGAGAGTTCATCAATGAGCTTGACGCCTTGATAAGCTCCTTCCCTGAGGATGGCTCACCTCTCACAGTTCTGGGTGACTTTAACCTCCCCACGTCTACCTTTGACTCATTCCTCTCTGCCTCCTTCTTTCCACTCCTCTCCTCTTTTGACCTCACCCTCTCACCTTCCCCCCCTACTCACAAGGCAGGCAATACGCTTGACCTCATCTTTACTAGATGCTGTTCTTCCACTAATCTCATTGCAACTCCCCTCCAAGTCTCCGACCACTACCTTGTATCCTTTTCCCTCTCGCTCTCATCCAACACTTCCCACTCTGCCCCTACTCGGATGGTATCGCGCCGTCCCAACCTTCGCTCTCTCTCCCCCGCTACTCTCTCCTCTTCCACCCTATCATCTCTTCCCTCTGCTCAAACCTTCTCCAACCTATCTCCTGATTCTGCCTCCTCAACCCTCCTCTCCTCCCTTTCTGCATCCTTTGACTCTCTATGTCCCCTATCCTCCAGGCCGGCTCGGTCCTCCCCTCCTGCTCCGTGGCTCGACGACTCATTGCGAGCTCACAGAACAGGGCTCCGGGCAGCCGAGCGGAAATGGAGGAGAACTCGCCTCCCTGCGGACCTGGCATCCTTTCACTCCCTCCTCTCTACATTTTCCTCTTCTGTCTCTGCTGCTAAAACCACTTTCTACCACTCTAAATTCCAAGCATCTGCCTCTAACCCTAGGAAGCTCTTTGCCACCTTCTCCTCCCTCCTGAATCCTCCTCCCCCTTCCCCCCCCTCTGCGGATGACTTCGTCAACCATTTTGAAAAGAAGGTCGACGACATCCGATCCTCGTTTGCTAAGTCAAACGACACCGCTGGTTCTGCTCACACTGCCCTACCCTGTGCTTTGACCTCTTTCTCCCCTCTCTCTCCAGATGAAATCTCGCGTCTTGTGACGGCCGGCCGCCCAACAACCTGCCCGCTTGACCCTATACCCTCCTCTCTTCTCCAGACCATTTCCGGAGACCTTCTCCCTTACCTCACCTCGCTCATCAACTCCTCCTTGACCGCTGGCTACGTCCCTTCCGTCTTCAAGAGAGCGAGAGTTGCACCCCTTCTGAGAAAACCTACACTCGATCCCTCCGATGTCAACAACTACAGACCAGTATCCCTTCTTTCTTTTCTCTCCAAAACTCTTGAACGTGCCGTCCTTGGCCAGCTCTCCTGCTATCTCTCTCAGAATGACCTTCTTGATCCAAATCAGTCAGGTTTCAAGACTAGTCATTCAACTGAGACTGCTCTTCTCTGTGTCACGGAGGCGCTCCGCACTGCTAAAGCTAACTCTCTCTCCTCTGCTCTCATCCTTCTAGACCTATCGGCTGCCTTTGATACTGTGAACCATCAGATCCTCCTCTCCACCCTCTCCGAGTTGGGCATCTCTGGCGCGGCCCACGCTTGGATTGCGTCCTACCTGACAGGTCGCTCCTACCAGGTGGCGTGGCGAGAATCTGTCTCCGCACCACGTGCTCTCACCACTGGTGTCCCCCAGGGCTCTGTTCTAGGCCCTCTCCTATTCTCGCTATACACCAAGTCACTTGGCTCTGTCATATCCTCACATGGTCTCTCCTATCATTGCTATGCAGACGACACACAATTAATCTTCTCCTTTCCCCCTTCTGATAACCAGGTGGCGAATCGCATCTCTGCATGTCTGGCAGACATATCAGTGTGGATGACGGATCACCACCTCAAGCTGAACCTCGGCAAGACGGAGCTGCTCTTCCTCCCGGGGAAGGACTGCCCGTTCCATGATCTCGCCATCACGGTTGACAACTCAACTCCATTGTGTCCTCCTCCCAGAGCGCTAAGAACCTTGGCGTGATCCTGGACAACACCCTGTCGTTCTCAACTAACATCAAGGCGGTGGCCCGTTCCTGTAGGTTCATGCTCTACAACATACGCAGAGTACGACCCTGCCTCACACAGGAAGCGGCGCAGGTCCTAATCCAGGCACTTGTCATCTCCCGTCTGGATTACTGCAACTCGCTGTTGGCTGGGCTCCCTGCCTGTGCCATTAAACCCCTACAACTCATCCAGAACGCCGCAGCCCGTCTGGTGTTCAACCTTCCCAAGTTCTCTCACGTCACCCCGCTCCTCCGCTCTCTCCACTGGCTTCCAGTTGAAGCTCGCATCCGCTACAAGACCATGGTGCTTGCCTACGGAGCTGTGAGGGGAACGGCACCTCCGTACCTTCAGGCTCTGATCAGGCCCTACACCCAAACAAGGGCACTGCGTTCATCCACCTCTGGCCTGCTCGCCTCCCTACCTCTGAGGAAGTACAGTTCCCGCTCAGCCCAGTCAAAACTGTTCGCTGCTCTGGCACCCCAATGGTGGAACAAACTCCCTCACGACGCCAGGTCAGCGGAGTCAATCACCACCTACCAGAGACACCTGAAACCCCACCTCTTTAAGGAATACCTAGGATAGGACAAAGTAATCCTTCTAACCCCCCCCCCCCCCCCTTAAAAGATTTAGATGCACTATTGTAAAGTGGTTGTTCCACTGGATATCATAAGGTGAATGCACCAATTTGTAAGTCGCTCTGGATAAGAGCGTCTGCTAAATGACTTAAATGTAATGTAATGTAATGTAATGTGTAGAGCTCACCACCATTGGACTCTGGAGCAGTGGAAACGCGTTCTCTGGAGTGACGAATCACGCTTCACCATCTGGCAGTCCGACGGACAAATCTGGGTTTGGCGGATGCCAGGAGAAAACTACCTAGCCGAATGCATAGTGCCAACTGTAAAGTTTGGTGGAGGAGGAATAATGGTCTGGGGCTGTTTTACATGGTTTGGGCTAGGCCCCTTAGTTCGTGAAAGGAAATCTTAACGCTACAGCATACAATGACATTCTAGACGATTCTTTGCTTACAACTTTGTGGCCCTTTTCTGTTTCAGCATGACAATGCCAATGTGCACAAAGCGAGATCCATACAAAAATGGTTTGTCGAGATTGGTGTGGAAGAACTTGACTGGCCTGCACAGAGCCCTGACCTCAACCCCATTGAACACCTTTGGAATGAATTGGAACATACTTTTGGTCATGTAGTGTAGATATCAAACAGAGCAGTGGAAGAATTCAGTTTGAGTCGTCAGGCAAGCCACACACCGCAAGTCTGTTTGCACAGGAAATTGTGTGAGTATATAGCAGCTGGATTAGTATAATCATCACTATGAATGTTCTGCTTATCTCACACCATAGTGATGACAAATCAGTCATGTACGCACTGCACATTTCACAAGACTATTGTCAATTAGCTATATTAAATTGGCAATTAGTAGGCTATTGGGCGTTTTGATGTCATCTGATAATAGGGACATAGCTCTTCCTATCAGTCTATGGATTGAATGGGACTGCAATCTATAACCCCACAAGAAAGGTTAAACATACCACCACACCAGGCGAGGTTGGTGGGAGGAGCTATATGAGGACAGGCTCAGTGGAATGGCTAGAATGGAATTAATGGAACGGAGTCAAACATGGTTTCCATATATTTGATACCGTTCCATTAATTCCATTCCAGCCATTACAATTAGCCAGTCCTCCTATAGATCCCCCCACCAGCCTCTACTGCGCCACACCATTCTAGAGGGGGGCATTACATTGAACACTTATCTAGTCAGCCACATGTACCCTTTAAAAGGGCATCGTGTTTGGAGTTTTTACTCCAATAGATAGATAAAGTAGTGGCTATTTAAGATTTAAAATGTCACCCGTGGTGTCTCACTCACCCATGACGGTCAGCAGCATCTTCCTGCTGCGGATGCCCGGGGCCTTCTTCACCTTGCACTGGTAGGTCCCAGTGTCGCTAGACTTCAGACCTGTCAAGTTGATGGAGGCGTCACCATTCTTAGGGTCAGCTGAGTTGAAGTGGGCTCGCCCTTTCACTGCAGGGTAGTAGTCCTCATAGGCCCTGTCCCCAGAGTACAGGATCACCTGAAGGAGGGAGGGAGAGACATGGGAAGGAGGGGGGGGGGGGGGGAGAGAGACATGGGAAGGAGGGGGGGGGGGGGGGGGAGAGACATGGGAAGGAGGGGGGGGGGGGGGGGAGAGAGACATGGGAAGGAGGGGGGGGGGGGGGGAGAGACATGGGAAGGAGGGGGGGGGGGGGGGAGAGAGACATGGGAAGGAGGGGGGGGGGGGGGAGAGAGACATGGGAAGGAGGGGGGGGGGGGAGAGAGACATGGGAAGGAGGGGGGGGGGGGGAGAGAGACATGGGAAGGAGGGGGGGGGGGAGAGAGACATGGGAAGGAGGGGGGGGAAGAGACACATGGGAAGGAGGGGGGGAAGAGACACATGGGAAGGAGGGGGGGGAGAGACACGGGAAGGAGGGGGGGGGGAGACATGGGAAGGAGGGGGGGGAGAGACATGGGAAGGAGGGGGGGGGAGAGACATGGGAAGGAGGGGGGGGGAGAGACATGGGAAGGAGGGGGGGGAGAGACATGGGAAGGAGGGGGGGGAGAGACATGGGAAGGAGGGGGGGAGAGACATGGGAAGGAGGGGGGGGAGAGACATGGGAAGGAGGGGGGGAGAGACATGGGAAGGAGGGGGGGAGAGACATGGGAAGGAGGGGGGGAGAGACATGGGAAGGAGGGAGGAGAGACATGGGAAGGAGGGGAGGAGAGACATGGGAAGGAGGGGGGAGAGACATGGGGAGGAGGGGGGAGAGACATGGGAAGGAGGGGGCGAGAGACATGGGAAGGAGGGGGGGGGAGACATGGGAAGGAGGGAGGGAGAGAGACGGGAAGGAGAGGGCGAGAGACATGGGAAGGAGGGGGGAGAGACATGGGAAGGAGGGGGGGAGAGACATGGGAAGGAGGGAGGGAGAGACATGGGAAGGAGAGGGGGAGACATGGGAAGGAGGGAGGGAGAGACATGGGAAGGAGGGAGGGGAGAGACATGGGAAGGAGGGAGGGGAGAGACATGGGAAGGAGGGATGAGAGACATGGGAAAGAGGGAGAGAGAGAAATAAATCAAGGAAGAGAAAGAGAATTAGTGAGGCAGCTACATGCACAAGAGTTACAACTTTCAAAAAATCAAGCCTGGAGAAATAATCCAAGCTGTTATTGAGAGAGTGCAAACAGGCACCCTGTCTTTGTTCACTAAAACAACCGATACTGAGGGAGAGTGAGTCAGTTTGTAACATTCTTATCTCCCTAACGACCTGCAGTGCCTGGCTCTGGCTTGTTTTTGCCCTTTCATTTCCATGCTGCTGAGCTGTGGTATGGCATGGAACAAACAAAGCCCTTCTGTGGAGTCAAATCAACACCTGCTGTGTCAACACAGACCGAGAGAGAGCTATGCCCTGGGCTCAGCAACAGCCCCCAGCGCTACCTTCCTGCACCTCCCCTACCCCCCCTTCTGTCTCTCCCCCTTCCCTCCGACACAGAGCGACGAGGAGAAGCCAGGAGATGGAGTCAAGGTGGAGCCAACGGACAACTAGCCGCACAGGAGAAGCACAGAGGCAGAGAAAACAAGGATTGGGAGGGAGGGCCAAACTAAAAATGAAAGGATTCCAATTGTAATTCTCTCACACTGCAGGCAGACAACAGGCACATCATTCTCCATTTTCCATGGAGATGGTCAGAGACAGGAGCTCATGGTGTGTGCCGTGATCCTCATCATACACACGTACTGACAACCCAGGCTGGAGAACCCAGGCTGGAGAGGAGAAGAAAAAGATAGACTAACAGAACAGAGGGCAGTGGGCTGGGAGGCAGCGAAAGAAGAGAAAAACAGAGAACCAGATGGACGGCGGACTGCGAGTTGTCTAGCAGCTCGGCTGGGGATCCTTGTGTAGAGCCCATGACTGCCAAGCCAAGGCTGTGTAGCTAGAATACATCTTGAACATACTGTATTAGCCACTAAACCTGTAATGCATAACACCTGGATCTAAGGAGAGACACGGAGACCTCAAACTAACACTGGGATCAGAGCATCGGCAGTAAAAACAAGATGAAAGGTGGAGGGGAGGAAATTAAATTGCCCGAGGCACTGAGGTAGAGACAGGCAACAAAGCACTCAGTCTCACACTGACACACTGACACACACACACGTACAAACTGCATGTAGGGCTGGGCAATATATTGCATTGATTAGATTCATTAGAATGTAATGTTTTCGTACAATGTTCCAAATGACTATCGCAAGAAAATACGATTTTGTTTTTATGAGTGCTGTCTTTTTGGTCTCTTCCCCTTCGCTCCTTCTGCGCTGTGTGCACTGTGCACCTTGCCAATCACACAGACACCAAGCCTCTCACCCTACCGCTCACAACGAAAGATCACTTCTTCCTCTTTGACACGCAGTTTCAACTCTCCTTCTGCATTTGAGGTTTGGCCCAATAGAATAAAAAATAAAATAAATAAAATAAAAATGGGTCATATGGACACCGAAACTCTTAGAGACCTTATTTTACTGTACTAGACGAGAACTTAACCTTTCTAACGATACCGTTTTTATGTCTCATCTCCCAACAGAGCAGACCCTACTAAAACGACCTTACCAAAACTACCCTACTAAAACGACCTTACCAAAAACGACCCAACCAAAACTACCCTACTAAAACGACCCCACTAAAACGACCTTACCAAAACGACCCAACCAAAACTACCCTACTAAAACGACCCCACTAAAACGACCTTACCAAAACGACCCAACCAAAACTACCCTACTAAAACGACCCAACCAAAACGACCTTACCAAAACGACCCAACCAAAACTACCCTACTAAAACGACCCAACCAAAACGACCTTACCAAAATGACCCAACCAAAACTACCCTACTAAAACGAGAGTAGGGTAACTGAGGAAATGGTCTATTTATGGACAGATAAAAGCTAAGTTTGGTAAGATTTAGATATGTGAATACTGGCTATCCTTAGGCAAACTAATTTTAAGAGAAATAAGTGGGCAGAATATTTTGTTGTGGTTTTTCAATAAAAACAGAAGCGTTTTGCCCCACTATCTGCAAAACACCCTCTATGGGGAAAAATCCCCCTGAAGATTAGTGTGTTAAAATACATTTATGCTTGCCATTTTGGCATTTTATTTTAATTGACTCTTAAAAGCTAGTCTAGGTATCTTATTTTAATAAATCAAATGTCGGAACAAAATGACATTGCACTTCTCACTATTAGTGCTGAATGATTTTCTGACATTGGTTAAATTATTTGAATTTCATTTTCTTCAGTTTTTCCTGTGAGCTCGATGTACAGTTTCTGTCAAGATAAATCAGATGAAGCCGTAACAGTGCGATGTAGTGGGAGTTGTAGTTTCCGACAGGCCAATATTCTACATAGTTCAGCGCATAAAATGTGGTAATTAACTACATTGACCATAACCCATTGCGCACCCACATAAACTTGTCCGGGTCTGTGCGGAGCAGACAGGGAGACTGAGAGAATAGAAGCCGCAATCGAGGAGGATAGAAAGCAGTTGCTTCGCAAGCCTGAAAATACCTGATATCTGATTGATAGTTGGTATTCATAAAAGTATGCCTTATTTACTTTGAAAAACTACTAAAATAGTGATTATGTCAGACAGCATAGGCAGCAGCTCTATACAGATGAGATGACTTGGAATGAAAGTCAAATAAAATACTTTTATTAAAGTAATGTCAATAATTTATGGTCAATAAGTGATGAGCAGTAATGGACAGTCACTACCATCATGGGACTTTGATTAATTGTTTTATTCAGTGTTACAGCATTCAACTCACATAATGCATTTAAAGTTTTTTAAAACAGAAATCTGTGATCATTTTTTATATAATTGAACTGAAACGACCCCCCCCCCAAAAAAAGTTTTTTTATTAACTAGGCAAGTCAGTTAAGAACAAATTCTTATTTACAATGACGGCCTACACTGGCCAAACCCGGACGACACTGGGCCAATTGTTTACTGCCCTTTGGGACTCCCAATCACAGCCGGTTGTGATACAGCCTGGATTTGAACCAGGGTGCTTGTAGTGATGCCTCAAGCACTGAGATGCAGTGCCTTAGACCGCTGCGCCACTCTGGAGCCCAATCGCTCAGCACTAGTCACTATTAATATCCTCACTATAAAATAATTTTTTTTTTAATTTAGTCCTTCCTGTCCAAATCATCCTAAAGAATCTGAAAATGTATTGTGTAACTCAAAGATACTTACTTATAGATGATTTGGACATGATTTGGAATATGCTAATATAGGTACCAGTGACTTGCATCGATTGCCCTGGGGGCATTTTGCCCCAAACATACTCACTTAAAATTATACTTTATTTAAAAAAATGCTCTGACCATTTATCTTTAGGATCCCCTACTGGTATACATAAAACTGTTTATAGATGTAACTTCGTTCAATTATAGAACTTATAGAAATATTAGGTAAATGTACCTCAAAAATATTTTGTTGGAGTGACTTTAAAAGGTTGGGATGAGACAGATGACATGTTTTGTTGAGGAAAACTAGTGGAATTCAGGGAAAGTGAGAGAAAAAAAAATTGGACAAACTGGTTTCTGTGAGAATTACAGGGGGAATTTAATCCCAAGACAATGAACAGGAAAACTAACGCCCCGTTTGTCGTACGCGGCATTGCGGTACCACGTAGGGCTACCGCTAGCAGTATTTTAGCCATAGACGTATGTGCTAGCTGTTCAGTCTCTGTTGTATAAATGTGCAATGAGCATAAAAATCCACATTCATAAGAAATTGTCAACTTGTTCTCATTCTGAGAAATAAGTACAATTTCTATTCAGGTAGGCCACTTGAACAATATCTAAAACAAAGGTGAACAAGCTGTTGTTTAAACAGTTGGAGACGGACAGGAGGGTGTATTCATAACAGTTCAACTGTTCTACCTTGTTAGCAAGCAAATAAATCCAAGTTGGCTAGACTTGAAATATAAAGATTAGCGGGCTACTCACCAGCATGTGGACTTGTGCTTAAGAGACTGTTTATGAGACCTGTGTTAATTTTCTTTGAAATATAAAGATTAGCGGGCTACTCACCAGCATGTGGACTTGTGCTTAAGAGACTGTTTATGAGACCTGTGTTAATTTTCTTTAATGCCTGCTACAAGAGGTTAGTCATTATTAGCGGATGTGCATTATGCATGGCGCTGGTTAAATTTGTAACAAAAAGGGCATTTTCATAGACAGACTTGAAAGCCAGATCAGTGATTATTGGAAAAAAGCAGGTTCAACTATTTTGATAAAATAATTAAATTGTTAGTGGGTCTTATGGTTGTAGAAGGCTTCTATTTAGCCTAGGTATAATTTCACAACCCCTAAATTCATTAGATTATTCCTGACTGTTTGAAATGCAGTTTGACCTTAAATTGCACAACAAAACTTATTTTGAGAAAATGTTAAAATCAAGATAATGTGAATTGCCCATAAGTTAGATTTTTTTTTTGCCCACTCCAGTCCTAACTGCATGTAAGAATGTGGCTCAATAAAACAAATCCTATAAAAACTCCAAGAGGGCCTACATGCTGGAAATCAAAGGGCAGACATTAGGGAAAACCAAACAACTGAAGTTGAAAACAAGGACACTTTCATTCCCGAGTGCTGATTCAGAACAGGTTGACCAGCATTACAGTATCCATATGGTGAGGTCAGACAAAGTCTCTGTGGACAACTTTATTTTGCACTTGTAATGGAGACTTAGTCACCTTACATAGTAATGAACTATTAAAGAAAATAGTAAAAAGTGCAGAAGTGAAAATACCTCTATTATACTTGCAACAGCTGTAGCAGCAGCAGGAATAAGAGAAATGTTAGGTTATTTACATGGGGCCATTTAAAGACGATGTCATCATCATGTGTGAGGGGAGGGGCTAATTTGAGGCAAACAGAATGTGGCGTCACCTATGTACATTCAATTTCCCTGTCGGTCTTAAAGACAGGCTTTTCTCCTGACATAGCCATGCCTCTATAGTCAGTTTCAGAAAAGTACCTCCACTCCAGATGTATTCTCAAGGTTAAACCTGAACCACTCCACTTGGACTTTCTTTAGTAAACAAAGCTCTAGTGCTTTCAAGGACACAACGTTTTTATCAGCACACCAGGAATTTGAAGCAGCTATATAGTGTTCTATTCTCCCAACTACTCTCAAGACTAAAGCACTATAGGCAACTACCATTCATGAATTTTTATCATGATTGTAGTCACCCTGCTTCCAGCCTATCCGTAGTGTATTCCCGTGATGAAAGCCAAATGCTAATGAACTATTTCAGTAGGCATGTAAGCAGTGCATTAACTCTGCTTCACTGGCTCCATAAAGCCTGTAGGACAATGCTATACCAACAGACCACGATTCCCAAACCTCTAAATAGAGAATCTGATGTAAGCGGTGCATTGTTTTTTGCTACTTCATGAACACAAAAATGTCAGTTTGACTGTGCAGTAAAGAGACTAATAGTAATTTGTCATAGGGGGCGGTCCGTAGAGGAAACATCTAATGAGGACGGATGTTATTAGAGGTCTGTCTGTCCTGATACTGTCAGTTGTTCTTATAGTATTACTAGGTTAACAGTGAGTATAACCCTCTATATGGTCGGGTCATCCTCCTCCTGGTCATCCTAAGCCCTCTCACCGAGAACTCCATATCAGTTATGAACTTCTAGAGCTCTCTGGGGAACAGTTAAGTGCCACCCTCCTCCTTCCCTCTTCTCCAGTCTTCCTTTTCACACTCCTCTCCCACATCACCATCTCAACCACTCCCTCTACTCCATCAGCTATCCCATCCTCGTCTCCTTTCTCCCTCTCCTCCATCTCCTCTCCTAGAAGAGTAGTTCAGTACTGCACGTCCAGTAGTCCAGCGTAGCCCTGGTCTACCAGCACTAATCCTACTGGGCATGGTCACACACACTAAGCCAGCCCTGCAGCCAGTGGACTTATTAACAGGCCACTAATTGCTAATAATACACATGACATCACCCCATCAGGGCACAAGGAGGCTGTGTGTGTATGCACCGAGTGCCGTTCTGATTGGTCAATTAATATCTACCCACTCAGAGGAAGATAGAAACTTGGTCGTTGTGAATGAAGGAATGGTCTGGTGAGATTGTGGCGGGAGACCACAAGATGATGTCTACAGTTGAATGTAGCCTAGCTAGAGAGGAGGGAGACCACAACATGATGTCTACAGCTGAATGTAGCCTAGCTAGAGAGGAGGGAGACTACAACGTGATGTCTACAGCTGAATGTAGCCTAGCTAGAGAGGAGGGAGACCACAACATGATGTCTACAGCTGAATGTAGCCTAGCTAGAGAGGAGGGATACTACAACATGATGTCTACAGTTGAATGTAGCCTAGCTAGAGAGGAGGGAGACTACAACATGATGTCTACAGCTGAATGTAGCCTAGCTAGAGAGGAGGGAGACTACAACATGATGTCTACAGCTGAATGTAGCCTAGCTAGAGAGGAGGGAGACTACAACATGATGTCTACAGTTGAATGTAGCCTAGCTAGAGAGGAGGGAGACCACAACATGATGTCTACAGCTGTATGTAGCCTAGCTAGAGAGGAGAGAGACTACAATGTGATGTCTACAGCTGAATGTAGCCTAGCTAGAGAGGAGGGAGACTACAATGTGATGTCTACAGTTGAATGTAGCCTAGCTAGAGAGGAGGGAGACTACAACATGATGTCTACAGCTGAATGTAACCTAGCTAGAGAGGAGGGAGACTACAACGTGATGTCTACAGCTGAATGTAGCCTAGCTAGAGAGGAGGGAGACTACAAAGTGATGTCTACAGCTGAATGTAGCCTAGCTAGAGAGGAGGGAGACTACAACATGATGTCTACAGTTGAATGTAGCCTAGCTAGAGAGGAGGGAGACTACAACATGATGTCTACAGCTGAATGTAGCCTAGCTAGAGAGGAGGGAGACTACAACATGATGTCTACAGCTGAATGTAGCCTAGCTAGAGAGAAGGGAGACTACAACATGATGTCTACAGCTGAATGTAGCCTAGCTAGAGAGGAGGGAGATCACAACATGATGTCTACAGCTGAATGTAGCCTAGCTAGAGAGGAGGGAGACCACAACATGATGTCTACAGCTGAATGTAGCCTAGCTAGAGAGGAGGGAGACTACAACATGATGTCTACAGCTGAATGTAGCCTAGCTAGAGAGGAGGGAGACTACAACGTGATGTCTACAGCTGAATGTAGCCTAGCTAGAGAGGAGGGAGACTACAACGTGATGTCTACAGCTGAATGTAGCCTAGCTAGAGAGGAGGGAGACTACAACGTGATGTCTACAGCTGAATGTAGCCTAGCTAGAGAGGAGGGAGACTACAACTTGATGTCTACAGCTGAATGTAGCCTAGCTAGAGAGGAGTGAGACCACAACGTGATGTCTACAGTTGAATGTAGCCTAGCTAGAGAGGAGGGAGACTACAACATGATGTCTACAGCTGAATGTAGCCTAACTAGAGAGGAGGGAGACTACAACATGATGTCTACAGCTGAATGTAGCCTAGCTAGAGAGGAGGGAGACCACAACATGATGTCTACAGCTGAATGTAGCCTAGCTAGAGAGGAGGGAGACCACAACATGATGTCTACAGCTGAATGTAGCCTAGCTAGAGAGGAGGGAGACCACAACATGATGTCTACAGTTGAATGTAGCCTAGCTAGAGAGGAGGGAGACCACAACATGATGTCTACAGTTGAATGTAGCCTAGCTAGAGAGGAGGAAGACTACAACATGATGTCTACAGCTGAATGTAGCCTAGCTAGAGAGGAGGGAGACTACAACATGATGTCTACAGCTGAATGTAGCCTAGCTAGAGAGGAGGGAGACCACAACATGATGTCTACAGCTGAATGTAGCCTAGCTAGAGAGGAGGGAGACCACAACATGATGTCTACAGCTGAATGTAGCCTAGCTAGAGAGGAGGGAGACCACAACATGATGTCTACAGCTGAATGTAGCCTAGCTAGAGAGGAGGGAGACCACAACATGATGTCTACAGCTGAATGTAGCCTAGCTAGAGAGGAGGGAGACCACAACATGATGTCTACAGCTGAATGTAGCCTAGCTAGAGAGGAGGGAGACCACAACATGATGTCTACAGCTGAATGTAGCCTAGCTAGAGAGGAGGGAGACTACAACATGATGTCTACAGCTGAATGTAGCCTAGCTAGAGAGGAGGGAGACTACAACATGATGTCTACAGCTGAATGTAGCCTAGCTAGAGAGGAGGGAGACCACAACATGATGTCTACAGCTGAATGTAGCCTAGCTAGAGAGGAGGGAGACTACAACATGTCTACAGCTGAATGTAGCCTATCTAGAGAGGAGGGGGACTACAGCATGATGTCTACAGCTGAATGTAGCCTAGCTATAGAGGAGGGAGACTACAACATGATGTCTACAGTTGAATGTAGCCTAGCTAGAGAGGAGGGAGACCACAACATGATGTCTACAGCTGAATGTAGCCTAGCTAGAGAGGAGAGAGACTACAATGTGATGTCTACAGCTGAATGTAGCCTAGCTAGAGAGGAGGGAGACTACAATGTGATGTCTACAGTTGAATGTAGCCTAGCTAGAGAGGAGGGAGACTACAACATGATGTCTACAGCTGAATGTAACCTAGCTAGAGAGGAGGGAGACTACAACGTGATGTCTACAGCTGAATGTAGCCTAGCTAGAGAGGAGGGAGACTACAAAGTGATGTCTACAGCTGAATGTAGCCTAGCTAGAGAGGAGGGAGACTACAACATGATGTCTACAGTTGAATGTAGCCTAGCTAGAGAGGAGGGAGACTACAACATGATGTCTACAGCTGAATGTAGCCTAGCTAGAGAGGAGGGAGACTACAACATGATGTCTACAGCTGAATGTAGCCTAGCTAGAGAGAAGGGAGACTACAACATGATGTCTACAGCTGAATGTAGCCTAGCTAGAGAGGAGGGAGATCACAACATGATGTCTACAGCTGAATGTAGCCTAGCTAGAGAGGAGGGAGACCACAACATGATGTCTACAGCTGAATGTAGCCTAGCTAGAGAGGAGGGAGACTACAACATGATGTCTACAGCTGAATGTAGCCTAGCTAGAGAGGAGGGAGACTACAACATGATGTCTACAGCTGAATGTAGCCTAGCTAGAGAGGAGGGAGACTACAACGTGATGTCTACAGCTGAATGTAGCCTAGCTAGAGAGGAGGGAGACTACAACGTGATGTCTACAGCTGAATGTAGCCTAGCTAGAGAGGAGGGAGACTACAACTTGATGTCTACAGCTGAATGTAGCCTAGCTAGAGAGGAGTGAGACCACAACGTGATGTCTACAGTTGAATGTAGCCTAGCTAGAGAGGAGGGAGACTACAACATGATGTCTACAGCTGAATGTAGCCTAACTAGAGAGGAGGGAGACTACAACATGATGTCTACAGCTGAATGTAGCCTAGCTAGAGAGGAGGGAGACCACAACATGATGTCTACAGCTGAATGTAGCCTAGCTAGAGAGGAGGGAGACCACAACATGATGTCTACAGCTGAATGTAGCCTAGCTAGAGAGGAGGGAGACCACAACATGATGTCTACAGTTGAATGTAGCCTAGCTAGAGAGGAGGGAGACCACAACATGATGTCTACAGTTGAATGTAGCCTAGCTAGAGAGGAGGAAGACTACAACATGATGTCTACAGCTGAATGTAGCCTAGCTAGAGAGGAGGGAGACTACAACATGATGTCTACAGCTGAATGTAGCCTAGCTAGAGAGGAGGGAGACCACAACATGATGTCTACAGCTGAATGTAGCCTAGCTAGAGAGGAGGGAGACTACAACATGATGTCTACAGCTGAATGTAGCCTAGCTAGAGAGGAGGGAGACTACAACATGATGTCTACAGCTGAATGTAGCCTAGCTAGAGAGGAGGGAGACCACAACATGATGTCTACAGCTGAATGTAGCCTAGCTAGAGAGGAGGGAGACTACAACATGTCTACAGCTGAATGTAGCCTATCTAGAGAGGAGGGGGACTACAGCATGATGTCTACAGCTGAATGTAGCCTAGCTATAGAGGAGGGAGACTACAACATGATGTCTACAGTTGAATGTAGCCTAGCTAGAGAGGAGGTTAGACTACAACATGATGGCTACAGCTGAGAGGGGGAGGGTGACCACAATGAGAAAATCACCCACACAGGATTCTACAGTTACATGTATATCCACATGAGCACGCCAAACATGGGATAACAATGATGGCTCTATTATAATACGTTTAATTTTTTTTTTTTTATCTGCCACTTCCACCCCCACCAATTAATTATTGGTGGTTCCCATTCTAAATCAATGAAGTAGGTCAAAAACAAAAACAGGGGTCTCTTGAGGCACTGCTCCCCAGTTTAGCATAGACAATAGAGGGAGAGGAGCGAGCAGGGCAGGGGCTGGAGCCTTGGCTTGGCTGGGTGGACTGAAGTGGGAGGCAGGGATGGAGGGAGAGAGGAATGGGGTGAGGAACAGCTAAGGAAGGGCTCCTACTGACCCACTTCTAGCCCTGGCCAAAAACTGAGGCCCTGGGGGACAACGAGAGAGAGTGCGTCGAGGATGTCGTCCCCATAGTAACTGTACGTACATACACCAACCAGAAACCATGGATTACAGTCAACATTCGCACTGAGCTAAAGGGTAGAGCTGCCGCTTTCAAGGAGCGGGACTCTAACCCGGAAGCTTATAAGAAATCCCACTATGCCCTCCGACGAAACATCAAACAGGCAAAGCATCAATACAGCACTAAGATCGAATCGTACTACACCGGCTCCAACGCTCGTCGGATGTGGCAAGGAATGCTAACTATTACAGACTACAAGGGGAAGCACAGCCGAGAGCTGCCCAGTGACACGAGCCTACCAGACGAGCTAAATAACTTCTATGCTTGCTTCGAGGCAAGTAACACTGAAACATGCCTGAGAGCATCAGCTGTTCCGGACGACTGTGTGATCACACTCTCCGCAGCCGATGTGAGTTAGGCCGCTGGGCCAGATGGATTACAAGGATGTGTACTCCAAGCATGCGCTGACCAACTGGCAAGTGTCTTCACTGACATTTTCAACCTCTCCCTGTCTGAGTCTGTAATACCAACATGTTTCAAGCAGACCACCATAGTCCCTGTGCCCAAGAACACTAAGGTAACCTGTCTAAATGACGACCGACCCGTAGCACTCACGTCTGTAGTCATGAAAGGCTTTGTAAGGCCGGTCATGGCTCACATCAACACCGTTATCCCAGAAACCCTAGACTAGAGGTCGACCGATTAATCGGCATGGCCGATTAGATAGGGTCGATTTCAAGTTTTCATAACAATTGGTAATCAGCATTTTTGGATGCCGAATATGGCCGATTACATTGCAATCCACGAGGAGACTGCGTGGCAGGCTGACCACCTGTTACGCGAGTGCAGCAAAGAGCCAAGGTAAGTTGCTCGCTAGCATTAAACTTATCTTATAAAAAACAATAAATATTAACATAATCACAAGTTAACTTCTTACGGCTGAAATCCCGTTAACAAGATCGATTTGACAACAGCCAGTGAAAGTGCAGGGCACCAAATTTAAACAACAGAAATCTCATAATTAAAATTCCTCAAACATACAAGTATTATACACCATTTTAAAGATAAACTTCTTGTTAATCCCACCACAGTGTCCAATTTCAAAAAGGCTTACGACGAAAACATACCATGCGATTATATTAGGTCAGTGCCTAGTCATAAAAAACACAGCCATTTTTCCAGCCAAAGAGAAGAGTCACAAAAAGCAGAAAAATAGATAAAATTAATCACTAACCTTTGATGATCTTCATCAGATGGCACTCATAGGACTTCATGTTACACAATACATGTATGTTTTGTTCGATAAAGTTCATTTTTATATCCAAAAATCTCAGTTTACATTGGCGCGTTATGTTCAGTAATGTTTTGCTTCCAAATCATCCGGTGATTTTGCAGAGAGCCACATCAATTTACAGAAATACTCATCATAAATGTTGATAAAAATACAAGTGTTATGCATGGAATTAAAGATAAACTTCTCGTTAATGCAACCGCTGTGTCAGATTTCAAAAAAGCTTTACAGCGAAAGCACACCATGGAATAATCTGAGTACAGCGCTCACCCACAAAAATAAGCCATACAGATACCCAGAACAGAAGTCAGAAATAGCATTATAAATATTCACTTACCTTTGATGATCTTCATCGGAATGCACTCCCAGGAATCACAGTTCTGTTTTGTTCGATAAAGTCCATAATTTATGTCCAAATACCTCCTTTTTATTCGCGCGTTTAATTCACAAATCTTAGTCCAGACGAAAAGTCAAAACAGTTCCATTACAGTTCGTAGAAACATGTTAAACGATATATAGAATCAATCTTTAGGATGTTTTTATCATAAATCTTCAATAATATTACAACCGGACAATTCCTTTGTCTTTAGAAATGAAAGGGAACGCAGCTCGCTCTCACGGCCGCACGCGTGACTTAGGGGTCTGGCAGAATGCCATGAGCTTCGTCAAACAGCTCTTATTCGCTCCCCCTTCACAGTAGAAGCCTGAAACAAGGTTCTAAAGACTGTTAACATCTAGTGGAAGCCTTAGGAAGTGCAATCGGACCAAATTTACACTGTATCTTGGATAGGCAATTACTTTAAAATCTACAAACCTCAGATTTCCCACTTCCTGGTTGGATTTTTTCTCAGGTTTTTGCCTGCCATATGAGTTCTGTTATACTCACAGACATCATTCAAACCGTTTTAGAAACTTCCGAGTGTTTTCTATCCAACTCTAATAATATGCATATCTTAGCTTCTGGGCCTGAGTAGCAGGCAGTTTACTCTGGGCACCTTATTCATCCAAGCTACTCAATACTGCCCTCCAGCCCAAAGAGGTTAACTACACATGGTTGTCCATGGTGCCCCCGCACATTGACTCTGTACCGGTAACCCCTGTACCCCGCTTTACTCCAGATCATCGCAGCTAGCTAGCTGCTATCCGAGTGGCTACACCTAACGGGTGGCATCACTAAGTCTAAATATTGCTGTTAAATTGCACAACCTTCAATGTTATGTCATAATTATGTAAAACTCTGGCAAATTAATTATGGTCTTTGTTAGGAAGAAATGGTCTTCACATAGTTCGCAATGAGCCAGGCGGCCCAAACTGCTGTAAAGACCCTGACTCTGCTTGCACGGAACGCAAGAGAGGTGACACAATTTCCCTAGTTAAAAGAAATTCATGTTAGCAGGCAATATTAACTAAATATGCAGGTTTAAAAATATATACTTGTGTATTGATTTTAAAGAAAGGCATTGATGTTTATATTTAGGTACACATTGGTGCAACGACAGTGCTTTTTTCGCGAATGCGCTTGTTAAATCATCACCCGTTTGGCTTAGTAGGCTGTGATTCGATGAGAAATTAACAGGCACCGCATCGATTATATGCAACGCAGGACAAGCTAGATAAACTAGTAATATCATCAACCTTGTGTATTTAACTAGTGATTATGTTAAGATTGATTGTTTTTTATAAGATAAGTTTAATGCTAGCTAGCAACTTACCATGGCTTCTTGCTGCACTCGCGTAACAGGTAGTCAGCCTGCCACGCAGTCTCTTCGTGGAGTGCAATGTAATCGGCCACAATCAATGTCCAAAAATGCACATTACCGATTGTTATGAAAACTTGAAATCGGCCCTAATTAATTGGCCATTCCGATTAATCGGTCGACCTCTAGTCTCTACGGGGGTGTCACAGGGTTAAATTCTCGGGCCGACTCTTTTCTCTGTATATATCAATGATGTCGCTCTTGCTGCTGGTGATTCTCTGATCCACCTCTACGCAGATGACACCATTCTGAAAAAATCTGGCCCTTCTTTGGAGACTGTGCTAACAAACCTCCAAACAAGCTTCAACGCCATACAACACTCCTTCCGTGGCCTCCAACTGCTTTTACCAAATGCTAGTAAAACTAAGTGCATGCTCTTCAACTGATTGCTGCCCGCACCCACTCGCCCGACTAGCATCACTACTCTGGACGGTTCGGACCTAGAATATGTGGACAGCTACAAATACCTAGGTGTCTGGTTAGACTGTAAACTCTCCTTCCAGACTCACATCAAGCATCTCCAATCCAAAATTAAATCTAGAATTGGCTTCCTATTTCGCAACAAAGCCTACTTCACTCATGCTGCCAAACATACCCTTGTAAAACTGACTATCCTACCGATCCTTGACTTCGGCGATGTCATTTACAAAATAGCCTCCAACACTCTACTCAGCAAATTGGAGTCTATCACAGTGCCATCCGTTTTGTCACCAAAGCCCCATATAGTACTCACCACTGCGACCTGTATGCTCTTGTTGGCTGGCCCTCACTACATATCAGTCGCCAAACCCACTGGCTCCAGGTCATCTATAAGTCTTTGCCAGGTAAAGCCCCACCTTATGGTCACCATAGCAACACCCACCCGTAGCATGTGCTCCAGCAGGTATATCGCACTGGTCATCCCCAAAGGCAACACTTCCTTTGGCCGCCTTTCCTTCCAGTTCTCTGCTGCCAGTGACTGGAACGAATTGCAAAAATCTCTGAAGCTGGAGACTTATATCTCCCTCTCTAACTTTAAGCATCAGCTGTCAGAGCAGCTTACCTATCACTGTACCTGTACACAGCCAATCTGTAAATAGCACACCCAACTACCTCATCCCCATATTATTACTTACCCTCTTTGCACCCCAGTATCTCTACTTGCACATCTATCACTCCAGTATTAATGCTAAATTGTAATTATTTTGCCTCTATGGCCTATTTATTGCCTACCTCCCTACATTTGCACACACTGTACATAGATTTTTCAATTTTTATTTTCTATTGCGTTATTGACTGTACGTTTGTTTATATGTAACTCTGTGTTGTTGTTTTTGTCGAATTGCTTTGCTTTATCTTGGCCAGGTCGCAGTTGTAAATGAGAACTTGTTCTCAACTGGCCTACCTGGTTAAATAAAGGTGAAATAAAAAAGGTAAAATAAACATAGACCCCCTATTGTTATTTAGAGCTGCTCTTTAATTATTTGTTATTCTTAGCTCTTACTTTTTTTAAAGACATTTTCTTAAAACTGCATTGTGGCTAATAAGCATTTCACTGTAAGGTTGTTCGGCACATATGACAAACACAATTTGATTTGAGAGAGAGATGCAGAGGCATCACTAGTAGAGGAGGGAATGGAGAAGTACAGGAGAGACTGTATCCATCTCTAGGCTTCTAGCTCTATGCCCTCTGGCAGTGCATGGGCTATGTGGATCTATCCTCAGCAGCTTGGTGCATCCCACACCTCCAAGCTATAGAGGGATGACATGGCCTGTACACAGGGAGCTGCTGGGTTCCCACAGCATGGCTGGGAGGTGGCATTCCACTCAATAGAGGTACCATGCAGAGAGCAGGTGGTTGAGGTTACGAGAGCCAACTAACATTTACATTACATTTAAGTCATTTAGCAGACGCTCTTATCCAGAGCGACTTACAAATTGGAAAGTTCATACATATTCATCCTGGTCCCCCCGTGGGGAATGAACCCACAACCCTGGCGTTGCAAGCGCCATGCTCTACCAACTGAGCCACACGGGACCACCCACACACTAACGCACCCACACACTCCTTTTCACACGCTAATGGGTGTGGACAGTGCACGCTTGCACACACACTGAAAGAGCTCCATGCCATACACACACACTCAAACCCACGTGGGATATTTTATAGAGCTTTAAAAAGATGGAACAAGTAAAACATTAACCTATTTTTAGTCATGTTTGGGGGTTGTGTGAAAGGGAACTGCTTAACAAAAGGGGAAAAAACCTGACTTCTCCTTTTACTTCTCAAATGGCAGGTATTGTATCAAAGCAGACAGACCTTTAAGCATGGCTCTATCTTTGCCTCTGGTTAACCAGTTCAGGTTGCTGCTTCTGACAGAACACTAAGACTGGCATAACACTTCTGTTGTAACAATGGATAACATTGACTAGTTCTGACAGAACATGACTTCTGACATACCAGAGCAGGAATAACCCCAAAACTTTTTCAGGGATGAACCCCCCCCCCCCACCCCCACATACAAACCACTTGGAGGGACCACATAAAAACACACACTCACCACTTTATCCTCTTTCTGGTTGTCAGAGGCCAGCAGGCTCCATTCGATGTCCAGAGGGCCAGAGTCCTCGGGTGCCAGAGAGAACTGGCAGTCCAGCTTGACGCTCTCACTGCTGGCCTTCTCTATGGACGTGGGCCCCTGGGACGTGATCTCCAGGCAATGGGCTACACCTGGACACACAGAGGGAGGAGAGAGAGATGAAGTCCACTAGCCTAATAGCGCACACTGATTGCATAGCATTCCCTTCATGAGCACCTAGGGGCTACTCATAGAGTTAGAATGTCTAATGTTATTTCTAAAATAAAAATCAGGATTTCATCTGTCAGTGCCTCTGTTCACACTGGTACATTAGCAGTTGGAGATTTCAGTTAAGGTTTTAAACAGTGTTTTGGTTAAACAGGAGTATGGAGGCAGCATTTCAAATCTTCGAAATAGAGCCTTCATAAAATTACATATTTTTAGGAGGTCAAGTGCTACACATCTGTAAAATGTGAACCACACAGGAAAGAACAGCAGAAAGAATAGATTGACACGTAAAAAACTGACACTGTAGCTCTGCTCATCATCCAACTGGAGCATCATATTCTCAAGGAGTTATTCTTAGAACGAATAAACATAATTTCCTTGTGACATCAACGGAGCTAAAAATGATCTCCATTCAATAAGAGCTTTAAGCCTCCGCATGGAACTACAGTCCATAGAGAATGGAGTTGTCACATGCTGCCGCCACAGAAAAATCCTTTTGACAGTCAGTCGCCTTGCCGTCAAAGAAAAATGCAGCTTTAAAAAATGAAAAAAATAGGCTGCCAGGCTATATCCCCTTGATGTAGCGTTGTGTGCTGAGGCAAGTGTTCAAAACCACTGAAATGATCTATACGGTTTACTACAGTCTGGTTGTACCTACACATGAAAATCCATGAAAGCCAAGATGAAACGATCTGAATTATTTGGAACAAAATTAAAAAGCATACATACAGTGGGCACACACACACACACACACACACACACACACACACACACACACACACACACACACACACACACACACACACACACACACACACACACACACACACACACACACACACACACGAGAGAGACAAGAGCCTGGGTTGAAACTGCATTCTGTAATCTAAAGTAAGCAGAGGCTGGAGCAGGTTGGCCATATGGGCAGTTCTCAGACCCACTGTGAGCTACATCAAACAAACCCCTCTGCTGCATGTTCTGCCAGCCCAATATTTTTAAGTAATCTGCCCTTGTGTGTAATTTGATGGTGGGGGCCTGTCGTACTGGGGGTAGGCTTGGGCGGTATACCGTTTATACCATATAACGGGGTATTTTTAAATACAGACCGCATGATTTTCAATACTGTTTAAAAGAGTGTAATTTTGAAGTCTTAGATGTGACAAATAAATTATATCAGCTCAGGACTCCAGCTTTGCATTTGGTTTCTTAAGTTGCTAGCTAAGCAGCTAGATGTCTAGATCAAGCTTCTTGGTTACAGCAGAGACATTCTAGCCCGAGTACCAGTCTCTTTAGCTAACATTCCACTCCTTGTCATTGCCAGGGACTAGCCTTTCTGCCATCTTTAGCTAACATTCCACTCCTTGTCATTGCCAGGGACTAGCCTTTCTGCCATCTTTAGCTAACATTCCACTCCTTGTCATTGCCAGGGACTAGCCTTTCTGCCATCTTCAAATATGAACATTATCATAATGAGCTTGCGGAGAACAGAGGAGACGATCCTGATTCGATAAGCCTCACAGCTATCCTCCAAACACAACGATTATCCAAATATTGAGTCTATCACTTTTTTCTCTCTCCACAGAACATGTTGGTATCCGGTTGCTAAGCAACAGTTTGTTTTCCCAGAAGAAACCAGTCTGTCAAAAGTTGCTGGCTCATGTCTAAATCCTCAAACTAAATACATACTGCAATTCCAAATCAAGAAACCACTTTGCTTTGATTTTAAGCCTCAAAATACAACAACCTGCTAACAGCTAAATGTTTCTTTTTGACTTTATGATTCTAGTTCTACTTGAGGCTCCACATGGAAAATGTTATTTCCAACAACCAACTCTGCCGTAAATCCAGCTGCATATTGAATGTTGAGATTGCCGAAAGGCCAGTCTCTTTGGCAATGATATGGGGTGGCAAGGAGTGGAATGTTAGCTAAACATACTGGTACCCAGACTAGAGACATTCAAGATCCCTGTTGCTTAAATAGTTTTGTGCGTTTTCTTTGGGGGGGGGGTCCCATGTTTCTTGAGATGAAATAAAATATCCCAGAAATGTTCTATATGCACAAAAAGCTTATTGCAATCAAATTGTGCACACATTTGTTTACATCCATGTTAGTGAGCATTTCTCCTTTGCCAAGATAATCCATCCACCTGAAAGGTGTGGCATATCAAGAAGCTGATTAAATAGCATGATCATTACACACGTGCATCTTGTGCTGGGGACAATAACAGGCAACTCGAAAATATGCAGTTGTGTCACACAATGCCACAGATGTCTCAAGTTTTGAGGGAGTGTGCAATTGGCTTGCTGACTGCAGTAATGTCCACCAGAGCTGTTGCCAGAGAAATTAATGTTAATTTCGCTACCATAAGCCACCTCTCCAAAGTCATTTTAGAGAATTTGGCAGTACGTCCAACCGGCCTCACAACCACAGACCACGTGTAACCACTCCAGCCCAGGACCTCCACATCCAGCTTCTTCACCTGCAGGATTGTCTGAGATCAGCCACCCGGACAGCTGATGAAACTGTGGGATTCCACAAGCAAAGAATTTCTGCACAAACTGTCAGAAACCGTCTCAGGGAAGCTCATCTGCGTGCACGTCGTCCTTATCAGGGTCTTGACCTGACTGCAGTTCGGCGGCGTAACCGATTACGGTGGGCAAATGCTCACTTTTAATGGCCTTTTGAAGTGTGCTCTTCACGGATTAATCCCGGTTTGAACTGTACCGGGCAGAAGGCAGACAGCGTGTATGGCGTCATGTGGGCGAGCGGTTTGCTGATGTCAACATTGTGAACAGAGTGCCCCATGATGGCGGCGGTTATGGAATGTGCAGGCATAAGCTACAGACAACAAACACAATTGCTTTTATCGATGGCAATTTCAATGCACAGAGATACCGTGACAAGATCCTGAGGCCCATTGTCGTGCCATCACCTCATTTTTCAGCATGATAGTGCACGGCCCCATGTCGCAAGGACCTGCATACTCACAAGACCTGTCACCCATTGAGCATGTTTGAGATGCTCTGGATCGACATGTACAATAGAGTGTTTCAGTTCCCGCCAATATCTAGCAACTTCGCACAGCCATTGAAGAGTGGGACAACATTCCACAGGCAACAATCAACAGCCTCATCAACTCGAAGGAGATGTGTCTCGCTGCATGTGGTAAATGGTGGTCACGCCAGATACTGACCGGTTTTCTGAACGCATGTCGCATTGATATTTTTGTTCAGTGTAATTTCCATGGTGATGAGAACTCACACACACAGTGTATTCCTCCATACATAATGGTTCACAATCAATAGGTATGTTGAATAAGAATGAAAAGCACAACAACGCAAATAAACTCAGCAAAAAAAGACAAGTCCTTTCACGGTCAACTGCATTTATTTATGTGTAAATATTTGTATGAACATAACAAGATTCAACAACTGAGACATAAACTGAACAAGTTCCACAGACATGTGACTAACAGAAATTGAATCATGTGTCCCTGAACAAAGGGGGGTTCAAAATCAAAAGTAACAGTCAGTATCTGGTGTGGCCACGCTGAATTAAGTACTGCAGTGCATCTCCTCCTCATGGACTGCACCAGATTGGCCAGTTATTGCTGTGAGATGTTACCCCACTCTTCCACCAAGGCACCTGCAAGTTCACGGACATTTCTGGGGGGAATGGCCCTAGCCCTCACCCTCCGATCCAACAGGTCCCAGACGTGCTCAATGGGATTGAGATCCGGGCTCTTTGCTGGCCAAGGCAAAACACTTACATTACTGTCTTGCAGGAAATCACACACAGAACGAGTAGTATGGCTGGTGGCATTGTCATGCTGGAGGGTCATGTCAGGATGAGCCTGCAGGAAGGGTACCACATGAGGGAGGAGGATATCTTCCCTGTAACGCACAACGTTGAGATTGTCTGCAATGACAACAAGCTCAGTCCGATGATGCTGTGACACACCGCCCCAGACCAAGACGGACCCTCCACCGCCAAATCAATCCCGCCCCAGAGTACAGGCCACCGTGCAACGCTCAGTCCTTCGACGATAAACGCGAATCCGACCATCACCCCTGGTGAGACAAAGCCGCGACTCGTCATCAGTGAAGAGCACTTTTTGCCAGTCCTGTCTGGTCCAGCGACGGTGGGTTTGTGCCCATAGGCAACGTTGTTGCCGGTGATGTCTGGTGAGGACCTGCCTTACAACAAGCCTACAAGCCCTCAGTCCAGCCTCTCTCAGCATATTGCGTACAGTCTGAGCACTGATGGAGGGATTGTGCGTTCCTGGTGTAACTCGGGCAGTTGTTGTTGCCATCCTGTACCTGTCCCGCAGGTGTGATGTTCAGATGTACTGATCCTGTGCAGGTGTTGTTACATGTGGTCTGCCACTGCGAGGACGATCAGCTGCCTGTCCTGTCTCCCTGTAGCGCTGTCTTAGGCGTCTCACAGTACGGACATTGCAATTTATTGCCCTGGCCACATCTGCAGTCCTCATGCCTCCTTGCAGCATGCCTAAGGCACGTTCATGCAGATGTGCATGGACCCTGGGCATCTTTCTTTTGGTGTTTTTCAGAGTCAGTAGAAAGCCCTCTTTAGTGTCCTAAGTTTTCATAACTGTTACCTTAATTGCCTACCATCTGTAAGCTGTTAGTGTCTTAATGAACATGCATCTGTGGATCGGTCGTTAATTGTTTATGGTTCATTGAACAAGCATGGGAAAGAGTGTTTAAACCCTTCACAATGAAGATCTGTAAAGTTATTTGGACTTTTATGAATTATCTTTGAAAGACAGGGTCCTGAAAAAGGGACGTTTCTTTTTTTGCCAAGTTTAGGAGTGGAATTCCTTTCAATTACACTTGGAACATCCCTTTTGTTAATCTTTGAATTGAATACACATTCTGTTTGTGATGACTCAGTTCTAAGTGAGTGTCATCGGCACAATGCTGGTGCCTGACCGACGGGCAGAAACTCCTACAACCTGTTTGTCTGGACCTGGAGGTAACGTTAGTTAGTGATACAGGTGCACCACCCTCACTGCTCATCGGTCTCCAACCACCTCGCCTCCATCTGGAGCGTAACAGACTGCGATGTAACATACACACACCAAACACACACAGCCCAGTCTCAGTCACATGCTATTGTGGCTGTGAGCAGGCAAACAGGCCCAACCCCCACTCTCACACAAGCCCAAACCAATGGCATGTATCTGATGCTCAGCAGGATGTGCTCTCACTTACTGGTCTGAGGTAAAACCACACGACTAATATTAGACACGTCATGGAACACAAAACCATCACTATCTCATCCCAGATATCCAAGACCTGAGGTTATCTGCCTTTGGCCAAAATAGTAGGAACCCAGACTGCACCAAATAAATTAGAAATACAAAAACATGGTATTGAGGAGATGGACCCACTGGTTGTCCACTAGGTTACAAAGAGCTGGTAGTCCCAACCACTAACCACCAGGTGTGAAACAGGAAAGGGAGTATGCTAATGTGGTATAGAGCACAGCTTAAATTAATAAAAACAGGAACATTTTACTTTTGGCTAGAAATTCAAAAAGAAATTCTCCAAAAAATGTCCTTGTGTGTGCTACCTAAAGTTGAAGTTGGAAGTTTACATACACCTTAGCCAAATATATTTAAACTCCGTTTTTCACAATTCCTGACATGTAATCATCGGGAAATAAATCCCTGTCATAGGTCAGTTAGAATCACCACTTTATTTTAAGAATGTGAAATGTCAGAATAATAGGAGTGATTTATTTGATTTTTTTCAGCTTTTATTTCTTTCATCACATTCCCAGTGGGTCAGAAGTTTACATACACTCAATTAGTATTTGGTAGCATTGCCATTAAAAATTGTTTAACTTGGGTCAAACATTTCGGGTAGCCTTCCACAAGCTTCCCACAATAAGTTGGAAGAATATTGGCCCATTCCTCCTGACAGAGCTGGTGTAACTGAGTCAGGTCCGTAGGCCTCCTTGTTCGCACATGCATTTTCAGTTCTGCCCACAAATATACTATGGGATTGAGGTCAGGGCTTTGTGATGGCCACTCCAATACCTTGACTTTGTTGTCCTTAAGCCATTTTGCCACAACTTTGGAAGTATGCATGGGATCATTGTTGATTTGGAAGACCCATTTGCGACCAAGCTTTTACTTCCTGACTGATATCTTGAGGTGTTGCTTCTATATATCCACATCATTTTCGTTCCTCACGATGCCATCTATTTTGTGAAGTGCACCAGTCTGCAGCAGTGCACCTCCTGCAGCAAAGCACCCCCACAACATGATGCTGCCATCCCCGTGCTTCACGGTTGGGATGGTGTTCTTCGGCTTGCAAGCCTCCCCCTTTTTCCTCCAAACATAACGATGGTCAGTATGGCTAAACAGTTCTATTTTTGTTTCATCAGACCAGAGGACATTTCTCCAAAAAGTACAATCTTTGACCCCATGTGCAGTTGCAAACCATAGTCTGGCTTTTTTTTGTTGCCAGTTTTGGAGCAGTGGCTTCTTCCTTGCTGAGCGACCATTCAGGTTATGTTGATATAGGACTTGTTTTACTGTGGATATAGATACTTTTGTACCGGTTTCCTCCAGCATCTTCACAGGGTCTTTGTTGTTGTTCTGGGATTGATTTGCACATTTCGCACCAAAGTACGTTCATCTCTAAGAGACAGAACGCGTCACCTTCCTGAGCAAAATGACGGCTGCGTGGTCCCATGGTGTTTATACTGGCGTACTATTGTTTGTACAGATTAACGTGGTACCTTCAGGAGTTTGGAAATTGCTCCCAAGGATGAAACAGTACCATTTTTTTGGCTGATTTCTTTTGATTTTCCCATGATGTCAAGCAAAGAGGCATTGAGTTTGAAGGTAGGCCTTGAAATACATCCACAGGTACACCTCCAATTGACTCAAATTATGTCAATTAGCCTATCAGAAGCTTCTAAAGCCATGACATCATTTTCTGGAATTTTCCAAGCTGTTTGAAAGGCACAGTCAACTTAGTGTATGTGAACTTCTGACCCACTGGAATTGTGATACAGTGAATTACAAGTGAAATAATCTGTCAGTAAACAATTGTTGGAAAAATTACTTGTTTCATGCGCAAAGCAGATGTCCTAACCGACTTGCCAAAACTATACTTTGTTTTAACAAGAAATTCGTAGAGAGGTTGAAAAACGAGTTTTAATGATCAACTGTATATCCATCCCCCCCACTAGATCCCCATACTTTAATGAAGATAGCTTCAACATCCTAGGGGGGGGGGGGGGGGGGGTCAATCACTTCTAGGCACAGGGACATGTACTAGTCAGTGGTGACCTAAATGCCAGAACATGACACCCTCAGCACACAGGAGGACAAACACCTACCAAATCAAATCAAATTTTATTGCTCACATACACATGGTTAGCAGATGTTAATGCGAGTGTAGCGAAATGCTTGTGCTTCTAGCTCCGACCATGCAGTAATATCTAACAAGTAATCTAACAATTTCACAACAAAGGAATGACTAAGAATATGTACATATAAATATATGGATGAGCGATGGCCGAACGGCATAGGCAAGATGCAGTAGATGGTATAGAGTACAGTATATACATGAGTACTGAGATGAGTAATGTAGGGTATGTAAACATTATATAAAGTGGCATTGTTTAAAGTGACTAGTGATACATTTATTACATCCAATTTTGAATTGTTAAAGTGGCTCGAGATTATAGTCAGTATAGTATATTGGCAGCAGCCACTCCATGTTAGTGATGGCTGTTTAACAGTCTGATGGCCTTGAGATAGAAGCTGTTCTTCCAGTCTCTCGGTCCCAGCTTTGATGCACCTGTACTGACCTCGCCTTCTGGATGATAGCGGGGTGAACAGTCAGTGGCTCGGGTGGTTGTTGTCCTTGATGATCTTTTTGGCCTTCCTGTGACATCGGGTGGTGTAGGTGTCCTGGAGGGCAGGTAGTTGTCCCCGGGTGATGTGTTGTGTAGACCTCACTACCCTCTGGAGAGCCTTACGGTTGTGGGCGGAGCAGTTGCCGTACCAGGCGGTGATACAGCCCGACAGGATGCTCTTGATTGTGCATCTGTAAAAGTTTGTGAGTGTTTTTGGTGACAAGCCAAATTACTTCAGCATCCTGAGGTTGAAGAGGCGCTGTTGCGCCTTCTTCACCACGCTGTCTGTGTGGGTGGACTACTTCAGTTGGTCCGTGATGTGTACGCCGAGGAACTTACAACTTCCACCTTCTCCACTACTGTCCCGTCGATGTGGATAGGGGGGTGCGCCCTCTGCTGTTTCCTGAAGTCCACGGAGGTGACAGCATTTCATCCCCCATATGACCCCCGAGACACAACTACTACAACATAACCAACAACAAAAACAGGTCACAACTCCTGTAGCTCTGTCGCACACATAGTTCCTACAGACCTACAAAGAATTTGAAAACTAATCTAGCATTGATAAACTTCCATATCTGTTAGGCGAAATACCGCAGTGAGCAATCACAGCAGCACGATTTGTGGCCCATTGCCATTAGAAAAGGGCAACCAGTGGAGCACAAACATTGTCAATAGAATCTACAGTGGGGAGAACAAGTATTTGATACACTGCCGATTTGCAGGTTTTCCTACTTACAAAGCATGTAGAGGTCTGTAATTTGTATCATAGGTACACTTCAACTGTGAGAGACGGAATCTAAAAATCCAGAAAATCACATTGTATGATTTTTAAGTAAGTAATTTGCATTATATCATGACATAAGTATTTGATCACCTACCAACCAGTAAGAATTCTGGCTCTCACAGACCTGTTAGTTTTTCTTTAAGAAGCCCTCCTGTTCTCCACTCATTACCTGTATTAACTGCACCTGTTTGAACTCGTTACCTGTATAAAAGACACCTGTCCACACACTCAATCAAACAGACTCCAACCTCTCCACAATGGCCAAGACCAGAGAGCTGTGTAAGGACATCAGGGGTAAAATTGTAGACCTGCACAAGGCTGGGATGGGCTACAGGACAATAGGCAAGCAGCTTGGTGAGAAGGCAACAACTGTTGGCGCAATTATTAGAAAATGGAAGAAGTTCAAGATGACGGTCAATCACCCTCGGTCTGGGGCTCCATGCAAGATCTCACCTCGTGGGGCATCAATGATCATGAGGAAGGTGAGGGATCAGCCCAGAACTACACGGCAGGACCTGGTCAATGACCTGAAGAGAGCTGGGACCACAGTCTCAAAGAAAACCATTAGTAACACACTACGCCGTCATGGATTAAAATCCTGCAGCGCACGCAAGGTCCCCCTGCTCAAGCCAGCGCATGTCCAGGCCCGTCTGAAGTTTGCCAATGACCATCTGGATGATCCAGAGGAGGAATGGGAGAAGGTCACGTGGTCTGATGAGACAAAAATAGAGCGTTTGTCTAAACTCCACTCGCCGTGTTTGGAGGAAGAAGAAGGATGAGTACAACCCCAAGAACACCATCCCAACCGTGAAGCATGGAGGTGGAAACATCATTCTTTGGGGATGCTTTTCTGCAAAGGGGACAGGACGACTGCACCGTATTGAGGGGAGGATGGATGGGGCCATGTATCGCGAGATCTTGGCCAACAACCTCATTCCCTCAGGAAGAGCATTGAAGATGGGTCGTGGCTGGGTCTTCCAGCATGACAACGACCCGAAACACACAGCCAGGGCAACTAAGGAGTGGCTCCGTAAGAAGCATCTCAAGGTCCTGGAGTGGCCTAGCCAGTCTCCAGACCTGAACCCAATAGAAAATCTTTGGAGGGAGCTGAAAGTCCGTATTGCCCAGCGACAGCCCCGAAACCTGAAGGATCTGGAGAAGGTCTGTATGGAGGAGTGGGCCAAAATCCCTGCTGCAGTGTGTGCAAACCTGGTCAAGAACTACAGGAAACGTATGATCTCTGTAATTGCAAGTTCTGCTTTTCTGATGTATCAAATACGTATGTCATGCAATAAAATGCAAATGAATTACTTAAAAATCATACAATGTGATTTCCTGGATTTTTGTTGTAGATTCCGTCTCTCACAGTTGAAGTGTACCTATGATAAAAATTACAGACCTCTACATGCTTTGTAAGTAGGAAAACCTGCAAAATTGGCAGTGTATCAAATACTTGTTCTCCCCACTGTATATTTATCAGTTTTTTCCCCTTTCCATACTTACAACACTGTACATAGCCAAAAATATTTGAAATGTCTATATTTTCTTTTAATAGTTTTGCAAGTAATGTTTACTGATCATTTTCCTTTTGTTTATTGTGTATTCCATTTGCTTTGTCAATGTAAACATATGTTTCCCATGCCAATGAAGCTCTTTGAATTGGAGAGAGCGAGGAGGCCCTTAGTGTTTCGTGACCATATAAAATGCTCTAAGCTCTAACCACTATGAACCTCACATTGCTGCGGAAGCTGAATATGTTGTCCATTGGATCTGACAGACGTCCTTGTTCACAGTGACTCAGTCACAGCCCTGAGCAGCAGACAACACCAGTGAAATCAGAGGAATAGAAACGAAGTGAGATGAATGCCTATTAAAGTCAACACAGACAGAGAGCCTGACGTCTTCGTGGCAGAGTTATGTATCAATTCATCAGGCGCTGGCAAATAGCAGAGAAACAGCCTACATGCAAAAAAAGAAAATTACATTTTTGAAACACATTACATTCAGCTGGAACTGTTTGAGGGAATTGTTTCCCTTGACATTTTATCAGGGGGCAAGATGTTTTCTATCTAAATGATGGGACCTCGATGACCTTGGGCTGCTTTTGTCTTTATTACAGTTGATACTCACTGACGTCTCTCCCGCTCTCCACAACCACACACACAAAGGGAAAAGTACTATTTCATGCTCTCATCTAGTCACATTTAAGCTTTCTGCAGTGCGTGTTATGAGGGTTCAGATGAGAACCGCACAGGCATGCAGCTCTGAAAAGAGGAGATAGCAGTGTTCTGTGTGATTTAAGGTTAATTCAACATTACGACAACTAAGTGGAATTTATGACCACTACCTCCTTACCCTCAACTACCTCTCCCCTTCTCTCCTCCCCTCATTCTTGGGTAGGCCAATCCTCCGAGTGCTCGGAAAATTGCCTAAACAGTACCCACAAATCTAAAGAACAAAAAATAAAAAAAGTTGTCAAAGGTCCTTTTTAAAAATGCTGCTCTGCCTCAATCAGATTTTTGATTAGCCAGTAATAGCCACATAAATATGCAAGTGAAGCTAATGGCATCTGAGCCATTACTCTGTATTCTCCACTGTTCAAGTCCCTTGGTAATGAATGTAGTGAAGGGATATTCAGGACATCCGCTACACTTTAACACTACATATAAAAACACTCAGATGGCTGTGGCTTTTATACACCATGCACATTACTGTAATGGCTCGTGTTCACTAGCACACGGTAAATTACCGCGTGCCGCTTAGGCCGCCCAGAGTAGCTCGCTTGTGGGCGTGCTGGCAGCACATTCAATTTTGCGTCAAGAATTCAGCATAGCAAGTTTGAATGAAGGTCTGGTTATTAAATGGGTAAATAGTTCAATAGTAATATGCTCTAAAACACTCTGGTGACAAACTTTGCTGCCCTGTTTCCAAATCATCCACGGCTGGGAGAACTTATTCAAGTAAATATATTTAGATGTTTTTTTATTTTAATAATTATATATATATATATATATATATATATATATATATATATATATATATATATTATTAGCGAACTAGCTACAGTGCTGGCTAACTCAAATGAGCTGCTAGCTAGCTATCTAGCCAACTTTACATAGCGTATAGAAAGCTAGCTAAGTGAATTACATATCACCAGCTACCCAGCGTCATATTAGCTAGCTATCTTAAAGTATTTATCACTGAATTTTTTTTATAAAAAATGCATTCGTAGGTAGCTAGCTAACAGCCATGGAGGAGGGTAAAAGGATAGCAGCCCCAACTGTCAAAGTGAGAAAGTAGGCTATTCTGGATAGGGTAGGTACTTTGTGTAGTTCCAGTCCCTAGAAGTGAGGACAGAGATAGTAACATAACATTCAGTGCTGTCTGATTTGAATATAATGCAGTCTGTTTCTTTTGAGGTTCTGTCGTCAGATACAGAGAGCTGTGAAAGCATGTCTGCAGATGAAGAGGTCCCAATGAAGAGCAGTGGTTCTCTGTCCTGGTCCTATGGACGCAAAGGGGTGTACATTTTTGTTTTTGCCTTAGCACTGCACAGCTGACTCAAATAATCAACTCATCAAGCTTCAAGTGTTTTTTATATATTCATTTGTGATGCTATCCTTGATATGATCCTGCTATTGTCACATGCATCAATCAATCCAATGTTATCATGATTTGTTATAAGGGATATTATACTTCAGTAATCCACAATGACCTTGTGATGTAAAAGTCTAATAATGACATTATCGTCTATATTCCTACAGATACCTTGTAACTGGAGATTTCTTCAAAACGATTGCCTACAGTTACCGTGTAGGGCATTGCAAGGTTGGGTGACCAGGACCATCTGGGACTGCCTCCTGGAGGAATTCAGGCGTGTGAAGGATACCTGTGTCCTGCATAACTTCATGAGGATGGACACGAGGACCAGGAGATCTACAGCTCGCTGCCGTGTACGAGTGAAGTCTGCTGCTCTGCAGGATGTTTCAAGGATGGGGTCCAACAACGCAGCAAGAGGGGCAATCCATGTGCGGGAGATCTTCACCTCTTACTTCTTTGAAGAGGGTGCTGTTCCCTGGCAACACCATAGACTATACTATGCACAACCAAAGGCTCTTTTAAGAGCCACCCAGATTGCAATTAGAGTAATCTTCTATTTACTTACTTACCATAAGCCACCTCTCCAAAGTCATTTTAGAGAATTTGGCAGTACGTCCAACCGGCCTCACAACCACAGACCACGTGTAACCACTCCAGCCCAGGACCTCCACATCCAGCTTCTTCACCTGCAGGATTGTCTGAGATCAGCCACCCGGACAGCTGATGAAACTGTGGGATTCCACAAGCAAAGAATTTCTGCACAAACTGTCAGAAACCGTCTCAGGGAAGCTCATCTGCGTGCACGTCGTCCTTATCAGGGTCTTGACCTGACTGCAGTTCGGCGGCGTAACCGATTACGGTGGGCAAATGCTCACTTTTAATGGCCTTTTGAAGTGTGCTCTTCACGGATTAATCCCGGTTTGAACTGTACCGGGCAGAAGGCAGACAGCGTGTATGGCGTCATGTGGGCGAGCGGTTTGCTGATGTCAACATTGTGAACAGAGTGCCCCATGATGGCGGCGGTTATGGAATGTGCAGGCATAAGCTACAGACAACAAACACAATTGCTTTTATCGATGGCAATTTCAATGCACAGAGATACCGTGACAAGATCCTGAGGCCCATTGTCGTGCCATCACCTCATTTTTCAGCATGATAGTGCACGGCCCCATGTCGCAAGGACCTGCATACTCACAAGACCTGTCACCCATTGAGCATGTTTGAGATGCTCTGGATCGACATGTACAATAGAGTGTTTCAGTTCCCGCCAATATCTAGCAACTTCGCACAGCCATTGAAGAGTGGGACAACATTCCACAGGCAACAATCAACAGCCTCATCAACTCGAAGGAGATGTGTCTCGCTGCATGTGGTAAATGGTGGTCACGCCAGATACTGACCGGTTTTCTGAACGCATGTCGCATTGATATTTTTGTTCAGTGTAATTTCCATGGTGATGAGAACTCACACACACAGTGTATTCCTCCATACATAATGGTTCACAATCAATAGGTATGTTGAATAAGAATGAAAAGCACAACAACGCAAATAAACTCAGCAAAAAAAGACAAGTCCTTTCACGGTCAACTGCATTTATTTATGTGTAAATATTTGTATGAACATAACAAGATTCAACAACTGAGACATAAACTGAACAAGTTCCACAGACATGTGACTAACAGAAATTGAATCATGTGTCCCTGAACAAAGGGGGGTTCAAAATCAAAAGTAACAGTCAGTATCTGGTGTGGCCACGCTGAATTAAGTACTGCAGTGCATCTCCTCCTCATGGACTGCACCAGATTGGCCAGTTATTGCTGTGAGATGTTACCCCACTCTTCCACCAAGGCACCTGCAAGTTCACGGACATTTCTGGGGGGAATGGCCCTAGCCCTCACCCTCCGATCCAACAGGTCCCAGACGTGCTCAATGGGATTGAGATCCGGGCTCTTTGCTGGCCAAGGCAAAACACTTACATTACTGTCTTGCAGGAAATCACACACAGAACGAGTAGTATGGCTGGTGGCATTGTCATGCTGGAGGGTCATGTCAGGATGAGCCTGCAGGAAGGGTACCACATGAGGGAGGAGGATATCTTCCCTGTAACGCACAACGTTGAGATTGTCTGCAATGACAACAAGCTCAGTCCGATGATGCTGTGACACACCGCCCCAGACCAAGACGGACCCTCCACCGCCAAATCAATCCCGCCCCAGAGTACAGGCCACCGTGCAACGCTCAGTCCTTCGACGATAAACGCGAATCCGACCATCACCCCTGGTGAGACAAAGCCGCGACTCGTCATCAGTGAAGAGCACTTTTTGCCAGTCCTGTCTGGTCCAGCGACGGTGGGTTTGTGCCCATAGGCAACGTTGTTGCCGGTGATGTCTGGTGAGGACCTGCCTTACAACAAGCCTACAAGCCCTCAGTCCAGCCTCTCTCAGCATATTGCGTACAGTCTGAGCACTGATGGAGGGATTGTGCGTTCCTGGTGTAACTCGGGCAGTTGTTGTTGCCATCCTGTACCTGTCCCGCAGGTGTGATGTTCAGATGTACTGATCCTGTGCAGGTGTTGTTACATGTGGTCTGCCACTGCGAGGACGATCAGCTGCCTGTCCTGTCTCCCTGTAGCGCTGTCTTAGGCGTCTCACAGTACGGACATTGCAATTTATTGCCCTGGCCACATCTGCAGTCCTCATGCCTCCTTGCAGCATGCCTAAGGCACGTTCATGCAGATGTGCATGGACCCTGGGCATCTTTCTTTTGGTGTTTTTCAGAGTCAGTAGAAAGCCCTCTTTAGTGTCCTAAGTTTTCATAACTGTTACCTTAATTGCCTACCATCTGTAAGCTGTTAGTGTCTTAATGAACATGCATCTGTGGATCGGTCGTTAATTGTTTATGGTTCATTGAACAAGCATGGGAAAGAGTGTTTAAACCCTTCACAATGAAGATCTGTAAAGTTATTTGGACTTTTATGAATTATCTTTGAAAGACAGGGTCCTGAAAAAGGGACGTTTCTTTTTTTGCCAAGTTTAGGAGTGGAATTCCTTTCAATTACACTTGGAACATCCCTTTTGTTAATCTTTGAATTGAATACACATTCTGTTTGTGATGACTCAGTTCTAAGTGAGTGTCATCGGCACAATGCTGGTGCCTGACCGACGGGCAGAAACTCCTACAACCTGTTTGTCTGGACCTGGAGGTAACGTTAGTTAGTGATACAGGTGCACCACCCTCACTGCTCATCGGTCTCCAACCACCTCGCCTCCATCTGGAGCGTAACAGACTGCGATGTAACATACACACACCAAACACACACAGCCCAGTCTCAGTCACATGCTATTGTGGCTGTGAGCAGGCAAACAGGCCCAACCCCCACTCTCACACAAGCCCAAACCAATGGCATGTATCTGATGCTCAGCAGGATGTGCTCTCACTTACTGGTCTGAGGTAAAACCACACGACTAATATTAGACACGTCATGGAACACAAAACCATCACTATCTCATCCCAGATATCCAAGACCTGAGGTTATCTGCCTTTGGCCAAAATAGTAGGAACCCAGACTGCACCAAATAAATTAGAAATACAAAAACATGGTATTGAGGAGATGGACCCACTGGTTGTCCACTAGGTTACAAAGAGCTGGTAGTCCCAACCACTAACCACCAGGTGTGAAACAGGAAAGGGAGTATGCTAATGTGGTATAGAGCACAGCTTAAATTAATAAAAACAGGAACATTTTACTTTTGGCTAGAAATTCAAAAAGAAATTCTCCAAAAAATGTCCTTGTGTGTGCTACCTAAAGTTGAAGTTGGAAGTTTACATACACCTTAGCCAAATATATTTAAACTCCGTTTTTCACAATTCCTGACATGTAATCATCGGGAAATAAATCCCTGTCATAGGTCAGTTAGAATCACCACTTTATTTTAAGAATGTGAAATGTCAGAATAATAGGAGTGATTTATTTGATTTTTTTCAGCTTTTATTTCTTTCATCACATTCCCAGTGGGTCAGAAGTTTACATACACTCAATTAGTATTTGGTAGCATTGCCATTAAAAATTGTTTAACTTGGGTCAAACATTTCGGGTAGCCTTCCACAAGCTTCCCACAATAAGTTGGAAGAATATTGGCCCATTCCTCCTGACAGAGCTGGTGTAACTGAGTCAGGTCCGTAGGCCTCCTTGTTCGCACATGCATTTTCAGTTCTGCCCACAAATATACTATGGGATTGAGGTCAGGGCTTTGTGATGGCCACTCCAATACCTTGACTTTGTTGTCCTTAAGCCATTTTGCCACAACTTTGGAAGTATGCATGGGATCATTGTTGATTTGGAAGACCCATTTGCGACCAAGCTTTTACTTCCTGACTGATATCTTGAGGTGTTGCTTCTATATATCCACATCATTTTCGTTCCTCACGATGCCATCTATTTTGTGAAGTGCACCAGTCTGCAGCAGTGCACCTCCTGCAGCAAAGCACCCCCACAACATGATGCTGCCATCCCCGTGCTTCACGGTTGGGATGGTGTTCTTCGGCTTGCAAGCCTCCCCCTTTTTCCTCCAAACATAACGATGGTCAGTATGGCTAAACAGTTCTATTTTTGTTTCATCAGACCAGAGGACATTTCTCCAAAAAGTACAATCTTTGACCCCATGTGCAGTTGCAAACCATAGTCTGGCTTTTTTTTGTTGCCAGTTTTGGAGCAGTGGCTTCTTCCTTGCTGAGCGACCATTCAGGTTATGTTGATATAGGACTTGTTTTACTGTGGATATAGATACTTTTGTACCGGTTTCCTCCAGCATCTTCACAGGGTCTTTGTTGTTGTTCTGGGATTGATTTGCACATTTCGCACCAAAGTACGTTCATCTCTAAGAGACAGAACGCGTCACCTTCCTGAGCAAAATGACGGCTGCGTGGTCCCATGGTGTTTATACTGGCGTACTATTGTTTGTACAGATTAACGTGGTACCTTCAGGAGTTTGGAAATTGCTCCCAAGGATGAAACAGTACCATTTTTTTGGCTGATTTCTTTTGATTTTCCCATGATGTCAAGCAAAGAGGCATTGAGTTTGAAGGTAGGCCTTGAAATACATCCACAGGTACACCTCCAATTGACTCAAATTATGTCAATTAGCCTATCAGAAGCTTCTAAAGCCATGACATCATTTTCTGGAATTTTCCAAGCTGTTTGAAAGGCACAGTCAACTTAGTGTATGTGAACTTCTGACCCACTGGAATTGTGATACAGTGAATTACAAGTGAAATAATCTGTCAGTAAACAATTGTTGGAAAAATTACTTGTTTCATGCGCAAAGCAGATGTCCTAACCGACTTGCCAAAACTATACTTTGTTTTAACAAGAAATTCGTAGAGAGGTTGAAAAACGAGTTTTAATGATCAACTGTATATCCATCCCCCCCACTAGATCCCCATACTTTAATGAAGATAGCTTCAACATCCTAGGGGGGGGGGGGGGGGGGGGTCAATCACTTCTAGGCACAGGGACATGTACTAGTCAGTGGTGACCTAAATGCCAGAACATGACACCCTCAGCACACAGGAGGACAAACACCTACCAAATCAAATCAAATTTTATTGCTCACATACACATGGTTAGCAGATGTTAATGCGAGTGTAGCGAAATGCTTGTGCTTCTAGCTCCGACCATGCAGTAATATCTAACAAGTAATCTAACAATTTCACAACAAAGGAATGACTAAGAATATGTACATATAAATATATGGATGAGCGATGGCCGAACGGCATAGGCAAGATGCAGTAGATGGTATAGAGTACAGTATATACATGAGTACTGAGATGAGTAATGTAGGGTATGTAAACATTATATAAAGTGGCATTGTTTAAAGTGACTAGTGATACATTTATTACATCCAATTTTGAATTGTTAAAGTGGCTCGAGATTATAGTCAGTATAGTATATTGGCAGCAGCCACTCCATGTTAGTGATGGCTGTTTAACAGTCTGATGGCCTTGAGATAGAAGCTGTTCTTCCAGTCTCTCGGTCCCAGCTTTGATGCACCTGTACTGACCTCGCCTTCTGGATGATAGCGGGGTGAACAGTCAGTGGCTCGGGTGGTTGTTGTCCTTGATGATCTTTTTGGCCTTCCTGTGACATCGGGTGGTGTAGGTGTCCTGGAGGGCAGGTAGTTGTCCCCGGGTGATGTGTTGTGTAGACCTCACTACCCTCTGGAGAGCCTTACGGTTGTGGGCGGAGCAGTTGCCGTACCAGGCGGTGATACAGCCCGACAGGATGCTCTTGATTGTGCATCTGTAAAAGTTTGTGAGTGTTTTTGGTGACAAGCCAAATTACTTCAGCATCCTGAGGTTGAAGAGGCGCTGTTGCGCCTTCTTCACCACGCTGTCTGTGTGGGTGGACTACTTCAGTTGGTCCGTGATGTGTACGCCGAGGAACTTACAACTTCCACCTTCTCCACTACTGTCCCGTCGATGTGGATAGGGGGGTGCGCCCTCTGCTGTTTCCTGAAGTCCACGGAGGTGACAGCATTTCATCCCCCATATGACCCCCGAGACACAACTACTACAACATAACCAACAACAAAAACAGGTCACAACTCCTGTAGCTCTGTCGCACACATAGTTCCTACAGACCTACAAAGAATTTGAAAACTAATCTAGCATTGATAAACTTCCATATCTGTTAGGCGAAATACCGCAGTGAGCAATCACAGCAGCACGATTTGTGGCCCATTGCCATTAGAAAAGGGCAACCAGTGGAGCACAAACATTGTCAATAGAATCTACAGTGGGGAGAACAAGTATTTGATACACTGCCGATTTGCAGGTTTTCCTACTTACAAAGCATGTAGAGGTCTGTAATTTGTATCATAGGTACACTTCAACTGTGAGAGACGGAATCTAAAAATCCAGAAAATCACATTGTATGATTTTTAAGTAAGTAATTTGCATTATATCATGACATAAGTATTTGATCACCTACCAACCAGTAAGAATTCTGGCTCTCACAGACCTGTTAGTTTTTCTTTAAGAAGCCCTCCTGTTCTCCACTCATTACCTGTATTAACTGCACCTGTTTGAACTCGTTACCTGTATAAAAGACACCTGTCCACACACTCAATCAAACAGACTCCAACCTCTCCACAATGGCCAAGACCAGAGAGCTGTGTAAGGACATCAGGGGTAAAATTGTAGACCTGCACAAGGCTGGGATGGGCTACAGGACAATAGGCAAGCAGCTTGGTGAGAAGGCAACAACTGTTGGCGCAATTATTAGAAAATGGAAGAAGTTCAAGATGACGGTCAATCACCCTCGGTCTGGGGCTCCATGCAAGATCTCACCTCGTGGGGCATCAATGATCATGAGGAAGGTGAGGGATCAGCCCAGAACTACACGGCAGGACCTGGTCAATGACCTGAAGAGAGCTGGGACCACAGTCTCAAAGAAAACCATTAGTAACACACTACGCCGTCATGGATTAAAATCCTGCAGCGCACGCAAGGTCCCCCTGCTCAAGCCAGCGCATGTCCAGGCCCGTCTGAAGTTTGCCAATGACCATCTGGATGATCCAGAGGAGGAATGGGAGAAGGTCACGTGGTCTGATGAGACAAAAATAGAGCGTTTGTCTAAACTCCACTCGCCGTGTTTGGAGGAAGAAGAAGGATGAGTACAACCCCAAGAACACCATCCCAACCGTGAAGCATGGAGGTGGAAACATCATTCTTTGGGGATGCTTTTCTGCAAAGGGGACAGGACGACTGCACCGTATTGAGGGGAGGATGGATGGGGCCATGTATCGCGAGATCTTGGCCAACAACCTCATTCCCTCAGGAAGAGCATTGAAGATGGGTCGTGGCTGGGTCTTCCAGCATGACAACGACCCGAAACACACAGCCAGGGCAACTAAGGAGTGGCTCCGTAAGAAGCATCTCAAGGTCCTGGAGTGGCCTAGCCAGTCTCCAGACCTGAACCCAATAGAAAATCTTTGGAGGGAGCTGAAAGTCCGTATTGCCCAGCGACAGCCCCGAAACCTGAAGGATCTGGAGAAGGTCTGTATGGAGGAGTGGGCCAAAATCCCTGCTGCAGTGTGTGCAAACCTGGTCAAGAACTACAGGAAACGTATGATCTCTGTAATTGCAAGTTCTGCTTTTCTGATGTATCAAATACGTATGTCATGCAATAAAATGCAAATGAATTACTTAAAAATCATACAATGTGATTTCCTGGATTTTTGTTGTAGATTCCGTCTCTCACAGTTGAAGTGTACCTATGATAAAAATTACAGACCTCTACATGCTTTGTAAGTAGGAAAACCTGCAAAATTGGCAGTGTATCAAATACTTGTTCTCCCCACTGTATATTTATCAGTTTTTTCCCCTTTCCATACTTACAACACTGTACATAGCCAAAAATATTTGAAATGTCTATATTTTCTTTTAATAGTTTTGCAAGTAATGTTTACTGATCATTTTCCTTTTGTTTATTGTGTATTCCATTTGCTTTGTCAATGTAAACATATGTTTCCCATGCCAATGAAGCTCTTTGAATTGGAGAGAGCGAGGAGGCCCTTAGTGTTTCGTGACCATATAAAATGCTCTAAGCTCTAACCACTATGAACCTCACATTGCTGCGGAAGCTGAATATGTTGTCCATTGGATCTGACAGACGTCCTTGTTCACAGTGACTCAGTCACAGCCCTGAGCAGCAGACAACACCAGTGAAATCAGAGGAATAGAAACGAAGTGAGATGAATGCCTATTAAAGTCAACACAGACAGAGAGCCTGACGTCTTCGTGGCAGAGTTATGTATCAATTCATCAGGCGCTGGCAAATAGCAGAGAAACAGCCTACATGCAAAAAAAGAAAATTACATTTTTGAAACACATTACATTCAGCTGGAACTGTTTGAGGGAATTGTTTCCCTTGACATTTTATCAGGGGGCAAGATGTTTTCTATCTAAATGATGGGACCTCGATGACCTTGGGCTGCTTTTGTCTTTATTACAGTTGATACTCACTGACGTCTCTCCCGCTCTCCACAACCACACACACAAAGGGAAAAGTACTATTTCATGCTCTCATCTAGTCACATTTAAGCTTTCTGCAGTGCGTGTTATGAGGGTTCAGATGAGAACCGCACAGGCATGCAGCTCTGAAAAGAGGAGATAGCAGTGTTCTGTGTGATTTAAGGTTAATTCAACATTACGACAACTAAGTGGAATTTATGACCACTACCTCCTTACCCTCAACTACCTCTCCCCTTCTCTCCTCCCCTCATTCTTGGGTAGGCCAATCCTCCGAGTGCTCGGAAAATTGCCTAAACAGTACCCACAAATCTAAAGAACAAAAAATAAAAAAAGTTGTCAAAGGTCCTTTTTAAAAATGCTGCTCTGCCTCAATCAGATTTTTGATTAGCCAGTAATAGCCACATAAATATGCAAGTGAAGCTAATGGCATCTGAGCCATTACTCTGTATTCTCCACTGTTCAAGTCCCTTGGTAATGAATGTAGTGAAGGGATATTCAGGACATCCGCTACACTTTAACACTACATATAAAAACACTCAGATGGCTGTGGCTTTTATACACCATGCACATTACTGTAATGGCTCGTGTTCACTAGCACACGGTAAATTACCGCGTGCCGCTTAGGCCGCCCAGAGTAGCTCGCTTGTGGGCGTGCTGGCAGCACATTCAATTTTGCGTCAAGAATTCAGCATAGCAAGTTTGAATGAAGGTCTGGTTATTAAATGGGTAAATAGTTCAATAGTAATATGCTCTAAAACACTCTGGTGACAAACTTTGCTGCCCTGTTTCCAAATCATCCACGGCTGGGAGAACTTATTCAAGTAAATATATTTAGATGTTTTTTTATTTTAATAATTATATATATATATATATATATATATATATATATATATATATATATATTATTAGCGAACTAGCTACAGTGCTGGCTAACTCAAATGAGCTGCTAGCTAGCTATCTAGCCAACTTTACATAGCGTATAGAAAGCTAGCTAAGTGAATTACATATCACCAGCTACCCAGCGTCATATTAGCTAGCTATCTTAAAGTATTTATCACTGAATTTTTTTTATAAAAAATGCATTCGTAGGTAGCTAGCTAACAGCCATGGAGGAGGGTAAAAGGATAGCAGCCCCAACTGTCAAAGTGAGAAAGTAGGCTATTCTGGATAGGGTAGGTACTTTGTGTAGTTCCAGTCCCTAGAAGTGAGGACAGAGATAGTAACATAACATTCAGTGCTGTCTGATTTGAATATAATGCAGTCTGTTTCTTTTGAGGTTCTGTCGTCAGATACAGAGAGCTGTGAAAGCATGTCTGCAGATGAAGAGGTCCCAATGAAGAGCAGTGGTTCTCTGTCCTGGTCCTATGGACGCAAAGGGGTGTACATTTTTGTTTTTGCCTTAGCACTGCACAGCTGACTCAAATAATCAACTCATCAAGCTTCAAGTGTTTTTTATATATTCATTTGTGATGCTATCCTTGATATGATCCTGCTATTGTCACATGCATCAATCAATCCAATGTTATCATGATTTGTTATAAGGGATATTATACTTCAGTAATCCACAATGACCTTGTGATGTAAAAGTCTAATAATGACATTATCGTCTATATTCCTACAGATACCTTGTAACTGGAGATTTCTTCAAAACGATTGCCTACAGTTACCGTGTAGGGCATTGCAAGGTTGGGTGACCAGGACCATCTGGGACTGCCTCCTGGAGGAATTCAGGCGTGTGAAGGATACCTGTGTCCTGCATAACTTCATGAGGATGGACACGAGGACCAGGAGATCTACAGCTCGCTGCCGTGTACGAGTGAAGTCTGCTGCTCTGCAGGATGTTTCAAGGATGGGGTCCAACAACGCAGCAAGAGGGGCAATCCATGTGCGGGAGATCTTCACCTCTTACTTCTTTGAAGAGGGTGCTGTTCCCTGGCAACACCATAGACTATACTATGCACAACCAAAGGCTCTTTTAAGAGCCACCCAGATTGCAATTAGAGTAATCTTCTATTTACTTAGCCATGTCAACTGCAGTTACTCACTTCCCAGTTTCTCTCCCTTTGATTTCTACTTCTCAGATGAGGGTGCTGTTAAGGTAAGGGTGTGATGTCTGTACAAAAACAGGCTATTTTAAGTCACCCATATTGAAAAAAAGGTAGAACAATTAGACACCCTATAAGCCACACCTACACACTCATGTATCAATATGATTGATGGATTGTGTTGTGCACTAAGCAGGCTCAGGTGTATAACGGTGGCTCCTTCCACCTTCCAAGAAGAAGCAAGAGGGCCAACTATAGAGACAAGTAAGACACTTCATTATTTCTATAACTACGCTATATTGTTTGTCCTTGTGTGTCTGTGCATCTTTTTCAGCATAAAGTACTCTGCAGCCTCTTAGGGTGGACACTGGGTGAGGCCAATCACACAGATTCCTGTTAAACACTGTCTATTTAACAACCTTATTTTCTGGATAACAGTCTCTCTCCTTCACTTCATCCCTCTCTCCCCTTCTCCATAAATCCTCTAGGTTATATCAGCTGTGTCGGTGAACCCCTCCCGCATCTGAACTGGCTACAGAGGGCACAGCATGATCAGAATTGAGAAGTCACTTGGTCAGGTCAACAGGAAGTATTATTAAAGAGATGCTTTACATTGAAATACAGATAGAGATCTTAGTCCCAGAGTTAATGATCCAAGGTCAGTTTTGCATTTCACCTCCTGATGATGACTGACAGTGTTAAAAAACAGAGAGAGAGGCTTAAACAGGCTCTCTCTCTCGTCTGCAGGTATGTTGATGTGAGAGAGGTTGCCAACCCCCAGTCCCGTCAACGCCACCTCATCCGCTCTTAAGATTATCTTTGGACCAACTGGGAGCCCAAGGCTGGTTAGGAGACCCAACTAGAGACACTATTATGTAATTGTGATGAACTGAGAGAGTATTAGGGTATTAGAGAGTATTGCTCCTCTGTTCTTACCGCTTTCCGTCTCCCCCCCCCCCCCTATATTTAACTAGGTAGGCTAGTTGAGAACAATTTCTCATTTTTACATCTCTTTCTTTCTCTGTTTTTATAATGCACACCAGATGTGCATTGAAGTACAGATTGAACTTGTATTTATAATATATTACGTATTTATAAACACTTGGATAATGAATTATTTCAATAAAGTGTTTCACCTTCTCTACTGGTTGAAAGTAAGTCTCATTTGATGAAATAGTACACCTATCCTGTGTTTATCAGATCAATGCAGATGAAGGAAATTAGATAGAGATTAACCAGTTTTACATGATGCATAGGAAGTGTAGGGTACGGTTTCTTAAATCAGCCTTTAACTAGCTCAATCATGTTTCTAGTCTATCGCATAGATACAATGTGTAAACATTAATGTCCCAGGACCAAGATTGGTAAACACTGTTGAAGTGTATAATTGTAATACACACATGCAGACAGAGCATCATTCAAAGACTGGAATTTGATACTCCTGGTATTGAATAGGACAGAAAAATGATATGAAAGATGTTCATACCTGAACTGCACCTATATTTGCCAAGGTAGAGTACATGATCAGTGAATATATTAAAATGTACAAGCTACAATGTGGGGATCTCATGCATGGTAATAACTAAATGTATATACGACTTGCATCCTTGGCACAAAATATAATCTACTCAATCCATAGGCTTCATTAATGTCATTTAGACTGTTTTGAAGTTGATACAGCCGAGGTTCATAGCTAGGTTCTGAACTAATATGTATACCAAATGTTTTAGGGTCCATACACAGATCGGCTACATAGATAGCTACACATCCACAGGTATTTTTTTTATCCTCCACTGCACAATAAGAAAAGTTAGCTAGCTATGTTACTTCATCTGCATTGCATGTCAAATATTAGCAAGGCAAGCTTACACAATTTAACATTCAATTTGCAGTAAATGCCTTAGCTAGCTAGATTCTTTACATCCACTGTTTCACAAGACAACAGCCTGGTTTGCTGGTTGTTTCAGGAGTACCTAACAACCAGAATTACAATTTCATACTCATGTCACAACACTAGGGATGCACCGACATTACATTTTTGGCCGATATCAATATCCGATATTTTCCTTGGCAAAAAAACAATTCATATACCTGATATTTAACATTTGAGTGGCCTTTTAAGCATTCTAGTACAGTTAAATCGTTCACACACACGGACGCAGCGGTCTAAGGCACTGCAAGAGGCGTCACTACAGTCTCTGGTTTGAATCTAGGCTCTCACATCCGGCCGTGATTGGGAGTCCTATAGGGAGGCGCCCAATTGGCCCAGCGTCATCAGGGTTTGGCCGGGGTAGTCCGTCATAGTAAATAAGAATTTGTCCTTAAATGTTCTTAACTGACTTGCCTAGTTAAATAAAAGGTTACACACACACTACACTGACCAAAAAGTTATTTTGTTGGCATTTACCTATGTCCCCATTACCAGTAAAACATAATCAAAACCTATTTCTTTCACTTACTTGCTGTGCTGTTTCATTGTTAATTTGTTCAGTAGTTTCATTCTCAACCAGGATTTCATCATACTTGTCAAAAAGTGAAGTTTCAGCTCTGTCTGTCCGTGGCATCTCTTCCACTGTCACTGTGTCCTTTTCCATCTTGTCCAGCTGTGTATGTAGCATTTCACGTAAACCCTGTTTCTTGTCTGCATCGAAGTAGCGGTCCTTGTAACTAGTATCGAGCATGGTGGACGACACAGTAAAGAGGCTCATAGAAAATAGCACCGAATTGTTTGTCTCAACATTAACATATTCCTCTCAACTGTAAATGTTTTTGCATGATTGATTTATAAGGTCATAACGACTTACATTTGATCCATCCTAGTATTTTTGTCAGTTGTCTTTACTGAAGACCGTCTCCAGCCTTGGGTCGCATAGCGTCAAATTTGTCATGGGAACCACTCGATATGATTGGTCATTGCCCAGCGGTCGCCGCTGGCGATTTGCATGAAGTTGGGAAAATATTAACTTTTTCACCACCGCCCAAAGGTCCCCTGCACTCTCCGCTTCTCACCGCTTTCCTTCCATTGAAAATGAATGGGAAGCTGTGTTTCACCGCACAGCACCGCTTGCTAGTGAACACGGGGCATATTGGAGATGAGTACACAAAAATTATAATTTCAGTCATTTAAAAAAAACTAGCATGGAAAGGAGTTCGGACCAAATATGATCTGCTAGATAAGCTAATGGTAAATCAATTACTGGGAAGTAAATAATGATGAAACACAAAATGGGAAAAATATACAGTACCAGTCAAAAGTCTGGACACGTACTCATTCCAGGGTTTCTTTATTTGTACTATTTTCTACATAGTAGAATAATAGTGTAGACATCAAAACTATGAAATAACACATATGGAATCATGTATTAATAAAAAAAAAGTGTTCAACAAATCAAAATAGATTTTAGATTCTTCAAATAGCCACCCTTTGCCTTGATGACTTTGCACACTCTTGAATTCTCTCAACCAGCTACATGAGGTAGTCACCTGGATTGCATTTCAATTAACAGGTGTGCCTTTCTTAAAAGTTACTTTGTGGAATTTATTTCCTTCTTAATGCATTTGAGCCAATCAGTTGTGTTGTGACATGGTAGTGGGGGTATACAGAAGATAGCCCTATTTGGTAAAATACCAAGTCCATATTATGGCAAGAACAGCTCAAATAAGAAAAGAGAAACGACAGTCCATCATTACTTTAAGACATGAAGGTCAGTCAATGCAGAACATTTCAAGAACTCTGAAAGTTTCTTCAAGTGCAGTCACAAAAACCATCAAGCACTATGATGAAAGTGGCTCTCATGAGGACCACCACAGGAAAGGAAGACCCAGAGTAACCTCTGCTGCAGAGGATATGTTTATTAGAGTTACCAGCCTCAGAAATTGCAGCCCAAATAAATGCTTCATAGAGTTCAAGTAACAGACACATCTGGTGTCCTTAGGTAGTGGTTTCTTTGCAGCAATTCGACCATGAAGGCCTGATTTACGCAGTCTCCTCTGAACAGTTGATGTTGAGATGATTCCAATATCAACTGTTCAGAGGAGACTGCGTAAATCAGGCCTTCATGGTCGAATTGCTGCAAAGAAACCACTACTAAAGGACACCAATAAGAAAAAGAGACTTTTGGTTCCAACCGCTGTGGCTTTGTGAGAGTAGGTGAACGGATGGCCTCTGCATGTGTGGTTCCCGCCGTGAAGCATGGCGGTGTGATGGTGTTTTGCTGGTGACACTGTCAGTGATTTATATACAATTCAAGGCACTCTTAACCAACATGTCTACCACAGCATTCTGCAGTGACACACCATCCCATCTGGTTTGTGCTTAGTGGGACTATTTATTCTTCAACAGGACAATGACCTAACACCTCCAGGCTGTGGAATGACTATTTGACCAAGAGGGAGAGTGATTGAGGGCTACATCAGATGACCTGCATCAATCACCCGACCTCAACCCAATTGAGATCGTTTGGGATGAGTTGGACCGCAGAGTGAAGGAAAAGCAGCCAACAAGTGTTCAGCATATGTGGGAACTCCTTCAAGACTGTTGGAAAAGCATTCCACATGAAGCTGGTTGAGAGAATGTTAAGAGTGTGCAAAGCTGTCATCAAGGCAAAGGGTGGCTATTTGAAGAACCTCAAATATATTTTTGATTTGTTTAACACTTTTTTGGTTGCTACATGATTCCATAGTTTATGTCTTCACTATTATTCTACAATGTTGAAATAGTCAAAATAAAGTTAAAACCCTTGAATGAATGAACAGTACTGTATATTTAAGGACAATGAAAGTGGTGGCGGATAGATTATGCTAGATCCTTTCACGCAACAACTAGAGCCTTAAAAATGAAGGACAACAAATCTGATTAAGTAGGTGGAACCCAGTGCTGCCAGAGAGAGCTATTCTTTGACGTGGATGTTCCAACAGCTGGAACATAGTCAATGCTATAAATCACCTCGCTACTACACTCACTTATAGCAAACTAACACAAAACGGCCAACCCTGCGTAGCACTGACAGACAGGGAGGTTGCTAGTTACTGATTCACACACACATGTGATTGGGAAATAGCCTTTATTCTACGTGCTGTTACTGGGCACTCGGTGAGATCGAGCTCTGTGTGTGTAATCACTTTGTTATATTATGGGATGTCCTTTAGTCTTTATCCAGAGTCATGTCAGCCTGGCTCAGGGAAATGGCACCGCTAACAGAAAATAGAGGGTGATAAGAGAACCTATTATGGTCCCAGGAAAAGGACCACTAATATGATTAACATGCTGGTCAATGTGGGTAAATGCGCACGCACGCACAGTGTACTATCCTTGAAAAATGTTTGACCATATTAGTGGGTAACTGCCCGTCGATCTCCTGTTGCGGTGTGTTGAGTGTGTGGAGTGTGGCAGGTAGCCTTGCGGTTAAGAACGTTGGCCATTAAAGGTCGCTGGTTTGAATGCCCGAGCCGACTAGATGAAAAATCTGTCTGTGTCCTTGAGCAAGGCACTTATCCCTAATTGCTCCTGTAAGTCTCTCTGGATAAGAGCGTATACTAAAATGTGTAATGTAAATGTCAGGGATGCAAAAAAGGTGACACTTTTTCTTCTTCACTGAAACATGCAAAAAGAAATCCCTGCTAGGGGGAAATGCAGGTTTTAACTAATTAAACTAAATAATATGATCTACATGATCAGTCAGTGTGTAAAATACAAAGTGGTTAATGTGAACCTAATTCACAGCTAAAAGATGTAAAAGGCAATCCAATGTTATTTATTGCCTAGACTAAACTGCAAATGACACTCACGCATGAGAAAAACAATACACTAATATTGCAGTTAGCCATGACAGCCTTTAATATAGAACGCTTGTGACCACACATCTAAATAAACATCTTAAAGTAGAAATAGAATGAAACAGGCATTCTATTTTTGCTCTATTATAGTGGAAATTATAGTAGACATTGATCAAGTGCACAAGGCTACGTGTGCAAAAATAACGCTCACCGAGTAAAGAAATTAAATAATCCCCCCTCACTCACACACGTGTTACATTCAAGTTCAACACAACAAAAGCAATATATTTGGGCTACACTGCACATTATTACATTGTACACTTTCTGCCTGTGGACATCTGTTCGACAATATGCCAGCAGAGCATGATACCCTTTGTGGACATAATTGATCTCTTTCAGGCAGCGTGTACACCTGGCATACCCCATTCTATCCACTCTATTGAAAAAGTGAGAAAGAGGGAAAGTGTGTGCTGTTCCTTTCACCATATTGGCATCCAGCTTAAGCCAGGCCCAGCTAAAGCTACACTTGATGCCTGAATCCACTTGTTTAAACAAGAAACTCCTAATTTTCACTAATTCTCCTTTTGAAAACGAACCACATACTGTAGAGGGAAAACATTAGTTCACAGATAGCAGTTAACTAGCTAACGAACTAACATTTCACACCAATTGCCAGGGTCCAGTAAGCAACTAAAGCGTTATAACATGAGGAACAGCAAGGAGCCGAAACATTATACCAGTTAACACTATAGAGAATTGGTTACTAACGTTAGCTCATCTGATTTTGTAACTTAAGCTAGCTAACGTTAGCCGTCTGCCTTTATTAGCCAGCTAATTTTCACACCATAAACTCAATTATTTGATCAGTTAAGTTTGCTAATTTTGCTCAACATTTTTCTGGCTAGCTAACAGAGAATTTGATCCAGCTAGCAAGATACTTAACACTAACAATACTTGTTCCACCACACTTTCTCCCTAACCTCAAACTGTTTTTCGTGTTACAGCTCATGAAGTACGCATCATCACCTTCTCACCCCAGTCTCCGTGGTCAGGTTTCTCACCGACCCCTTTGTTATCGTTCAGGGGACATGCTGCCGTAAAAGGCAACCTGCCTTTCTACTCTCTGCGGTCTTTCCGGAGGGCACGCTGATGCTGTAACTAGTAAATTGGTTGTCTCCTCTCTCTTCAATCGCGTGCTGCATTCTGTTATGCGAACAATTGGCTGAGCCTTAGATACAGCCAGTATTGCTCCAAACGTGCATCACTTGTTCGCTTACAGCCAGTATTGATCCAAAGCCCCCCCACAGCCCAATCTTTTCTCATCGGATCTACACAAATCACGTAAGTCAACTATTTGACTCAAAACGGCGATTTACCAGACGAGCTAAAATTACTTCTATGCTCACTTCGAGGCAAGTAACACTGAAGCATGCATGAGAGCATCAGCTGTTCCCGACAACTGTATGATCACGCTCACCGTAGCCGATGTGAGTAAGACCTCTAAACAGGTCAACATTCACAAGGCCAAGGAGCCAGAGGGATTACCAGGATGTGTACTCCGAGCATGCGCTGACCAACTGGCAAGTGTCTTCACTGACATTTTCAACCTGTCCCTGACTGAGTCTGTAATACCAACGTGTCAAGGAGAACGCCATAGTCCCTGTGCCCAAGTACACTAAGGTAACCTGCCTAAATAAGACTACCGACCCATAGCACTCATGTCTGAAACCTTGAAGTGCTTTGAAAGGCTGGTCATGGCTCACAGCAACACCATTTTCCCAGAAACCCTAGACACACTCCAATTTGCATACCACCCAAACACCCACAGTAGATCCAATCTCTATTGCACTCCACACTGCTCTTTCCCACCTGGACAAAAGGAACACCAATGTGAGAATGCTATTCATTGACTACAGCTCAGCGTTCAACACCATAGTGCCCTCAAACCTCATCACTAAGCTAAGGACCCTGGGACTAAACACCTCCCTCTGCAACTGGATCCTGGACTAAGGATAGGTAACACATGTGCAACGCTGATCCTCAACACGGGGGCCCCTCAAGGGTGAGTGCTCAGTCTCCTCCTGTACTCCCTGTTCAATCATGACTGCATGGTCAGGCACGACTCCAACACCATCATCAAGTTTGCCGATGACAACAGTGGTAGGCCTGATCACTGATAACGATGAGGCAGCCTATAGGGAGGAGGTCAGAGACCTGGCCGTGTGGTGCCAGGACAACAACCTCTCCCTCAACGTGATCAAGACAAAGGAGATGATTGTGGACTACAGGAAAAGGAGGACCGAGCACGCCCCCATTCTCGTCGGCAGTGCTGCAGTGGAGCAGGTTGAGATCTTCAAGTTCAACCAACAAACTATCATGGTCCAAACACACAGTTGTGTGTTTGGCACAACAAAGCCTATTCCCCCTCAGGAGACTGAAAAGATTTGGCATGGGTCCTCAGATTATCAAAAGGTTCTACATCTGCACCATCGAGAGCATCCTGACTGGTTGCATCACTGCCTGGTATGGGATCTGCTCGGCCTCCGACCGCAAGGCACTACAGAGGGTAGTGCATACGGCCCAGTACATCACTGAGGCCAAGCTTGGTGTCAGAGGAAGGCCCTAAAAATTGTCAAAGACTCCAGCCACCCTAGTAATGGACTGTTCTCTCTGCTACCACACGGCAAGCGGTACCAGAGCGCCAAGTCTAGGTCCAAAAGGCTTATTAACAGCTTCTACCCCCAAGCCATAAGACTCCTGAACAGCTAATCAAATGGCTACCCAGAACTCTCTTTTACGCTGCTGCTACTCTATTATCTATGCATAGTCACTTTAACTCTATATACATGTACATATTACATCAACTAACCGGTGCCCCCGCTCATTGACTCTGTACTGGTAACCCCTGTATATATCCTCGGTATTGTTATTTTACCGCTGCTGTTTAATTATTTGTTACTTTAATTTTCAATTATGTACTTAACACTTTTTTATTAACTTCTTAAAGCATTGTTGGTTAAGGGATTGTAAGTAAGCATTTCACTGTAAGGTCAACACCTGTTGTACTCGGCATGTGACAAAAAACATTTGATTTGAATTTCGCCCAAAGGTGACTAGTTTGCATCCCTGAAATGTGTGTTTGCTGAGTGTGTGTGTGTAGAGGGGGAGGGGAGTGAACAGTGAGAGCGGAGGTACACTGACTAGCTAATTAAAAAGTCTAATGACTACTCATGCCTGCTTCGCTCCATGTGACTGAATGACTGGCTCCTCTTACACACAAATTGTGAATGTCTGACATGGCACATCCAAGCATGGTTACCTGGTGACCAGCACTGTCTGACAGGAATGTGTGTGTCAGAGCCCTCCAACTCCACAATGTTGCCCATGTCCCCCCAGCTGCCCTCCAACCTACACCCAATTGTGGTGTGTGGGTCCCCAGGGGCCCAGATTTTTCCAGTCGTGCTGATTGTAGACACCCTTTGTCAGAGCACAATGAGGAAAGAATCACGTCTCCTGGCAACAGATCCTACTGAGAATGCTGCTGCCGCAACAGCACTTGAGATACCGAGAGTAGAGGGGGAAGGAGAGGACAGAGAAATGCTGAGCAGGAGAAGGACGGAAGAATGTGGATTTGTGAAAGAGGGAAATTACATGTTGCTCAAAGGTTTAATATTTTTGTGGGAAAGTAAGGACCAGTCAGCCAGAATCCAGTCAAGGGAGTGAAGTGCCTATTAAGACAGACATCATCCTAAACAAGGGCCTCGAAGATAGAGCGCAATGAAAGAGAAATTTAAGTACCGTCAGGTGACAACAATTAAACCAGTTGTCCTTCAACTACAACCATGCTGAACGTTATCGTCAGTTGAGAGGTTATGCATGGAGGGGTAAAAATAGTGCATACTTTCCAACACTTTCCAGATAACATTTTCTGTGTCTACGCACTCTGTTAACTTCACTAGGGTAGGGGGCAGCATTCGGAATTTTGGATGAAATGCATGCCCAATTTAAACTGCCTGCTTCTCGGGCCCAGAATAATGATATGCATATAACTGGTAGATTTGGATAGAAAACACTCTAAAGTTTCCAAAACTGTTAAAATAGTGTCTGTGAGTATAACAGAACTGATTTGGCAGGTGAAAACCTGAGAAAAATCCATTCAGGAAGTCGTTTTTTTAGTTTTTTAGTAGTTTTCTATTCAATGCCATAACAGTATCCATTGACTTAGGACTCAAACTGCAGTTTATATGCCTTCCACTAGATGTCAACAGTCTTTAGAAATAGTTTCAGGCTTGTATTCTGAAAAATGAGGGAATAAGAGCATTCGGAATGACTGGACGCTAAAGTGTCGCAGAGCTTTTTCATGCACTAGACAGAGAGAGAGCAATTCTTGTTTACCTTTTAAATTGACGACGTTATTGTCCGGTTGAAATATTATCGATTATTTAGGCTAAAAACAACCTGAGGCTGGAATATAAACATAATTTGACATGTTTCTATGAACTTTATGGATACAATTTGAATTTTTTTGTCTTCCTGTTTTGACAGCGTTTGAGCCTGTGGATTACTGAATTTTACTGAAGAAAACACGCGAACAAAACGGAGGTTTTTGGATATAAAGAGACTTTATCGAACAAAAGAAACATTTATTGAGTAAATTAATGTCTGCTGAGTCAACTATATGAAGATCATCAAAGGTAAGGGATTCATTTTATCTCTATTTCTGACTTGTGTAACTCTTCTACTTGGCTGGTTACTGTTTGTAATGATTTGTCTAGTGGGCTATGTTCTCAAATAATCGTAAGGTATGCTTGTGGTTGGATTCACAAGACGTTCATCTTTAAACCTATGTAAAATATGTTTTGTTTTCTGAATTTTTATAATGACTATTTCTGTATTTGAATTTGGCGCCCAGCAGTTTCACTGGCTGTTGAAGAGGTGGGACGCTACGTCCCACATACCCAAGAGGGGTTAAGCTACAATATTGAGACAACAAATGGCAGTGTCTCTGTGTGTTATGTCTGATGCATAATAATCTACCACTGTGGCAGGTAGATAAAAAAATAATATATACCAGCCACTCAGATTACCAGCCAAAATATAATAAAAGAACGAACAAATGATTGGCTGAGATAATCGATGGGCTCGAAATGCCGAGAGAGGAGTTCAGATTGGTCTGCTATGTAGCTCGCTTCTGTCTATAACATGAGCTATTCAGTATATGTAGGTAAAGGGAGTCGAATACAGAACACACAGAAGGTTGTTGTACAAAACACCTGTCTCCGGATTACATCTTTAAACTAAGGGAAAACCATGGCATCTGTGACAGTGGGATTATCGCCAATTATTGTAATCTTATTGTTAACTGGTAGCATAATCAATAATCATCAGCAGATTTGGGCAATGCAAGCATTGAGGCTTTGGGGGTGGCACAGTCAAACAGATATTAAAAGGTCAAGTGCACTGTCTGTTAAAAATGCATAGTTCAATGCTGAGACTGGAGCAGTCCATGTATGCGGGTAAGAGAGTCTAGCTAGCTACATTTTCAGATATACAGTTGAAGTCGGAAGTTTACATACACCTTAGCCAAATACATTTAAACTCAGTTTCACAATTTCTGACATTTAATCCTTGTAAACTTCTCCTGTTTTAGGTCAGTTAGGATCACCACTTTATTTTAAGAATGTGAAATGTCAGAATAATAGTAGATAAATCATTCTATTTCAGCTTTTATTTCTTTCATCACATTCCCAGTGGGTCAGAGGTTTAAATGCACTCAATTAGTATTTGGTAGCATTGCCGTTAAATTGTTTAACTTGGGTCAAACGTTTTGGGTGGCCTTCCACAAGCGTCCCACAATAAGTTGGGTGAATGTTGGCGCATTCCTCCTGACAGAGCTGGTGTAGCTGAGTCAGGTTTGTAGGCTTCCTTGCTCGCACACGCTTTTTCAGTTCTGCCCACAAATCTTCTATGAGAGTGAGGTCAGGGCTTTGCGTCCCACAATAAGTTGGGTGAATTTTGGCGCATTCCTCCTGACAGAGCTGGTGTAACTGAGTCAGGTTTGTAGGCTTCCTTGCTCGCACATGCTTTTTCAGGTCTGCCCACAAATCTTCTATGAGAGTGAGGTCAGGGCTTTGTGATGGCCACTCCAATACCTTGACTTTGTTGTCCTTAAGCCATTTTGCCACAGCATTGGAAGTATGCTTGGTGTCATTGTTCATTTGGAAGACCCATTTGCGACCAAGCTTTAACTTCCTGACTGATGTTGCTTCAATATATCCACATAATTTCCCTACCTCACGATGCCATCTATTTTGTGAAGTGCACCAGTTCCTGCTGCAGCAAAGCACCCCCACAACATGATGCTGCCACCCCCGGGCTTCACGGTTGGGATGGTGTTCTTGGGCTTGCAAGCCTCCCCCTTTTTCCTCCAAACATAACGATGGTCAATATGGCCAAACAGTTCTATTTTTGTTTCATCGGACCAGAGGACATTTCTCCAAAAAGTACAGTCTGTCCCCATGTGCAGTTGCAAACCGTAGTCTGGCTTTTTTATGGCGGTTTTAGAGCAGTGGCTTCTTCCTTGCTGAGCGGCCTTTCAGGTTATGTCGATATAGGACTTGTTTTACTGTGGATATAGATACTTTTGTACCGGTTTCCTCCAGCATCTTCACAAGGTCCTTTGCTGTGGTTCTGGTATTGATTTGCACTTTTCGCACCAAAGTATGTTCATCTCTAGGAGACAGAACGCGTCTCCTTCCTGAGCGGTATGACGGCTGCGTGGTCCCATGGTGTTTATACTGGCGTACTATTGTTTGTACAGATTAACGTGGTACCTTCAGGCGTTTGGAAATTGCTCCCAAGGAAGATCCAGACTTGTGGAGGTCTACAATTTGTTTTCCTGAGGTCCTGGCTGATTCCTTTTGCTTGACATCATGGGAAAATCAAAGTGGCTCTGAGTTTGAAGGTAGGCCTTGAAATAAATCCATACGTACACCTCCAATTGACTCAAATTATGTCAATTAGCCTATCAGAAGCTTCTAAAGCCATGACATCATTTTCTGGAATTTTCCAAGCTGTTTGAAAGGCACAGTCAACTTAGTGTATGTAAACTTCTGACCCACTGGAATTGTGATACAGTGAATTATAAGTGAAATAATCTGTCTGTAAACAATTTTGGAAAAATGACTTGTGTCGTGTACAAAGTAATGTCCTAACCGACATGTCAAAACTATAGTTTGTTAACAAGAAATTTGTGGAGTGGTTGAAAATGAGTTTTAATGACTCCAACTTTAGTCTATGTAAACTTCCGACTTCAACTGTAAGTTTAAGTTTGTCAGAATGTTTTCATTGCAAGTTAAAGCATCCTGTTAGCTAGCTAGCTAACATTAGCTGGTTGGCTAGCTAGCTAACGTTACGTGTATGATCTATGTAGCAATATTATTCGTATCTCAGAGCCATTTGCATTGCTAGTTATAGCCTGATGTTACACATTTAACCTAGTTGGTTAGCTACCTGCATATTCATGCAGGGTACTAACGTTATGAGTTGGGATCATGGTTCATTGTTTAGCTAGTATTTCTAAACAAAAGACTCCACTATGCAAGCAACCATTTCACTGTACCGTTTACACCTTCTGTATCCTGTGCATGTGACATATAAACTTTGATTTTATTTGATAAAGTGTGTTTATCAGAGATGGACAATATGACCTGCACCAAAGTCAAATAAGAATATAACGTTAGGCCAACGAGACGGTGTCCAAGTAAAAAAATTAGACGGTAGAATGCCCCGCTTTTATTTCGTCACACACTTGGACCACTTGGCTGGTGATGTCATGCAGCCTCTCGTTTTTGTGTTTATACTGGTCTTCTCTTCAGATGACAATAGAATATTCATGATGTCACTGCAACAACTGTCTACAGACAGGTCGATAGACGTAGTTTTAAACCAGCCTTTAGTCTTGAAATCTTTGGTTGTTTAGTACACTACCGTACTCACTGTTTAGCACATGACCTCACATGAATCATTAAAGAGATGGGTGGGGGTAAGGCTTAAGAGGATATGAACGATGCTGAATGAGTATAGACAAAGAGCTCTCCCGTAGGTATACCAAAACATTCAAGCAGGTGAAGCGCAAACATTGAAAAACAACCTAGATTGGTTTGTAAACGCAAACATTGAAAAACAACCTAGATTGGTTTGTTCGCAATGTACTGTGCCTTCGGAAAGTATTGACCCCTTGACTTTTCCCAAATTTTGTTACGTTACAGCCTTATTCTAAAATGTATTACATTAATACATTTCCCCAGCAATCTACACACAATACCCCGTAATGACAAAGCAAAAACAGATTGAGACATTTTTTCTAATTTATTTTAAAAAATTAAAACAGAAGTACCTTATTCAGATTAAGTATTCAGACCCTTTGCTATGAGACTCGAAATTGAGCTCAGGTGCATCCTGTTTGCATTGATCATTATTGAGATGTTTTTACATGAGTCCACCTGTGGTAAATTCAATTGATTGGATATGATTTGGAAAGGCACACACCTGTCAATATAAGGTCCCACATTTGACAGTGCATGTCAGAGCAAAAACCAAGCCATGAGGTAGAAGGAATTGTTCGTAGAGTTTTGAGACAGGATTGTGTCGAGGCACAGATCTGGGGAAGGGTAGCAAAAAATGTCTGCAGCATTGAAGGTCCCCAAGAACACAGTGGCCTCCATCCTTCTTAAATGGAAGAAGTTTGGAACCACCAAGACTCTTACTAGAGCTGGCCGTCCGGCCAAACTGAGCAATCGGGGCAGAAGTGCCTTGGTCAGGGAGTTGCCCAAGAACCCGATGGTCACTCTGACAGAGCTCCAGAGTTACTCTGTGGAGACAGGAGAACCTTCCAGAAGGAGAATCACCTAAGCAGCACTCCACCAATCAGGCTTTTATCCTCTACAGGATCAGTGTTGTTGCCCCCCACGGGATGGTTGAGCTAACGTGCGCTAATGTGATTAGCATGAGGTTGTGAGTAACAAGAACATGTCTGATATGGACCGAAAGCTTAAATTATTTTTAATCTAACTGCACTGTCCAATTTACAGTAGCTATTTACAGTGAAATAATACCATGCTATTGTTTCAGGAGAGTGCACAGTTATTAACTTAAATGTATTCATGAACCAATTAGGCACATTTGGGCAGACTTGATACAACATTTTGAACAGAAATGCAATGTTTCATTGGATCAGTCTAAAATGTTGCACATACACTGCTTCCATCTAGTGGCCAAAATCTAAATTGAGCATAAACTGGAATAATACATTGTGAACTTTCTCTTGCATTTCAAAAGATGGAACAAGAAAAACTCATGTTTTCTTCTTTGTATTATCTTTAACCAGATCTAATGTGTTATATTCTCCTACATTAATTTCACATTTCCACAAACTTCAAAGTGTTTCCTTTCAAATGCTATCAAGAATATGCATATCCTTGCTTCAGGTCCTGAGCTACAGGCAGTTAGATTGGGGTGTCATTTTATGCGAAATTTAAAGAATAAATAAACAAATCCAATCCTTAAGAGGATTTAAAGGAAGAATGGCCAGACGGACGTCACTCCTCAGTAAAAGGCAAATGACAGCCGGCTTGAAGTTTGCCAAAAGGCACGTAAAGGACTCCAAGACCATGAGAAACAAGATTCTCTGCTCTGATGAAACCAAGCTTGAACTCTTTGGCCTGAATGCCAAGTGTCATGTCTGGACAAAACCTGGCACCATCCCTAAGCATGGTGGTGGCAGCATCATGCTGTGGGGATGTTTTTCAGCGGCAGGGACTGGAAGACTAGTCAGGATCGAGGGAAAGATGAACGGAGCAAAGTACAGAGATCTTTGATGAAAACCTGCTCCAGAGCGCTCAGGACTTCAGACTGGGGTGAAGGTTCACCTTCAACAGGACAACGAGCACACAGCCAATGCAGGAGTGGCTTCGGGACAAGTCTTTGAAGGTCCTTGAGTGGCCTAGCCAGAGCCCGGACTTGAACCCGATCGAAGATCTCTGGAGAGACCTGAAAATAGCTGTGCAGTGACGCTCCCCATCCAACCTGACAGAGCTTGAGGATCTGCAGAGAAGAATGGGAGAAACTCCCCAAATACAGGTGTGCCAAGCTTGTAGCGTCATACCCAAGAAGACTCGAGGCTGTAATCGCTGCCAAATGTGTCAACAAAGTACTGAGTAAAGAGTCTGAATACTTATGTAACTGTGATTTGTAATACATTTGCAAAAATGTCTAAAAACTTGTTTTTGCTTTGTCATTATGGGGTATTGTGCGTAGCTTGATGAGGGGGAAATGTATTTTCGAATAAAGCTGTAACATAACAAAATGTGGGAAGTCTGAATACTTTCCGAAGGCACTGTAAACAGCCAAGAAACACTTGAGACTTTCGTTTCAAGTAAATTAGACCAACTTTTATACCTGTGCGCAGCGCTTCTAAAAAGGAATCTTTCACTCAGCTCTTCACGTGCGCACAGCCCCAAGCCAGGGAGGGATGCAGCGCGAGGTGGTATCGGCTATATAGAACTCGTAGTTCTTAAACTTTGTGCGATTAAATTCACCCACTGTGAAACCCGAAACGGCAGAAATACTTTGAAAACAGAGTCTGCATCATTTATTTTAATATAAATGTGATCATACTTGACTATTTTTATTCACAAATGTTCACACTGTGGAGCCTTGACCACCAGCCAACATGTTAAGTGAAATAGGCATCCTACACGTCAATGCTAGAATCTACCCGCATTTGGCAGGTGTGGATTTTAGGCCCTGGTCCTCACAGCAGAACAGATTCTAGCAGTGGTGTAATGTTGTCTTATCCATCCAAGTCATTGAACCGGTTTGATCCTGAGAGGTCTTAGAGCAGAATGTGAGTTTAAGCAGTGCAGCAGAAGCAACACAAGACCCAACAGACACTAATAAACCCTAAAGGCTAAAGCCTCGAACCTCCTCCCAATGACAGATAGTCTGTCTCCGTGTGCAAACCCCTGACTCTGTTCTGGCTCATCTTGCCAAGCTAAAAAAGAACCTCTTCGATCAACCGTTGGCTGCATGGCTGGCTGGGGCCACCGCAGACTATAAGCCTCTTTCTCAACACGCCCTTTGACCCCAAAGAGCCTCAATGTGTGTTATAGAGTGGAGGCTATATGTTCCTAGGACCAGGCTATTTCATTCTCTGGGGCTAACAGCGAAATGTAAACAAGAAGTAGAAAATTGTTGCATGTCAGGCAGGGTGAGTGTGTGAGATGTCGGTTTGTTGAGGTAGCCTGTATATCTTAGTAAAATTGTCAGTTTAGGTCAAATTTCAAGTTAAAGCCCTATTACCTTCTTTGAGAGAAAGACTTGCTGTATAAATGGATAGCAACAAATCTTCTGATTGACAACAAACAAGTGTGTGTTTGAAGGAGAATGGGCTTGTGGATCTGGTAGGACGACAACAGCCTGCGCCTCACACTGACATCAAGATACCGCCTGTGAATTTTAATTACCCTGTTGCTTTTGGAGGACAGCATGTCACTTCAGTTTCTCAAAAACAGTTTTGGTCTTCCTTCTTTTACAGAACAATTTTCAAAACAGAAAGGAAAAGAACGGGAGTAATTTTAGGGCCGCGATATAAAAGGAGCCAACTTTCTTGGCTGAGTAGAACAGGGCTTTTGAAGAGCGAGTGTTCCAAACCGGACAATATTTTTCATGGGTGGGCTGTGAGTCTGCTGTGTCGCTGCTCTGTGCTGGTGGGATTAAGCTCTCGTGGATCATCATTAGAAAATTACAGTCTGGGGCCCCTGTAGCGAGCAACTGATAACACTTACCTTTCATTAAAGCTGTGCCGCCTGGCCTGTGCATTACGGAGATGACTTGATGGCAATAGAACGGTTTCAAAAAGAATAAATGTTAATGTGAACGCTGCTCCACCAACCCGCAACCAGCTCCCCAGAGTGGAGCCAATACAATTTGTAGCAATCTGCATGTGTTCAGTGTGAGTAGGTTGCAGTTTGTTTTGCGGAGTGGAGAGCAAGAGGTTGGCTGGCTGGCTGTTGAACCACACACAATGCACTATAATGCAGCCTGAAAGCTCACCAGTCAGCTACCCACATGGCACGGTCATCAATTATCTGAGCTGAATGACCCGAAGGCTGTTTGGACATAATTGAACGTTAACAGACAAGCGTGACAAATGACAGGCGGTTTACTTCCCCACTACAGTACAGTAAGCAGAGCACTGAGGAATGCATGCCTATGGGAGTGTATGAATTTAGTGCCACTGGTTTGAATTAGCAACCATTTGGAAACATCCAGACATTGTTATCCAGAGTTACATTACAGGGCTGACAATGAGCCTGGAATTATTACTAGCAACAGCTTGTCTCTGCTGCTCTGAGGAATAAGTGTGTGTGTGTGATAATAGTAGTTAATGAAGTAGTAGCAGGACCACTTCAGCTCTCAGCTTCAGCTCTGTTAAAAGGAACAGCTGTATGTAGCCTAGCTACTTCACTTCAGAATACATTTGCTGTAATGGGGAAATACGCAAATCAGACATGGACACCACACGCTGAGTAAATAAGCAACGAGAAATACAAGATGTCTCACCAACACACACCCCAACAAACATATTCACACTGCCTGGTTTCCTTAATGATCCGCTAATCAAAGGAGAAATGGCTTTATGCCTTCGTATTCCTTTGTCTCTCAGACCACAGCATTGGGCAGAATTGCTGCTTATTTACAGGATGCACTGCATTATCATCTTACAAGGCATCAGAGATGTGGACTTTCAACAGCGAGTGCTTGTCTAAACCTCCATCTCTGGTCTGGAGACAGACCACTACTACTACCACCACCACCAACCTCTCTCTCCATCCACTCCCCTTCCCTCCATCCCCCCTCTCCTCTTGCCATCCCTTGAATATTATCCAAGCACCCTGGACAGTCAGATAACAGCGCCCCCTCAAGTCTCTCCTGTGCTCTCAGTGGACAAACACACACACCTTAGGGACAGTGTGTGCTGGCTGAAGACAAGACGGGAGAGGCAGTCAGTCAGTCTCTGGAGACGTGCTGATAGGCAGCAGGCCAGGCCAGGCCAGCCCAGGGAGCCCTGATAACACCTCCATGGGGAACACAAACAAAAGCCAGTTGGGGCCAGGAGGAAATTAAAAAGAAGAGGGTTGAATGCTGAATGCATTCAGAGGGGTCTCTGGACACTCCAGTACAAATCAAATGTTATTTGTCACATGCACCAACAGTTGTAGACATTACTGTGAAACATTATTACTAACAAGCACTTAAACAACAATGCAGTTCAAGAAAAAGAGTTACGAAAACATTTACTCAATAAACTAAAGTAAAAAAAAAATGCAATAAAAAGTAACAAAATAACGAGGCTATATACAGGGGGTACCGGTACCGAGTCAATGTGCGGGGTTACAGGTTAGTCAATGTAATTTGTACATGTACAGTCGTGGCTAAAAGTTTTGAGAACGACACAAACATTTATTTTCACAAAGTCTGCTGCCTCAGTTTGCTGATGGCAATTTGCATATACTCCAGAATGTTATAAAGAGTGATCAGATGAATTGCAATTAATTGCAAAGTCCCTCTTTGCCATGCAAATTAACTGAATCCCCCCAAAACATTTCCACTGAATTTCAGCCCTGCCACAAAAGGACCAGCTGACATCATGTCAGTGATTCTCTCGTTAACACAGGTGTGAGTGTTGATGAGGACCAGGCTGGAGATCACTCTGTCATGCTGATTGAGTTCGAATAACAGATGGGAAGCTTCAAAAGGAGGGTGGTGCTTGGAATCATTGTTCTTCCTCTGTCAACCATGGTTACCTGCAAGGAAACACGTGCAGTCATCATTGCTTTGCACAAAAAGGGCTTCACAGGCAAGGATATTGCAGCCAGTAAGATTGCACCTGAATCAACCATTTATCGGATCATCAAGAACTTCAAGGAGAGCGGTTCAATTGTTGTGAAGAAGGCTTCAGGGCGCCCAAGAAAGTCCAGAAAGCGCCAGGACCGTCTCCTAAAGTTGAGTCAGCTGCGGGATCGGGGCACCACCAGTACAGAGCTTGCTCAGGAATGGCAGCAGGCAGGTGTGAGTGCATCTGCACGCACAGTGAGGCGAAGACTTTTGGAGGATGGCCTGGTGTCAAGAAGGGCAGCAAAGAAGCCACTTCTCTCCAGGAAAAACATCAGGGACAGTGATATTCTGCAAAAGGTACAGGGATTGGACTGCTGAGGACTGGGGTAAAGTCATTTTCTCTGATGAATCCCCTTTCCGATTGTTTGGGGCATCTGGAAAAAAAGCTTGCCCGGAGAAGACAAGGTGAGCGCTACCATCAGTCCTGTGTGATGCCAACAGTAAAGCATCCTGAGACCATTCATGTGTGGGGTTGGTTCTCAGCCAAGGGAGTGGGCTCACTCACAATTTGAATAAATAATGGTACCAACACATCCTCCGAGAGCAACTTCTCCCAACCACTCAGGAACAGTTTGGTGACGAACAATTCCTTTTCCACGACGATGGAGCACCTTGCCATAAGGAAAAAGTGATAACGAAGTGGCTCGGGGAACAAAACATCGATATTTTGGGTCCATGGCCAGGAAACTCCCCAGACCTTAATCTCATTGAGAACTTGTGGTCAATCCTCAAGAGGCGGGTGGACAAACAAAAACCCACAAATTCTGACGAACTCCAAGCATTGATTATGCAAGAATGGGCTGCCATCAGTCAGGATGTGGCCCAGAAGTTAATTGACAGCATGCCAGGGTGGATTGCAGAGGTCTTGAAAAAGAAGGGTCAACACTGCAAATATTGACTCTTTGCATCAACTTCATGTAATTGTCAATAAAAGCCTTTGAAACTTATGAAATGCTTGTAACTATACTTCAGTATTCCACAGTAACATCTGACTAAAATAACTAAAGACACTGAAGCAGCAAACTTTGTGGAAATTAATATTTGTCTCATTCTCAAACTTTCGGCCACGACTGTAGGTAGGGGTAAAGTGACTATGCATAGATAAACAGCGAGCAGCAGCTGTGTAAAAAAAAAAGGGGGGTGCTCAATAGCCCGGGTGGCCATTTGATTAATTGTTCAGCAGTCTTATGGCTTGGGGGTTGAAGCTATTAAGAAGCCTTATGGACATAGACTTGGCGCTCCGGTACCGCTTCGCGTGCGGTAGCAGAGAGAACAGTCTATGACTAGGGTGGCGCTGGTGTCTTTGACAATTTTTGGGCCTGCCTCTGACACCGCCTGGTAAAGAGGTCCTGGATGGCAGGAAGCTTGGCACCAGTGATGTACTGGGCCGTAAGCACTACCCTCTGTAGCGCCTTGCAGTCGGATGCTATGCAGTTGCCATACCGGGCAGTAATGCAACCAGTCAGGATACTCTGTAGAACTTTTTGATAATCTGGTGGTAAGGGTAGGCAACAACACATCCGCCACTCTGATCCTCAACACAAGGGCCCCTCGGGTGCATGCTTACTCCCCTCCTGTATTCCCTGTTCACCCACGACTGCATGGCCGGGCCCGACTCCAACACCATCATTTAGTTTGCTGACGACACAACAGTGGTAGGCTTGGTCACTGACAACGATGAGACAGCCTATAGGGAGGAGCTCCGAGACTGCCAGGACAACAACCTCTCCCTCGACGTGAGCAAGACAAAGGAGCTGATCGTGGACTACAGGAAAAGGAGGGTCGAACACGCTCCCATTCACATTGACGGGGCTGTAGTGGAGGTTGTCGAGTGTTTCAAGTTCCTTGGTGACCACCTTACCAACAAACTGTCATGGTCCAAAAACACCAAAAACACTACCTACAGTCGTGGTCGAAAGTTTGGACCCATGCCAAATCTTTTCAATCTCCTGATGGGAATAGGTGTTGTCGTGCCCTCTTCGCGACTGTCTTGGTGTTTTTGGACCATGACAGTCTTGTTTGCTACCTGAAAACTTTACGATTTTTACTTTTTAATTACCGTTTATATTTTATTTTATTTTCTAAAAAAAAATGTTTTTCATTCAACTTTTTCACTCCGGACGCTTTATCTGGACATGGTTCGTCAGCACCTTCAACAGCCGAAGCTAAGTAGTAACATTAACATGGTGCCTTCTAATTGCAGTCGCTGTACTCATAATATACAGGAGAACGATCGCCTTACGGCGAGGATAGCTGTGCTGCAAGCCCAGCTTCAGATGCAATCGTTAGGCAAGGGTAATTTCAGTGTAGGAAAGGATGAAACAGCATCTGTGCCACCAGTAAGTACAGATAGTAGTATAAATCCCCTCGCACAGTCCCCGCAGCCGGACAACTTTCTCATGGCTTCTGGAGGGAAATGCTGTAGGAATGCTCAACCGGTGTCGCTTATTCAGCCGACAGAAACTTTCAACCGGTTTTCCCCATTAAGCAGCGAGTCGGAGTCTGAGGCCGAGCCATCTCTTGTCTCTACTCCTCCCGTTACGGGGTCTGAGACGCCGAAGCTTCCCACCATTAGCTCTGAAAAATGGAAAACCCTAGTCATTGGCGACTCCATTACCCACAGTATTAGACTTAAAACGAATCATCCAGCGACCATACACCGTTTACCAGGGGTCAGGGCTACCGACGTTAAGGCTAATCTTAAGAGTGTGCTGGCTAAAGCTAAAACTGGCGAGTATAGGGATATTGTTATCCACGTCGGCAACAACGATGTTAGGATGAAACAGTCAGAGGTCACCAAGCGCAACATGGCTTCAGCGTGTAAATCAGCTAGAAAGATGTGTCGGCATCGAGTAATTGTCTCTGGCCCCCTCCCAGTTAGGGGGAGTGATGAGCTCTACAGCAGAGTCTCACAACTCAATCGCTTGTTGTAAACTGTTTTATGCCTCTCCCAAAAGATAGAATTTGTAGATAATTGGCCCTCTTTCTGGGACTCACCTACAAACAGGACCAAGCCTAGCCTGCTGAGGAGTGACGGACTCCATCCTAGCTGGAGGGGTGCTCTCATCTTATCTACGAACATAGACAGGGCTCTAACTCCCCTAGCTCCACAATGAGATAGGGTGCAGGCTGTTAGCCAGCCTGCCAGCTTAGTGGAGTCTGCCACTAGCATAGTCAGTGTAGTCAGCTCAGCTATCCCCATTGAGACTGTGTCTGTGCCTCGACCTAGGTTGGGAAAAACTAAACATGGCGGTGTTCGCCTTAGCAATCTCACTAGGATAAAGACCTCCTCCATTCCTGCCATTATTGAACGAGATCGTGATACCTCACATCTCAAAATAGGGTTACTTAATGTTAGATCCCTCACTTCAAAGGCAGTTATAGTCAATGAACTAATCACTGATCATAATCTTGATGTGATTGGCCTGACTGAAACATGGCTTAAGCCTGATGAATTTACTGTGTTAAATGAGACCTCACCTCCTGGTTACACTAGTGACCATATCCCCCGTGCATCCCGCAAAGGCGGAGGTGTTGCTAACATTTACGATAGCAAATTTCAATTTACCCCCCAAAAATGACGTTTTCGTCTTTTGAGCTTCTAGTCATGAAATCTATGCAGCCTATTCAATCCCTTTTTATATTTACTATTTACAGGCCTCCGGTGCCATATACAGCGTTCCTCACTGAGTTCCTATCGGACATTGTAGTCATAGCAGATAATATTCAAATTTTTGGTGATTTTAATATTCACATGGAAAAGTCCACAGACCCACTCCAAAAGGCTTTCGGAGCCATCATCGACTCAGTGGGTTTTGTCCAACATGTCTCTGGACCTACTCACTGCCACAGAAATACTATGGACCTAGTTTTGTCCCATTAAATAAATGTTGTAGATCTTAATGTTTTTCCTGATAATCCTGGACTATCGGACCACCATTTTATTACGTTTGCAATCGCAACAAATAATCTGCTCAGACCCCAACCAAGGAGCATCAAAAGTCGTGCTATAAATTCTCAGACAACACAAAGATTCCTTGATGCCCTTCCAGACTCCTTCTGCCTACCCAAGGATGTCAGAGGACAAAAATCAATTAACCACCTATCTGAGGAACTCAATTTAACCTTGCGCAATACCCTAGATGCAGTCGCACCCCTAAAAACTAAAAACATTTGTTATAAGAAACTAGCTCCCTGGTATACAGAAAATACCCGAGCTCTGAAGCAAGCTTCCAGGAAATTGGAACGGAAATGGCGCCACACCAGACTGGAAGTCTTCCGACTAGCTTGGAAAGACAGTACCGTGCAGTATCGAAGAGCCCTCACTGCTGCTCGATCATCCTATTTTTCCAACTTAATTGAGGAAAATAAGTACAATAAAAAAATGTAATGTATTTACACACAGCTGTACATTTCAATGAAACATGGTGAAGCCCCAAAATTGCCCTCGCTAGAAGCCTGTGTTTCAGACATAAGGAAGTGGATGGCTGAAAACGTTCTACTTTTAAACTCGGACAAAACAGAGATGCTTGTTCTAGGTCCCAAGAAACAAAGAGATCTTCTGTTAAATCTGACAATTAATCTTGATGGTTGTAAAGTCGTCTCAAATAAAACTGTGAAGGACCTCGGCGTTACTCTGGACCCTGATCTCTCTTTTGACGAACATATCAAGACTGTTTCAAGGACAGCTTTTTTCCATCTACGTAACATCGCAAAAATCAGAAATGTTCTGTCCAAAAATGATGCAGAAAAATTCATCCATGCTTTTGTCACTTCTAGGTTAGACTACTGCAATGCTCTACTTTCCGGCTACCCGGATAAAGCACTAAATAAAACTTCAGTTAGTGCTAAATACGGCTGCTAGAATCCTGACTAGAACCCAAAAACTTTATCATATTACTCCAGTGCTAGCCTCCCAACACTGGCTTCCTGTTAAGGCAAGGGCTGATTTCAAGGTTTTACTGTTAACCTACAAAGCGTTACATGGGCTTGCTCCTACCTATCTTTCCGAGTTGGTCCTGCCGTACATACCTACACGTACGCTACGGTCACAAGACGCAGGCCTCCTAATTGTCCCTAGAATTTCTAAGCAAACAGCTGAAGGCAGGGCTTTCTCCTATAGATCTCCATTTTTATGGAATGGTCTGCCTACCCATGTGAGAGACGCAGACTCGGTCTCAACCTTTAAGTCTTTATTGAAGACTCACCTCTTCAGTAGGTCCTATGATTGAGTGTAGTCTGGCCCAGGAGTGTGAAGGTGAACGGGAAGGCTCTGGAGCAACGAACCGCCCTTGCTGTCTCTGCCTGGCCGGTTCCCCTCTCTCCACTGGGATTCTCTGCCTCAAACCCTAATACAGGGGCTCTGGAGAGTCAGAGTCACTGGCTTACTGGTGCTCTTTCATGCCGTACCTAGGAGGGGTGTGTCACTTGAGTGGGTTGAGTCACTGACGTGATCTTCCTGTCTGGGTTGGCGCTCCCCCTTGGGTTGTGCCGTGGCGGAGATCTTTGTGGGCTATACTCGGCCTTGTCTCAGGATGGTAAGTTGGTGGTTGAAGATATCCCTCTAGTGGTGTGGGGGCTGTGCCTTGGCAAAGTGGGTGGGGTTATATCCTTCCTGTTTGGCCCTGTCCGGGGGTATCATCGGATGGGGCCACAGTGTCTCCTGACCCCTCCTGTCTCAGCCTCCAGTATTTATGCTGCATTAGTTTATGTGTCGGGGGGCTAGGGTCAGTTTGTTACATCTGGAGTACTTGTCCTGTCTTATCCGGTGTCCTGTGTGAATTTAAGTCTCTCTAATTCTCTCTTTTTCTCTTTCTTTCTCTCTCTGAGGACCTGAGCCCTAGGACCATGCCTCAGGACGACCTGACATGATGACTCCTTGCTGTCCCCAGTCCACCTGGCCCCAGTCCACCTGGCCAACTGTTCTGCCTGCGGCTATGGAACCCTGACCTGTTCACCGGACGTGCTACCTGTCCCAGATCTGCTGTTTTCAACTCTCTAGAGACCGCAGGAGCGGTAGAGATACTCTTAATGATCGGCTATGAAAAGCCAACTGACATTTACTCCTGAGGTGCTGCACCCTCGATAACTACTGTGATTATTATTATTTGACCATGGTGGTCATTTATGAACATTTGAACATCTTGGCCATGTTCTGTTATAATCTCCACCCGGCACAGCCAGAAGAGGACCGGCCACCCCTCATAGCCTGGTTCCTCTCTAGGTTTCTTCCTAGGTTTTGGCCTTTCTAGGGAGTTTTTCCTAGCCACCGTGCTTCTACACCTGCATTGCTTGCTGTTTGGGCTTTTAGACTGGGTTTCTGTACAGCACTTTGTGACATCAGCTGATGTAAGAAGGGCTATATAAATACATTTGATTTAGAGTTGCCAGACGGAAGCCACTCATCAGTAAAAGGCACATGACAGCCCACTTGGAGTTTGCCAAAAGGCACCCAAAGGACTCTCAGACCATCAGAAACAAGCTTCTCTGGTCTGATGAAACCAAGATTGAACTCTTTGGCCTGAATGCAAAGCTTCACGTCTGGAGGAAACCTGGCACCATCCCTACGGCGAAGCATGGCGGTGGCAGCATTATGCTGTGGGGACGTTTTTCAGCTGCGGGAACTGGGAGACTAGTCAGGATCGAGGCAAAGATGAACGGAGCAAAGTACAAAAGAGATCCTTGATGAAAACCTGCTCCAGGATCAGCAGAGAAGAATGGGAAAAACTCCCCAAATACAGGTTTGCCAAGCTTGTAGCGTCATACCCAAGAAGAATAGAGGCTGTAATCGCTGCCAAAGGTGCTACAACAAAGTATTGAGTAATACTTTTTTTTACACATTAGCAAACATTTCTAAAAACCTGTTTTTGCTTTGTCATTATGGGGTATTGTGTAGGTTGATGAGGGAAATAACAATTTAATACATTTTAGAATAAGGCCGTAACATTACAAAATATTGAAAAAGTCAAGGGGTCTGAATATTTTCCAAATGCATTGTAGTTAGAGGCAGAGGGATGCAAACAAGACAGACAAGGCATCCAGTCAGGGGAGCTATCTGCTGAAGTAATTATTAAATTGTGTCATCCTCACTAAGTGAGAAAACAGTTCCCCGTGAGCGATTACTAAACACTCAATGTCGACTGAGGAGGATTTGAAAAGTGTTTAAAAATAGAACACTCACATCTGCACACACGACAGTTAACGTGCCAAAGCGTTAGCAGGATCAAATCAAACCAATTAAAAAGGGCTGGGAAAGAGTGTGTGTGTGTGTATGTATGTATGCATGTACGTACACACACACGGGGGAGGTGCGAGTAAAATTTCAATCGATGTACATTAAACCAAAACGCATGGTAAAATACCAGTATTTTCAAGCTGGTGGATATTTTATTTAACTAGGCAAGTCAGTTAAGAATAAATTCTTATTTACAATGACGGCCTACACTGGCCAAACCCGGACGACGCTGGGCTAAATGTGCGCCGCTCTATGGTCCTCCCAATCACTGCATTGTTGGAATAGGATCCGTAAGTACGCATTTGATAGTTTACACCGGCTGTTTACAAAGCATGTGACAAATAAAAATATATTTGACTTTGATTTGGAACGGTACGAGTTAAATTGTAACTCATCAGGGTTAAAATAACATTTGTTGGCAGGCTCTAGTACATTTTGTAGTGGACAGCGTCACTGACCGGAACTTTGATATCTCACGAGACCAACAACGTGTCCTGTGTCAGCTGGGCCATTATGAGAGCAGTGTGTTGGGAGTCACACACACGACACTGGATGACGGGACTGTTTTATAGGCTGTAATTATTCAATCCCGTCGTGTCTGCTGATACTGCTGGTGTATAAGGTCACTTGACGCAGACCACTAGCCTGTGGTTTCACATCTGTACCAGTCTCTACAGTACAAGCAATCTTCCCAAACAAGTAAAGACGGAGCAAAAGCGGCTTATTCCAATGATTTAAAAAAAAAAGCTTAATAAAAATTTGGTAAAGGATCCATTTTTTTAATTGGAGATGAAAAAACAAGAAAAATAAAGGAGTGAAAGACACAGTGAGCAAAATAAATAGAATCCATGGAACCTTCAGACTCATGCTCCGACAATTCAAACTGGAGCAGAAATGAGAGCAACATAGGCTTTTGGGCTGTACCCCATATCTCCCTTCAGACACAGGAAGAGCTATAGACAGGGTAAAATACCCCAGCCCTATCCACCAGCCTTCGGCCGGGCCTTAGGGCACAATGCCCTTTTAATCGGGCGGCAGCGTCACTGATCAAACACAGAGAGCCATACTGCTGAGTGCAGTCACTTCATTCAGACAGACAGCCAATGGAGTCACCCACCATCACCCTACATTATGGAGGGAAACACATGCTGTTTGGTAAATGAAAATAACAGGCACAGTTGATGAAAAGCCTACACATATACACATAAATAACAAGCACACAACACAGTAGGACAGGGGTCAGAAACAGGCGGCCCACAGGCCAGAATCGGCCCGGAGATTATATATATATTTTTTTAAACACTACATGACCAAAAGTATGTGGACACCTGCTTGTCGAACATCTCATTCCAAAATCATTGCCATTAATATGGAGTTGGTCCCCGCTTTCCTGCTATAACAGCCTCCTCTCTTCTGGGAAGGCTTTGCACTTGATGTTGGAATTTTTCTGCGGGGACTTGCTTCCATTCAGCCACAAGAGCATTAGTGAGGTCGGGCACTGATGTTGGGCGATTAAGCCTGGCTCGCAATTAGCGTTCCAATTCATTCCAAAGGTGTTCCATGGGGTTGAGGTCAGGGCTCTGTGCAGGCCAGTCAAGTTCTTCCACACCGATCTTGACAAACTATTTCTGTATGGACCTCGCTTTGTGCACGGGGGTATTGTCATGCTGAAACAGGAAAGGGCCTTCCTCAAACTGGTGCCGCAAAGTTGGAAGCACAGAATCGTCTAGAATGTCATTGTATGCTGTAGCGTTAAGATTTCCTTTCACTGGAACTAAGGGGCCTAGTCCGAACCATGAAAAACAGCCCCAGACCATTATTCCTCCCGCACCAAACTTTACAGTTGGCACTACGCAGTCGGGCAGGTAGCGTTCTCCTGACATCCGCCAAACCCATATTTGTTTCGTCGGAGTGCCAGATGGTGAAGCGTGATTCATCACTCCAGAGAACACGTTTCCACTGTTCCAGAGTCCAATGGTAGCGAGCTTTACACCACTCCAGCTGACGCTTGGCATTGCACATGGTGATCTTAGGCTTGCTCAGCCATGGAAAATAATTTCATGAAGATCCCGACGAACAGTTCTTGTGCTGATGTTGCTTCCAGAGGCAGTTTGGGACTCCGTAGTGAGTATTGCAACCGACAGACGATTTTTACACGCTTCAACACACGGCGGTCCCGTTCTGTGAGCTTGTGTGGCCTACAACTTCGCTGCGGAGCCGTTCTTGCTTCTAAATGTTTCCACTTCACAATAAACAGCACTTACAGTTGACCAGGCAGCTCAAGCAGGGCAGAAATTTGACATCCTATGATGGTGCCAAGTCACAGCTCTTCAGTACGGGCCATTCTACTGCCAATGTTGGTCTAGAGAGATTGCATGGCTGTTTACTCGATTTTATACACCTTTCAGCAATGCGTGTGGCTGAAAATCAGCGAATCCACTAATTTGAAGGGGTGTCCTTACACTTTTGGCAATGTAGCGTGTGTGTGTGTGTGTATAGCTCGTTTAAAAATAAATAAAAAATACAATCTCTTTTTGGGCTTACTTGATCAATATGTAGTGGAAAAAATTACTACAATTATGTTCCGGCCCCCGGATCATCAACTCTGACAAAAAGCGTCCCACAGCTGGATCTAGTTGCCTACCCATACAGTGAGAGAAATGGTGCCCCCGCTACAGATTCACATCATAATAGCTCAATAAAAGCTTAATTTAAAGGAATAGGGAAAGTGGACCTTTCTTTGAAAGTTGTGTATAGTCTGTGGGTTAATTTGAAAATGGAACGCAGTGAAAAACTGTTCTCACGAAAGTCCATAATGATGTCGGAAGACGAGGGAGTAGCCACACCAGAAGTAGCCAGTTTAGACTGGCGAAGCGTGAATATCATACCAGAACATTCTCCTTTGAAACGCAGGGCTCAATTAAGGATTAAGACTCCTCGCTAGCACTCCTAACAAGCTTGGTTCTCAAACTCATTAGTAACAGGAGTTTATAAAAAGTGAACAGACCGAAGGGCTGGCTGGCCTGAAAGGGGGCCTCTGCTCAGCCTGACATCTTCGCAGCTCAGACAGGTCAGCCACGTCTGAAATGAGCCAAATTAATTTACTATTTGCTCTGATATACAAAGCAGCAAAAGGCAATTGTTCAGTTTTTGAGATCAGTTTCTTCCTTGTACACCAGGCACAAATACCTGACATGATAGAAACTGGGCCGTAACCGCAGTGTTTGTCTAGATGACCCATAGTTACAGACAGGGCTTTCAGGTTATATGTCCAGAAGACCCTACAGTTTGACTTAAGCCCAGAGTTATGAGGAAGTCAACACACACAGAGGTAAAGACTGGTGGCTGGATGCCAAACACTCAAAGGAAGTGTGGGAGGCTGTGCGCAGACAGTACAGAGTTAGCTTCTGCAAAGACTCCTGATGTATTAAGCACAAATGGTTCCCTCTGAGTACTAGGAAACTGGGATACTCCCTAACCTAAGGGAAGAGACAAGGAATCAACTAGAGACTACAACAGAATCTACCTCTTCTATCTAGCATTATTTTTTAAGAAAACGTATCTATGGAACTGTCAGTTTTCCAGGACAAAACTAAATAGTTTAAATTTGTAACAGGATTTAGGGCACCAGAAATCACATTTGTTTCATGTTCAGACACACACATAAACATATTTCATGCAGATTAAGCTATTCATTTTTTAGAGGCTAAGACTTTGGGGGATGGGGGGTGCTAAGCTGACAAATGGAATTGTTGTAAGATGGTCATACTATGGATAATTTAGTTATTTGATTTTGAATTTTAGCCAGCCTTTAGGTATAAAAGGTATATTTTTGATTTTGTCCTTTACTACTATAGCCCATAGAAACACATTGAATAACAAATGGCAAAACAAAGTAAATAAATAAATAAATAAGAAACCAGGTTTTGAAGTGTCTGTCGTATATCTAGGAGATATATTTAAAAAATCAAACTAAACTCTGGAAATAAATATGTATTTTTATTACACGTTTAACCTCTTTTTGGGGTATTTTTTATTTGTTTTATTTTTACAGGTACCGGTTACCTTCAGAGGAGTCCTGTGATACTTGTGTGGGTCCTAGAGCAAAACGGAGAACACCATTGTTTTTGTGAGAATCTCTCCTTACATGCAGATCAAGGTATTAACATGTATTCTATGCATTTTTTACATGGTAACCTATTTTTACACTGCACAGGAGCGTGTATTACTGTCAGCTAGTTTGACTAGGAGCAGTTGATGATCCGTCTTACTCATACTTCCTCCTCCCAGGTTCTGGTCTAAATATAAGTCCACAGCCCAGGTTGTTGCATGGTGGTCCTCTGGACACATTCAGACAAAATACACATCATGAATGTGTGTCCATGTGATATGGACTACCTACCTAGCCTACGACTGGTATGGGCAACACATGGGCTTACACATTTACATTTAAAATGATTGTGTTTCCAATGATAGGGACATTGGCAAATGGAGTATTGATAAAGTACCTTCTAAGCACAAAAGATTAATATCAGTTCAACATGGCCCTGGCTCCCTTTCAAAGCCCACTCAGCCCGTCTCTCTCCACCAGGGAGAATGCATGCTTTGTGGACCTGGACTAACACAGAGCTGTCTTCTTGTCCTCTGTGGAGACAACGTACAGCAGGACATCAAGATAAGGTCTCTGTCAAAAGATAACAGGCCTGCTTTATGCCCTCCTGATAATCATTGTTTGACCCCAGCAGCATCCCTTTTCTGTCTCTTCTGAGGCAAGGAAACCCAAGCCCCCTGTTGAGTACAATAGTATCATCACTCGGAGGACTCAAAGGCAGCAGACAGCCAGGTAAACTAAACACACCGGAGTGTTCAGGCTTGTTAGGTAGAGCTGCAGAGTCTGTCAGTTACTATTACAGCTAAGCTGAGACCACTGGGTATATTCATCCCTCCTCCAGTTCTCAGTCAGCCTGAACATGAGAAAGCCAGAATGGACCAGCCCCCACCCGCTAATCCTTGCCAGGCCTATTCAATAAGTGAGTGACAAGAAGTGATCGGGAACAGAGAAAGAAAATACATCTCAACAGCTAGAGCTTTAGTTACGGAATCTCGCACAAAGAGACGATATTGCAAAATATTGACCCGCTCTCCCCTCCCTCCACGATACTGACATAACATCTTTAGTCTTGGAGGAGGTATTTATTCTTGATGTTGTGTTGTATTACAGTGTGTCTGAGATGAGGCTTGTCAGACTGATATAAAGAGGAGCTGGGAGAGAGTCTGAATGGTAGGGATAAATGCTATAAACCGCTTAAAGCTGCAGAACCCAGAGCCTGAAGGGAGCACAGGGTATGACCGGTGAATGGTTACATGGTCTTGATCCCAGTCTTCACAACCCTTATAGAGTCAGCAGGTCCAATCTCAGTGGCTCAAAGCGCCTGTGGAAACACTGTTAAAGGCTGGCCATTACCCTTTAGCTGCAGAGGCTACATATTCAATGACAAATATTAGAGGGCGACCGATTAAATCGGAACGGCTGATTAATTAGGGCCGATTTCAAGTTTTCATAACAATCGGAACTCGGTAATTTTGGACGCCGATTTTGCCTTTTTTTTTACACCTTTATTTAACTAGGCAAGTCAGTTAAGAACACATTCTTATTGTCAATGACGGCCTAGGAACGGCGGGTTAACTGCCTTGTTCAGGGGCAGAACGACAGATTTTTACCTTGTCAGCTCAGGGATTCAATCTTGCAACCTTACGGTTAACTAGCCCAACGCTCTAACCACCTGCCTCACGAGGAGCCTACCTGTTACGCGAATGCAGTAAGAAGCCAAGGTAAGTTGCTAGCTAGCATTAAACTTATCTTATAAAAAACAATCAATTAATCAATCATAATCACTAGTTTGTAAGTCGCTCTGGATAAGAGCGTCTGCTAAATGACTTAAATGTAAATGTTAAATGTAGTTAACTAGACATGGTTGATGATATTACTAGTTTATCTAGCGTGTCCTGCGTTGCATATAATCGATGCGGTGCGCATTCGCGAAAAAGGACTGTCGTTGCTCCAACGTGTACCTAACCATAAACATCAATGCCTTTCTTAAAATCAATACACCGAAGTATATATTTTTAAACCTGCATATTTAGCTAAAAGAAATCCAGGTTAGCAGGCAATATTAACTAGGTGAAATTGTCTCACTTCTCTTTTGTTCATTGCACGCAGAGTCAGAGTATATGCAACAGCTTGGGCCGCCTGGCTCATTGCAAACCAATTTGCCAGAATTTTACGTAATTATGACATAACATTGAAGGTTGTGCAATGTAACAGGAATATTTAGACTTATGGATGCCACCCGTTAGATAAAATACGGAACGGTTCCGTATTTCACTGAAAGAATAAACGTTTTGTTTTCAAGATGATAGTTTCCGGATTCGACCATATTAATGACCTAAGGCTCGTATTTCTGTGTGTTATGTTATAATTAAGTCTATGATTTGATAGAGCAGTCTGACTGAGCTATGGCAGGCTCGTAAGCATTCATTCAAACAGCACTTTCGTGCGTTTTGCCAGCAGCTCTTCGCAATGCTTCAAGCATTGCGCTGTTTATGACTTCAAGCCTATCAACTCCCGAGATTAGGCTGGTGTAACCGATGTGAAATGGCTAGCTAGTTAGCGGGGTGCGCGCTGATAGCGTTTCAAACGTCACTCGCTCTGAGACTTGGAGTAGTTGTTCCCCTTGCTCTGCATGGGTAACGCTGCTTCGAGGGTGGCTGTTGTCGATGTGTTCCTGGTACGAGCCTAGGTAGCGGCGAGGAGAAGGATGGAAGCTATACTGTTATACTGGCAATACTAAAGTGCCTATAAGAACATCCAATAGTCAAAGGTATATGAAATACAAATCGTATGTCCAAAAATACCGATTTCCGATTGTTATGAAAACTTGAAATCGGCCCTAATTAAAAATCGGCCATTCCGATTAAATCGGTCGACCTCTAATCTATATCATTCAATTATTGCGCACGCGCCAACGAGCATCTGCGTTGCCAAGGGCTAATATAGAAGTCATTCCTATTTCTGACGCAGATCGCGCTGCAACTCCTGCCTCCCATCTCCTCATTGGTTTATAGAAGCAGGTACCCACGTGCCATCTCCTGATTGGTTATATCCACGTGGGTGATTGAAAGACCAACTGTTGCCGGTTGTCGTGGTATTACTATGAAAGTTTAGATGCCAATCACCATATAAGTTAAACGATGAAAAAGCCTGGAAGGAGGAGAGATGACTAGAAACGATTCGGTTGGCCGTTTTTATGTGTGGATTAATTGTTGGAGTAGAGGACCTTGTGCATTTCAGGTAAAATAACAACCTAATGTTTATATCCCAGGACAAATTAGCTAGCAACAGCAAGCTAGCTAAATAGGACAAATTAGCTAGCAAGTGCAAGCTAACTAGCTAAATTGCCATAAATGTTTAATGCTTTTTGACCTGTCCCCAAATTAATGTCAATGGTTCAGAGTTTGTTTTGATATTTTAACCTGCGTGTCATGATCGCGTTTGGTGTAGGGGGACAAAATTTATTTATGCACGATGGCGCACGTGCGCAGCCGGTTTGGGTTCCGTGTTAGCCTCCTGGATTGTGATGTCATCTTCAGCTTCAACAGCTGACAACACTTTGGAAAGAAAGGTTACAGTGACAAAGCGAAGGCTACAATATTCTCTAGGAGGTGAACAGGTGTCAAATTTGACAGCCATGAGCAGTTCTGGATTCAATTCCTCTAGTCCATAACATTGCCTTACACCGGGTCAAACAGTGACTACATACCTATGGATAGGCTATGCCAAGCCTGACAAAGCTGCAGAATCCAAGACAGACAAGGAAAACAAGCTTGACCTTTCACAGCCTGAAATATTACTCACTAAAAATACCACCGCCATGACCTGAATTACTACTAGCCAAATAATGTCAAAAACCCAGGGAACACGCAGGGCCGTTGGTGTTCAACACAATTCAACAATGTTAGCCTACCACTTATCAATCACGGCTCAGACAGACATGGCTATCCACTTCATTAGGTTGCAGCACATGGCAAAAAAAAAAAAGTCAGTCTGACAAGCACATAATCCCAGGGAAAGTGATGTAAACTTAGAAAGCAGACAGAGGATCTCATAAGACAGAACTAAGTCTGTTGTCAGGTAGGAAAGGAGCATTAACATACAAGGCTATTATACAAGAGATGAGAGCATGTACCAATTTTAAACTGATCACTGTTATACAAATGTAAGATGTGTAATGTACGTGTAGCACATGTAATCATCTGTCCTAGTGTTGACCGTGGCCATATTCCCACAGCTCCATCTCCCAGCAATAAAAAAATATGGGCAAAACATTCTAAAAGAAAGTGTCTCTACCACTTAAGTGATACACTGAGATTACTCAAGGGAATATCTGTCAGGTACTCCTTGTTCATTGTTGGGCATATTACCATAATAAACAGTGTTGCATGTCGCAATAGTAACACCCTGAATTCCAATAACTGTGAAGTGGTTTTAATTAACTTTTTTATGGAAGTGAACATTTGATCTCCAGCATTGTGGAATATTTACTAGCTGCTGTTCTGATGTCAACTACAAAGAATCATTCCTCAGACTAATTCACACTGAGTTTGGACTTCCAAGGGAGACTTTTTTCTACCTGATCAATGTCATAACGTCAGATGTTTCCATCCAGAATAGAGCTTGTTTTGACAGAGCACAATTCCATCTAATCATTGTGCTGTTTGGTAAGAACTGCTCCTGTAGTCAACTTTAGCTCCAGCAATTCCCTCTAATAGCTCCAGCAGCCCATAAAAGAACATCTTCCTGTTGTTAAACTGTAGTGTCAGTCTGTGGGTTTACAGTAGACATGAAGCGGATGTTGCTCCAACACATCACTAAAGAGAAGCGGGTGCCATTTGAGCCAGTTCGCTCTGCAACTATCAGACACTCAGAAAGAGCCACAGCCAGCTCTGTGTGTCCAGGAATTACAGCGCATTTGGAAAGTATTCAGACCCCTTGACTTTATCCATATTTTGTTACAACCTTGGATTAAATTGTTTCCCCCCCTCACCAAAATAATAATAATAAAAAATATACTTTTTTTTTTTTTTTTAAATAAAAACAAATCACATAAAAATCAAATCAAATCTTGTGTCACAAGATTACAATACAACCTTACCGGGAAATGCTTACTTACAAGTCTTGATATCACATGTACAGACCCTTTGCTCAGAACTTTCTTGAAGCACCTTTGGCAGCGATTACAGCCGAGTCTTCTTGGGTATGAGCTACAACCTTGGCACACCAATATTTCGGGAATTTCTCACATTCTTCTCTGCAGATCCACGCAAGCTGTCAGATTGGATGGGGAGCGTCACTGCACAGCTATTTTCAGGTCTCTCCAGAGATGTTCGGGCTCTGGCTGGGCCACTCGAGGACATTCAGAGACTTGTCCCGAAGCCACTCCTGCGTTGGCTGTGTACTTAGGGTCTTTGTCCTGTTGGAAGGTGAACCTTCACCCCAGTCTGAAGTCCTGAGCGCTGTGGAGCAAGTTTTCATTAAGGATCTCACTGTACTTTGCTCCGTTCATCTTTCCCGAGTAGTCTTCCAGTTCCTGCTGCTGAAAAACATCACCACAGCACAATGCCACCACCATGCTTCACCGTAGGGATGGTGCCAGGTTTTCTCCAGACATGACGCTTAGCATTCAGGCCAAAGAGATCAGTCTTGGTTTCATCAGACCAGAGAATCTTGTTTCTCATGGTCTTGGAGTCATTAGGTGCCTTTTGACAAACTCCAAATGGGCTGTCATGTGCATTTTACTGAGGAGTGGGATCCGTCTCACCACTCTACCATAAAGGCCTGATTGGTAGAGTGCTGTAGAAATGGGAGAACCTTCCAGAAGGACACCATCTCCACCGAGGAACTCTGGAGCTCTGTCAGAGTGACCATTGGGTTCTTGGTCACCTCCCTGACCTTGACAATCCTGTCTCGGAGCACTACGGACAATTCCTTCCACCTCATGGCTGGGTTTTTGCTCTGACATGCACTGTCAACTGTGGGACCTTATAGAGACAGGTGTGTACCTTTCCAAATCATGTCCAATCAATTGAATTTACCACAGGTGGACTCCAATCAAGTTGTAGAAACATCTCAAGGATGATCAATGCAAACAGGATGCACCTGAGCTCAATTTCGAGTCTCATAGCAAAGGGTCTGAATACTTATGTAAACAATGTATCGGTTTTTATTTTGAATACACAATTTGCAAAAAAAAAATTTAACCTGTTTTCGCATTGTCATTATAGGGTATTGTGTGTAGACTGAGGATTGTTTTTTACATTTAATGCTTTTTAGAATAAGGCTGTAACGTAACAAAATGTGGAAAAGGTCAAGGGTCTGAATACTTTCCAAATGCACTGGCTTCATTATGACACTTAACAGCTGCTTCCTAAAAGGAGCCTACTACATACAGTACATATTAGCCAGGGCAGCAGACCACCCAGTCACCCCTGTGTGCCTTCATATTGCATTGTGGCTTAGTTGGTCAGAGTGTGGCGTTAACAACACCAAGGTCGTAGGTCTAATTCCCATAGTGGTCACATACACATATACTAAAAACATATGCACTCACTGTACAGGATAGTTGCTTTGAATAAAACTGTCTGCGAAGTGGAATATCATTATGTTATAAAACAGGAGCACATGCATGCGATTAAGGTCATCCAGTACTAATATATACCATACACCTGTTCCTCCTCCTGACCACCATAACCCAACTAGTCACACATCAGAGTGACTGACCTGGATGAGCTGCTGATCTCCACACATGGCGGCCGGTGGCTGTGAGATGCACTACAGTAATTAAATCAGTGTTGAACAGACCTTGCTGTTCATGCCCTCACCACAGAGGACACAAGCAGATGTCTCAGTCATCATCCCCTTACATATTAGCCCATGGTCATAAAAAGGTGTGCGTGTAACAGCAGGAGAGAGCCTTGCTCTTCAAGGTTAAGGACAGAGAGGCAGGGGGTGGTGGCAGATTGCGAATGTTTTCAAACACCTTGATGTGCTGGATGTTGGCATGTCAGGGAAATAATGAAAATAATTTAAAATGCACTGAAGACACATTATGTGGTGAAATGAAACATTTATACCAGGGCTTTGTACTTCCACACTCGCTCTGCTCCTCTGCCGCTGCAAAACAAACCTTGAATTTAAGAAATCAGAAATTGAAATGTAATGCCCTTTGACAACGGAACATGAAAGCACTGCCTGATTTATTTATACTCCCAAGGCACAACAGATTAGGTCTTAAAACAAAAGGGTATACTGTAACATTTCATGATAAAGTGTTACCCAGCTTTGTACATTCACAGCTAAAGAGCCAACTCAATCATACTCGTGGAGTGTTCAGCATAAATAACAAACAAAAAACTACAAAAATACGTATGCATATTAATAGTCATCTTGGGAAAACAAATCACTTTTCCGTGCACACAGGGTTCATTTCCATATGTATACACCATGTGGCGCTGGACATTTGACCGGCATTTTAATTTACCGGACATTTCAGAAATGTACCAAACCCATATGCATTGGGTGCGTAACCTGATCAGGGCGTCCACCCACACAAAATGACAGATCACATTCAGATTTTGGTCATTCATATTAACAGAACAAGTCGAGGATGCAACAATGTGTGGTCCCTTCTTACCTAATTCTGATGCACACTTTGAAGATGTTTGAATAACTGTCCACATTTACTTTTCCAACACCACGAGTAACAAAAAGCTAAATCCCTAGCCTATGTCAATCTACTATCACCGTAGTAGAAAAGTTGACTTAGTCTATTGGTCAGCTTGTGGAGAAAGAATTGGCCTATTCCAATCAGACTCTGGGACAGCTGAGGGACGACATATCCCTAATACATACAACCAGTAGGCCTAGTCTACAAAAAACAAATTCAAAAACATTAACAAGCAATGAGTCTGATGCAACAGATGAGAACTTTTAGCTTAAAATGTTGATAAACTATTATTTCTTCACATTATAAGTGCAGCAATGCACACAAGGCAGTAGGCTACGCACTAACGTTTGTTCCATAATGCAATTAGCAGGAAAACAATGCTGTCAAAAGCATGAGTAGTTTCATATAACAGACATGTAGAAAGAGGGGAGATCTAATATGCAACAATTAGCTTGGGTTATTAATATGACTAGGATTGTGCCTTTGGCTACTTGACAATGAAACAAAGTTAAACAATAATATGGTCTCATATTGGCTAGGCTACTTTTAAGCAAGGTAAGACATGCCTCAATATGTAGTGCAATGTTCTGTTTTCAAACAATGCAACAATCCAGTTTACTGCAAAGTGGTGTGACGAACTGATGAAGCTTGTCTTCAGTTGCCTATACATTTACTGTTTGAGATGCTGTAGTAGCAGCAGCTCTCACGCTGTCTGACAGATTTTCCGCTCAAAGGCTCTGTATGCGATAAGGTACATAACTAATATATACTGTACACGAGCCAATTTAATTCCACTAAATTATGCAAATTAACCAATAGACCGATAAGCATGACCAGACAAATGTATTTACATCGACTATTATTTCCATCAATGAATGGCTAGCATTATTTCGCAATGGGATTTTTTCTTCTTCTCCTGGATAAATGCCAGGGACAATTTTATACATTATCGTTTCTATTTATTTATATTATCGGCCAAAAGCCGGCTATTACCAACTAACAGAAGTCCTGGTATACACGCAATTATAATGTGCCTTGATTTAACACTAGTCAAGGAATAACTTGAATACCAATGCCAGAGGCTAGCAGAGGGGGGGGGGGGGGGGGGGCTTTAAATCAAGGAAATAGTTCAGGCTACAGTCTGGGCATGTTTGCCTTTCCCCCCCGTGCGTGCTGGCAGTCGGCAATGCGTAATGTTTCTCAATGAGATAAAGGCTCTAAAAATGGCTTCTCCAACAGCTACTTCAACTCCCCTCCTAAATCCAGCCCCACCTTCTGCCTGTGCTTCTTATTTTCTGAGCCATAATATTTTTTAAGATTAACTAATGTTCTTAGTGAGAGGGGGTGGGGGGCTTAATGCTGGAAGAGACAGAGTATTATCATATTCTAATAGCCGGTACCAATGCCTGTAACAATACACATAATTGATCACGCTGACATCTCTATTGAAATATTGTGAGTGTTGCAATCACCTCAAGGCAGACGGACTCTGCTCAAATGACTGCATGGCAGGGATTCTTGCTTTGAGTATGGCAGGGAATAGATGGAGGTAGTGTTTTCTATAGAACCCATTTTATTCCACCTTTATTTTTCAACCAAAAATAAAAAAAATAATTATGCAAGAGTCAGGATCTAGCTGGCAGGTAGGACAAAGCTGACTGCATACACACACCTGCAGATGCAGAACCCTGTGGCCAGAACTGTCGCATTGTGTACCATCACACTGTGGTGGTCCAACATGCACAGCGAAGGAAGAGGCATGTATTAGCTTAGATTTTCTAGAATTATGGACATTCATGTCCTTAATAAGCTGAATAACCTGAGTTAAACAAAAGAGAAAGATGGTTTACATAATAAGGAGAACAATCTTAAACAGGTTCAGATCAGGGAAATAAAACGTTTAAGCTTTTGGCCCGAAGGTATGTTAAGAAATTAACCCTGTCCAAAGCAGTGAGTCCTGATCCTTTTCCTCATCTGAAGACACTTCATCCGGACTGTTAAACATCAAAATCTTCAGAGGAGCAACATTCCCTGAGAGAGGATCAAACAAAATCAAGAGCCTAAAAATGACAGATAGCTGGAGGCCTTATTGATCTGTTGGCTTGTAAAATCACTTCTCTTAGGCAGAAATAAAGTACATTTCACATTGTATTGATGTTTGACGTATTGTCTCAGACTTAGCACCCATAATTTGTAAAGATTTGTTTGTCTCATTCCACAAGCCATTAACGGAATGTATTTGAAAGGTGCAATATGTAACTTTTCAGGCGATCTGACCAAATTCACACAGAAATGTGAGTTATAGATATGTCATTCTCATGGAAAGCAAGTCCAAAAAGCGGTAGATCTGTTCTATGTGCACTATTTCTATGCTTCTCATTAGGGGACGCATGATATAGCGGTGAACATATCAGAATCGGACGATATTAGCTAAAAATAATAATTATAGTTTAACGCCCCGATGTGCAAAACCAATGTCAAAGCTGACGTGCATACCTATATAACGTAGGTACATGACGTAATGACGCCACGCAAAATGTTGCACTATACCTGCAACACAGCATTCCTAAGCAAGCCCACAATGTCTGCTGTGTGGATCGAGAGAGAAAGAGTAACAAAATTTCAGCGAGACAACTCAAAGGCGAAATCCATTAAAGCCAAGATAATGGAATTCATTGCCCTTGACAATCAACCGTTCTCTGTCGTGGGCGATGTTGGCTTTCGCCGACTGGTCGAGCACTGGTACACACTACCAAGTGCGCTATTTTTCAGATGTTGCCCTACCGGAGTTAAACAGTAATAGCGTCACAGCTATTAACTTAACATACAGTTGAATTCGGAAGTTCACATAAACGAGTTTTAATGAATCCAACCTAAGTGTTTCAACCACTCCACAAATGTATTGTTAACAACCTATAGGTTTTGGCAAGTCGGTTATGACATCTACTTTGTGCATGACAAGTAATTTTTCCAACAATTGTTTACAGACACTTGTTTATTTCACTTATAATTCACTGTATCACAATTCCAGTGGGTCTGCCAGTGGAAAATTCGAGAAAATGTCATGGCATTAGAAGCAATTGGAGGTGTACCGGTGGATGTATTTCAAGGCCTACTTTCAAACTCAGCGCCTCTTTGCTTGACATCAAGGGAAAATCAAAAGAAAATCAGCCAAGACCTCAGGAAAAAATGGTAGACCTCCACAAGTCTGGTTCATCCTTGGGAGCAATTTCCAAAAGCCTGAAGGTACCACGTTCATACGTACAAACAATACTACGCAAGTATAAACACCATGGGACCATGCAGCAGTCACACCACTCAGGAAGGAGACGCGTTATGTCTCCTAGAGATGAACGTACTTTGATGCGAAAAATGCAAATCAATCCCAGAACAACAGCAAAGGACCTTGTGAAGATGCCGGAGGAAACAGGAACAAAAGTATCTATATCCACAGTAAAACAAGTCCTATATCGACATAACCTGAAAGGCCGCTCAGCCAGGAAGAAGCCACTGCTCCAAAACAGTCATAAAAAGCCAGATCACGGTTTGCAACTGAACATGGGGACGAGATCGTACATTTTGGAGAAATGTCCTCTGGTCTGATGAAACAAAAATAGAACTGTTTGGCCATAATGACCATCATTATGTTTGGAGGAAAAGGGGGGAGGCTTGCAAGCCAAAGAACACCATTCCAACCGTGAAGCACGGGGGTGGCAGCATCATGTTGTGGGGGTGCTTTGCTGCAGGAGGGACTGGTGCACTTCACAAAATAGAGAGCATCATGAGGATGGAACATTTTGTCGATATATCGAAGCAACATCTCAAGACATTAGTCAGAAAGTTAAAGCTTGGTCGCAAATGGGTCTTCCAAATGGACAATGACACCAAGCATACTTCCAATGCTGTGGCAAAATGGCTTAAGGACAACAAAGTCAAGGTATTGGAGTGACCATCACAAAGCACTGACCTCACTCCCATAGAAGATTTGTGGGCAGAACTGAAAAAGCGTGTGCGCGCAAGGAAGCCTACAAACCTGACTCAGTTACACCAGCTCTGTCAGGAGGAATGGGCCAAAATACACCCAACTTATTGTGGAAAGAAATGTTTGACCCAAGTTAAACAATTTAAAGGCAATGCTACCAAATACTAATTGAGTGTATGTAAACTTCTGACCTACTGGGAATGTGATGAAAGAAATAAAAGCTGAAATAAATCATTCTCTCTACTATTATTCTGACATTTCACATTCTTAAAATAAAGTGGTGATCCTAACTGACCTAAGACAGGAAATTTTTACTAGTATTAAAATGTCAGTAACTGTGAAAAACTGAATTGAAAAGTATTTTGCTAAGGTGTATGTAAACTTCCGACTTCAACTGTGCATCCTATGGAACATTTGGGTCTTTGCGTGTCAAAAATAATACAGTAGCACTGTCAAGCTGTGCAAACACCGGCCACGAACGATGTGTTTACAATACCGCGTTGGATAATAAATCAAAATTTGTTGGACAGCAACTTCTGGGGTAGCTAGCTTTAGATTACAATTTTTGTGTGTCATTTCTGCTCGGCATCAGACTAATGTGTAGCTAATTTCCTCCAGTGATTGTCTTGGTGTAGCCTAATTTTCTCTAGTAAAATGTAAGATTAATTTCAAGCATAACATTAGGTCATGTACAGGGATGCAAACTGGTGAGGACCCAAAAAGGTGACACTTTTTTTGCACCGAAAAATACAAAAAAAATCCCTGCTAGGGGAAATGCAGGTTTTAACTAATTAAACAAAATAATATGATCTACATGATCAGTCAGTGTGTACAAAGTGGTTAATGTGAACCTAATTCACAGCTAAAAGATGTAAAAGGCAATCCAATGTTATTTATTGCCTAGACTAAACTGCAAATGACACTCACGCATGAGAAAAACGCTTGTGACCACACATCTAAATAAACATCTTAAAGTAGAAATAGAATGAAACAGGCATTCTATTTTTGCTCTATTATAGTGGCCACTACAGTAGACATTGATCATGTGCACAAGGCTACATGTGTGCAAAAATAATGTTCATCCACTCTATTGAAAAAGTGAGAAAGAGGGAAAGTGTGTGGTGTTGCTTTCAACTCTGTGGCATTCAGTTTAAGCCAGGCCCAGCTCCAGCTCCAGTTGATCCCTGAATCCACTTGTTTCACAAGCAACGCCTCATTTTCAACTAATTCTTTCATTCTGAAAATTAACCACATATTGTAGAGGGAAAACATTAGTTCACGGATAGTTAGCTAGTTAACATTTTACACTGATTGCCATGGTCCAGTAAGCAACTAAAGCGTTATAACTTGCGGAACAGCAAGGAGTCGTAACGTTATACCAATTAATACTATAGCTAATTGGTTAGATTACTAACGTTAACTCATCTGATGTTGTACCGTTAGCTAGCTAAAGTTAGCCGTCTGCCTTCATTAGCCAGCTAATTTTCACACCATAAACTCAATTGTTTGATCAGTTAAGTTTGCTAATGTTGCTCAGCATTTCTCTGGCTAGCTAACGGAGAATTCGATCCAGCTAGCAAGATACTTAACACTAACAATAACGTTACTTGTTCCACCACACTTTCTCCCTCACCTCAAACTTTCCAAATGCCAGTAGTTTTTCCGGTTACAGCTCATGAAGTACGCTTCATCACCTTCTCACCCCCGTCTCCGTGGTCATGCTTCTCACCGACCTCTTTGTTATCGTTCAGGGGACGCGCTGCTGTAACTGGCAAACTGCTGTCTTTCCAGAGCACGCGCTAATGCTGCAAATAGCAAATTGGTTGTCTCCTCTCTCTTCAGTCGCGTGCTGCCTTCTGTTATGTGAACGATTGGCTGAGCCTTAGAAACAGCCAGTACTGCTCCAAACGTGCATCACTCGTTCGCTTAAAGCCAGTAGTGTGATCCAAACCCCCTTCTTTTTTGCAAAAAAATACCTTGCTTTTTCATTGTAAGCTCATTTCCTTGTGTGGCTGCTTGCCAAATAGTGTTCCACTTCGGATGAAAATTAAGCTATTTTCTACCGAATGTTTTGCACTAATGTACAGTGGGGCAAAAAAGTAATTAGTCAGCCACCAATTGTGCAAGTTCTCCCACTTAAAAAGATGAGAGAGGCCTGTAATTTTCATCATAGGTACATCTGAGATCTGCATGGAGGAATGGGCCAAAATACCAGCAACAGTGTGTAAAAACCTTGTGAAGACTTACAGAAAACATTTGACCTCTGTCATTGCCAACAAAGGGTATATAACAAATTATTGAGAAACTTTTGTTATTGACCAAATACTTATTTTCCACCATAATTTGCAAATAAATTCATAAAAAATCCTACAATGTGATTTTCTGGATTTTATTTTCTCATTTTGTCTCATAGTTGAAGTGTACCTATGATGAAAATTACAGGCCTCTCTCATATTTTTAAGTGGGAGAACTTGCACAATTGGTGGCTGACTAAATACTTTTTTGCCCCACTGTATTTTCTGTGAAGAACAACTAGCTGCGGACCTTGACTTTCAATATCAAATGAAGGTGGAATGGTTTACAACGCAAATTGTTGGATGGCCCACGTTTTGAAAATGCAGATTTCTTAACTCTAACGCGACCTCTGGCACACTTGACCTTAGGATTCTGCCACTGACTGTAAATCCATGCTCCAAATGATTTATTTTTTATTTTTTATTAAACTTATTTAATAAGAGATAAGTGGATAACAAAAGATGGCCCAAATTTGGCAAAGAAATCCCTCATTCCATGCATGATAAATCTCCTTGGGTCCTTTAGCCTAGTCATACATCTACAGGAGCAGGGCAGTTGTGTTATCAACCAGGTGAATTTGAAAAATTATATTTCCGTCACAGGGACCATTATTCCTTATTTGAGGATGGAGGGCGTTGCAGGGCTGTGCGTATGTGATCATCGAGTGACCCAGTGATGGATGTGGTGAGGTGTTCATCATCTTAACAGACATACGGCCTGATGACTGATGGGAGAATCAGCAACACCGTGACTTTTTGTTTGTTATTGAAGGGTTAAAACACACCACACAAACACACCACACACAGGGAAAATTCCATTCAATAGTGCACATCACCAATATTTTATGGCACATCTGCATTGTAATCATTAAGCAAGCAACAAATGTTTTGAAACAATTAACTTTTTTATTTAATTTTATTATGTTTCGTATTGGACAAGCCCAGGTAGTCTTTCCCTGTTTCAGTCCGTTATCTTCTGTTTGGTTCCTAATGAATACAACCCTGCATACCCTGTACCAATCCCACCTACATATCTTTACCACTCACAATTCACTTTATTCCCTCATTAAAACATTGATGGGCTAGCCCAGGGATTCCAAAACGTTTTAACTCAAGCCCCCTTTCAGCATTGAAGGGTTACTAATAGCTCCTCCCTGTGAAGGCTAGTGCTTTGGCACTGCATCTCAGTGCTAGAGGCGGCACTACAGACCCTGGTTCGATTCCAAGCTGTATCATAACCGGACGTGATTGGGAGTCCCATAGGGCAGCACAAAATTATCCCAGCATCGTCCAGTTTAAGGTTTGGCCGGTGTAGGCCGTCATTGTAAATAAGAAACTGTTCTTAACTGACTTGCCTAGTTAAATAAAACTTGTGAATAAGGAATTAACTCTGAATACAGTGGCATCACCGCCAGCCTGTAAACGAGGCTTGAAAACAAGAGCTACTATTAATCTTGATCACTGGCCGTAAGGGAATGCAATCGGCACGACTTAATGGTCCACTCGCTCGCCAAACCAAAAATGAAAGCATGACATTTTTAAAAAGGGAGGGGGTTAGCGAGTGTGTTTCGGGTTAGGGATCAGCGTCGTTTCGCACTCCCGGGCAGACGAGGGAACAAGTCGTCACTCGACGCAGGGCCTGTACGACTCCAGCATGTTAAAATATTTAAGGTCCGCCTGGGTCTCTGAATATTCATGGGCTGTCGTCCTCATCATGAGATTGTGAAGGACACAGCAGCATCGTCCCCGGAGTGTAATCCAATTCTACATGTTCTTGCTTTATATTCCAAGGACGAAACGGGGCCTCGGGCAGAGTGAGTAAGTGAGTGAGTGGGGCCGAGCGGGCGGATGTTGGGTTGGAGGTGAAGCTCGCTGCTGCCAGAATGAGAGGAGGGATGCGACTGTTGCAGCCATGTCACGAGAACTGAATTTGAAATGATGAACTCAAGCCAAAACTGCCTGTCTACATTGGATCCATGCATGACAATAGCTCAGGTTGAACAGTTCATAATGCCTTCTCTTATCGCTCTTGCGTTGTGTCCGTTTCTAGATAAAGGGCCAGACTTTCCAAACAGTGAAATATAGAAATAAACTGATATGTTCTAGTGCAATATGAATTATCACCTGAGCAAATAAATCTCAATTTATTTCAAACAGTGTAACTGAAAACTAGGCTGACTGGCTGCCTGAAACTCCACTCTACTTTGAGATACTACAATATGATATTCTTGTTTGAGTCAAAAGGGTGCGTTTAAGATAGGACAAAAGAACCTCACCCTGGCCGTGATCAGCTAACAATAGCCTAAGACCATTTATAAACCAGGTGGTGTGAGCCCTGAATGCTGATTGGCTGAAAGCTGTGTGTATGACTAAACAAATATTTTTACTGTTCTAATTACGTTGGTAACCAGTTTATAATAGCAATAACGCACCTCTGGGTTTTGTGGTATATGACCAATATACCACAGCTAAAGGCTGTATCCAGGCACTCCATATTGGCTATATACCACACCTCCTCCGGGCCTTAATGCTTAACCTGATGAGGACAGAGGGCGCTGTTGTCACTTTGGGGGAAAAACGTGCCCAATTTAAACGGCCTCGTACTCAATTCTTGCTCGTACAATATGCATATTAATATTACTATTGGATAGAAAACACTCTCTAGTTTCTAAAACCGTTTGAATTATATCTGTGAGTGAAACAGAACTCATTTGGCACAAACTTCCTGACCAGGAAGTGGAAAATCTGAAATCGATGCTCTCTTCTGGGTCCTGCCTATAAATGGGCATGAGACCTATTAGTATACATGCACGTCATACACCTTCCCCTGGATGTCAAGATGCAGTGAGAGAAGAAATTGAGTGTTTATCTTGGTCTGAGATGGAATACGTCCTCTTGGAATGACGTGTCACCGATTTCTGGTTTTCAGGAAGGCGCGAGGAGGACAGTGGGATTGCCTTTTGAAAAGCTGTCGTTATAGGCGACTACTATCTCCGGCTTTGATTTTATTTGATACATGTGACCATATCATCGTAAAGTATGTTTTTTCAATATAGTTTTATTAGATTTTTGAAATTTATTCGGGACGTTAGGCGTGTTGCGTTGTGTGCCTTTGTTCAGAAAGGAGAGCTTCGCGCCACTTGGCCAGTGTGCTTGCTAATTCAAGAGGGAAAAACGATGTTCTAAATCCAAACAACGACTGTTCTGGACAAAGGACCCCTTGTCCAACATTCTGATGGAAGATCACCAAAAGTAGGACCCATTTATGATGTTATTTCATATATCTGTCGAACTGTGTACTAGTAGTTTTGCGCCCAGGTTTTGGCCACTCTCTCGCTATAACATAAGCCTTATGTCGTAATGAAGATATTTTTAGAATTCTAACACTGCGATTGCATTAAGAACTAGTGTATCTATCATTTCCTATACAACATGTATTTTTTTGTCATGTTTATGAATAGCTATTTGGTCAGAATAGGTGAGAGTCTAATAGAAATATCCGCACATTCTGGGAAAAAGAAGCATAATGGATAACCACTGATTTCAGCTCTAAATATGCACATTTTCGAACAAAACATAAGTGTATGTATAACCTGATGTTATAGGACTGTCATCTGAGGAAGGTTTATGAAGGTTAGTGAAAATTAATATCTTTTGCTGGTTTATTCGCTAACGCTAACGTGCCTATTGCTATCGCTAACGTGCCTTGATGAATGAATGCGGAAGTGTGGTAGGCTATTGTAGTAAGCTAATATAATGCTATATTGTGTTTTCGCTGTAAAACACTTAAAAAATCTGAAACATTGGCTGGATTCACAAGATGCTTGTCTTTCATTTGCTGTACACAATGCATTTTTCAGAAATGTTTTATGATGAGTATTTAGGTATTCCACGTTGGTCTCTATAATTACTCTGGCTGCTTCGGTGCTATTTTTGACGGTAGCTGTGATGGTAGCTGCAATGTAAAACTGATTTATACCTCAAATATGCACATTTTTCGAACAAAACATAGATTTATTGTGTAACATGTTATAAGACTGTCATCTGATGAAGTTGTTTCTTGGTTAGTTTGGTTGGTTCTTGGTTAGTTAGGTTGGCTTTGTGCATGCTACCTGTGCTGTGAAAAATGTCTGTCCTTCTTTGTATTTGGTGGTGAGCTAACATAAATATACGTGCTGTTTTCGCTGTAAAACATTTAAAAAATCGGACATGTTGACTGGATTCACAAGATGTGTATCTTTCATTTGCTGTATTGGACTTGTTAATGTGTGAAAGTTAAATATTTCTAAAAAATATTTTTTGAATTTCGCGCTCTGCCTTTTCAGTGGAATGTGGGAGGAGTTCCGCTAGCGGAAAGCCTGGGCCAGACAGGTTAATTATACAACGGGTGGTTTGGAATTCCCATTGTTAGAGTCTATCCCGCCCATTATATACTAGACAACATACACATGGCCACGTTCATAAAAAGTGCCATCGTTTACATCGTTACCTAGCAATGCACTACTACTACTTTTACAGATCAACTGCCTCATCTGCCCAGCCATGAAACTTATAAACATGAGCGCCACTGTAAAAAGCATATAGATAGCTGACATTTGCAACAATGTTGCAATATTGAAATTCGATCTCCACTGTGTCCCATAAAAAATAACATGTCGGGAGTCGGGAAGAGACTAGAGGTCGACCGATTAATCGGAACGGCCGATTAATTAGGGCCGATTTCAAGTTTTCATAACAATCGGAAATCTGTAATTTTGGACGCCAATTTTCTTTTTTTACACCTTTATTTAACTAGGCAAGTCAGTTAAGAACACATTCTTATTGTCAATGACGGCCTAGGAACGGTGGGTTAACTGCCTTGTTCAGGGGCAGAACGACAGATTTTTATCTTGCAACCTTACGGTTAACTAGTCCAACGCTCTAACCACCTGCCTCACGAGGAGCCCGCCTGTTACGCGAATGCATTAAGAAGCCAAGGTAAGTTGCTAACTATCATTAAACTTATCTTATAAAAAACAATCAATTAATCAATCATAATCACTAGTTAACTACACATGGTTGATGATATTACTAGTTTATCTAGCGTGTCCTGCGTTGCATATAATCGATGCGGTGCGCATTCGCGAAAAAGGACTGTCGTTGCTCCAACGTGTACCTAACCATAAACATCAATGCCTTTCTTAAAATCAATACACCGAAGTATATATTTTTAAACCTGCATATTTAGCTAAAAGAAATCCAGGTTAGCAGGCAATATTAACAAGGTGAAATTGTCTCACTTCTCTTGCGTTCATTGCACGCAGAGTCAGAGTATATGCAACAGCTTGGGCCGCCTGGCTCATTGCAAACCAATTTGCCAGAATTTTACGTAATTATGACATAACATTGAAGGTTGTGCAATGTAACAGGAATATTTAGACTTATGGATGCCACCCGTTAGATAAAATACGGAACGGTTCCGTATTTCACTGAAAGAATAAACGTTTTGTTTTCGAGATGATATTTTCCGGATTCGACCATATTAATGACCTAAGGCTCGTATTTCTGTGTGTTATTATGTTATAATTAAGTCTATGATTTGATAGAGCAGTCTGACTGAGCTATGGCAGGCTCGTAAGCATTCATTCAAACAGCACTTTCGTGCGTTTTGCCAGCAGCTCTTCGCAATGCTTTAAGCATTGCGCTGTTTATGACTTCAAGCCTATCAACTCCCGAGATTAGGCTGGTGTAACCGATGTGAAATGGCTAGCTAGTTAGCTCTGAGACTTGGAGTAGTTGTTCCCCTTGCTCTGCATGGGTAACGCTGCTTCGAGGGTGGCTGTTGTCGATGTGTTCCTGGTTCGAGCCCAGGTAGCAGCGAGGAGAGGGATGGAAGCTATACTGTTACACTGGCAATACTAAAGTGCCTATTAGAACATCCAATAGTCAAAGGTATATGAAATACAAATCGTATAGAGAGAAATAGTCCTATAATAACTACAACCTAAAACTTCTTACCTGGGAATATTGAAGACTCATGTTAAAAAGAACCACCAGACGTAGGGCTTTTCTCAGTCAGTCGAAATCATAAATCAGCATAATTGTTAAGGATAAATACAAAGAAATGCAGCTAGTTTGCCATCTTTCCAGCTTCAATCTGAAGTGATTGTGTTAGCTGAGAAGTTGGCTAGCTAGCAGGGGGGGGGGCATTTTTGTTTGCCATAGCAACCTTCAAAGTTATGGAACTATCAACCAGTGCTCGGGTAGTTTTGCTTTACTTGACAGTCAAAATGAATAGGACTAATGACCAGAGAACACCTAAAATTGCACTTGACAACCAGTGTTAGGGAATGTAGCATTGCGGTTTGTTGAAAAATTTATTGTTTGGGAAATAATTTTGCTTTTTAATGCTGGTAACTCACGGTATAAAAGCAATAATACACTTGAGTCCATGTGTTATGACATTTTTATTATACCATGTCACAGTCATGATATAGATTTCACATGGCCTCTAATGTATTATTGCTTAAGTGAAAAAATAAAATAAAACATTTGTGAAAGAATTTAGTTTTCATGAGATTGACTCAAAGGAGTTCTTTCAGACCCACCAATACAATAGAGAAAGGCTTCATTTGAATGAGACCCAAACCCAATCACACTCCCAGGATCTACTTGCTTGTTTTCAGAAGGTATCCTAGCAACGAGCTTCCAGCTGTCACTGTGGAGTGCAGCATGCTTATCAGGTAACAACATCCAAGGTCTGCTGCACCCTTAGTCTCTCTGCGTTTACCTTACCCTAGGTCCCCAGCTTCACTCAGCACTGACCAGTCCACAGGAGACCTCATCAGGTTTCTGTGAAAATAACTGGCCAGGCCCCACAACTTAAACCAACACAGTCAAAGTGCTGACTGGCTGGAGGATGTTTACTGGCATCTGCTTATTGTAGCCAGGACCGTGGAGAAGATATTGAGAATGTACCTCTGACAAAACAAACACAGAAAGCGCCTTAGACACAGCCTTGACACAGCCTTGACACAAGCCTCGGAAAGAGGAGAATCACCTTTGACATTGAGCTCCCTGTAAAAGCTTATTTGTTTCAGTTGGCAAAGCTAGCTTATATGAAAACTGTTACATCTCAGAAATCCAACTATAACCCTCGACACCCTTTATTTTATATTTTTGCAAATTATTTGTGAAGCACTTATGTAGGCCTAGGCCTTATAAAATAATATCATCTTCATTAAGCCTAATTTATAGGCTAGACTAGGCATACTTCATTTAAAGAAATGGCCAAAGTTGCATTGAATCCCAATTGTGAAGGGGCTGCCTATGCATCATTGTGCCATGTCAGATGAATGCCATGATAAATAAGTCTGGTAAAAATGCCATGCTTGTCTACTCTGCTGAAGTGGGACAGTGCCCCAAATGATGAGCTCATGAAGCCATTATAATGGTAATGAGCCTCTCTACTAATGTACAACAATCTACAGCATGAGCAAAAACCACATTGTTGGGATAGTATAACACCCCTAACCAGACCTTTAACACAGCAGAAAGAGATGTGCCTGCCTGTGTAAAACAAAGCACTTCATTATTGCAGGGGTTTTATCTGTAACCAGTGGAGAGGAACGTCATTGCTCTGACCATGGCTCTTCGCGGTCAGAGCAATGTTTTTTTACTTTCTTATTCAATACGCCGTCCAGCTGCTGGCGGTAACGCACCATTAACATTGGATGCCAACTGCCGTTAAACCCCATGGAAGATGTAGAATACAGTTTAGCAATCTGCTACGGACACATCTTTGCCAGGAGAATAGGCTACCTGGCGACTTCATTGATCATTTTCATATAGGTCTAGTTTGGGTGGGTTAATTATATACTAGAGGTCGACTGATTAATTAGGGCCGATTTCAAGTTTTCATAACAATCGGAAATCGGTATTTTTGGGCGCCGATTTGCCAATTTCTTTTTTTTTTTTTACACCTTTATTTAATCTTTATTTAACTAGGCAAGTCAGTTAAGAACACATTCTTATTTTCAATGACGGCCTAGGAACGTTCTGCCTCGTTCAGGGGCAGAACGACAGATTTTTAACCTTGTCAGCTTGGGGGATCCAATCTTGCAACCTTACAGTTAACTAGTCCAATGCTCTAACACCTGATTACATTGCACTCCACGAGGAGCCTGCCTGTTAGCGAATGCAGTAAGCCTAGGTAAGTTGCTAGATAGCATTAAACTTATCTTATAAAAAACAATCAATTAATGACTGTCATTGCTCCAATGTGTACTTAACCATAAACATCAATGCCTTTCTTAAAATCAATACACAAGTATATATTTTTAAACCTGCATATTTAGCTAAAAGAAATCCAGGTTAGCAGGCAATATTAACCAGGTGAAATTGTGTAATTTCTCTTGCGTTCATTGCACGCAGAGTCAGGGTATAATGCAACAGTTTGGGCCTAATTTTCCAGAATTTTACGTAATTATGACAACATTGAAGGTTGTGCAATGTAACAGCAATATTTAGACTCATGGATGCCACCCGTTAGATAAAATACGGAACGGAATAAACGTTTTGTTTTCGAGGTGATAGTTTCCGGATTAGTCAAAGGTATATGGTTTAGAGAGAAATAGTCGACGCGTTATAATTCCTGTAATAACTTGCGGCTGAATTTGAAAGGGGTTCCTTCGTTATTTTACCGTTCATGTCTTCCATAGAGAATGTCTTGATCTACTTCAAATAAGGTCTGTGTTTCGTGCAGGCTTAAACCGCCTCGACGTTTTGATACCCGTGTAAATCTCACTAGGATAAGGTAACGTTTGTCAACATATTTTCATGAAACCACTCTACAATTTTTTTTTATCTTCGCTTATATTTAGCCAATATTGATCAGAGTTACCTTGTCCTATGGATATCTACACAGTTATAAAATTGGCACGGTGATGTAAGCCTACACGAAACACAGACCTTATTTTAAGTGAATCTAAAAATATCCTATGGAATAAATGAAGGAACCGCTTTTCAGATTTTGCTAGAAGGTGTCATGGGAATTATGACTCGAACTTTGGTTGTCAATTCTTACCATGCCCATTATTAAAATAGGATTTCCTGCATATAGAAATTAAAGATTTTGTTTTCAACATTCATCACAGGTAACTTAAACTCTATTTTTATTCAAACAGTTGAGAGTATGTCTCCTAAGCAGACTCTTCAGTATCATTGTCACTTCAGAGCTGTGTGTGTGTATTTATGTATTATATTAAGTTAAAATAAAAGTGTTCATTGTTCATTCAGTATTGTTGCAATTGTCATTATTACAAAAATGTGTGTGTGTATGATATATATATATATTTTTTTTAAATAAATCGGCCGATTAATCGGTATCGGCTTTTTTTGTCCTCCAATAATCGGTATCGGCATTGAAAAATCATAATCGGTCGACCTCTATTATATACCCCAGTATATAGGCCTACTGGCTATGTCTAACGATAGCTGTAACATCGTAATGTCTTCCATACTTATGGGATGAAGATTTTACATTCTGACAAATTAATTGCGATATTTCTGAGCAAGAAAAAGGTTAGACAGATCATGCTTTCCATCCAATCCTGTAACCGCTGCATACAGGTAGGCCGTATGATCCTGCTTTCGGTGGACTCCAGAGAAGTGACATGATATCCCTAGTTGATATTGACTGCTAACATGAATGACTAAGCTCAAAATGCAGGAGTAAAACAGTTTATTTCTGTATCTTGCGTTTAGAAAATGCATCACCGTTTATGGCTTTAATGGCAAGCTACATTTGTTCAGCAATTGTGTGTGAGGTCAAAAGCTTTGAAGCACTTCTTTTTGGGGGTTGTGGATCAAAAAGTTTGAGAACCAACTGACCTACAGTACCATGGTTTCACTTCTGTGGTGAGAGAGGAGGAGGGATGGGCTGATTTCAGTGTAAATTCCAGGACAGCAACAAGGACACAAATAATAAGAGTGATAAATTACCCTCCAGCAGTGAGCTACCCATCGGCAATAATACAATCTGTATAAAGGGCATCCCAGATGAAAAACATGTATTTTTATTTTATAGGTAATCAATGATAACAACCCATCTTCATCGCCTGACCTGCTGATAACAAGGGTTATTTCCATCCAAACCAGATGTCATGAGAGCCAATACCCATTTCAACAGGTCCCAGAAAGTTCAAGCTGCATGATACCACAGTGTCTATCATGCCAAAAATCAGAGCAATCTACATGTCTCTAGCCTCAATCTTTGTTCACTACTATTGATTAACTAGAGCAGGACATTTGGACATGGTGTTGCTCAGCAGATTACTTTGGGGGGGGGGGGGGGGGGAATAGTGACAGGAGTGTGAGAAATTATTAACAGGCAGTCAGTCAGAAAAAAATGGACCTCAACAAATCACTCATATCTTTACTGGTGAAGGATTGTGAATCAAAGCTAATTAGGCTATGTTCTCTATCTATGAGAATAAAGGAAACATTAAAACGGGCTATACTAATTGTAGGCCTAATGGTTGAAATTACACACTCACAGTAACATTAACATATTTCAAGGACAAAAATCTGGTCGATAATCAGCTAACATGTAATTAATTTCTGTCTGGGCTTAAAAAGCACATCCTTGGCACTTTTCATGCCTAGCGCGGGAGGGGGGATACAGTTTACATGGTATTGGCAGATGGCTGACAGAAACTGCAGCACTTTGAAGCCCTTTACAGGTTCTAAGGCAGATCAGGCTATTGTGTGTTAACTAACGTTATGCACTAACTAATGCAAAACAAAAACATCGCTTGATAGGAAGCGTTCAAAAATGCTTTGCAGAATGAGTTAGGAAACCAATTTCTCCCACGACGTAACAGCTAGCTCAGGCACATGAATTACCCATAACTTAATAAAATAAACCATGTGTTGGAAAAATTACATTCTTAAAGTAAAAATAATTTCCAGTCAATTGAAGAATAATAGGCTCTAGTATGTAATTTCAGAATTCCAGCATGGAATTTGGGGTGATCACACATTTTGACCAGTGTGCAATTTGGAATTCTCAGCTAACGTTAGCTAGGTAGCAAAATTATGTTAAAATAGCTATTTTTAATATTCTTCCAGTGAAACCAGGAGTAACCAAATGAGTATAATCTGAAGTAAAGTTACGTCACATGTAATTCCATAGAGCAGCCTACCAGTTCGTTATTTTAGTCGCAAAGATCTAAAAGTTAACTTTCTAGCATGTTGCTCGCCAGCGCAACGAGTGAGACGACCTGTGTAACGTTGTATACTCGCCACTCCATTTTCGATCGCGCTTTTGAAAATTGCGGATAAAAAAAAAGTACCCGGTGGAAGCAAAACTTACCTGCAATGAGAATAATCAATACAGAGCAGAGGTGGGATATCGAGAAATCCATTCCTTTCTGTCTATTCCAATACTTTTCCTTTAAAACTCGGTTGAAAAAAGAACTTCTGCGGCGCTCCTAACAGACCACCCTCCCGAAGCATCAAAACTATCCGATCCCTTTTCGCCTCAGCAGGTGCATAGGAGAACAGGAGTCTAGACACGTGATTTCCGGAGGGTAGCAAAGTCGAGTGTACCAAGATACTTTCACGCCCCCTACCGTATTAGGCTATTATGCCGCGTTCAAGTGCTGTCGGAAGCTCCTAGTTCCCAGTGGGAAATGACACTTAAATGACCCAAGTCAGAATTACAGGAGGGACACTACTCGGAGAAAATGTTAGCCGAGTTGCGACGTTTCACCACAGACCTTTTACCGACAAGATAAATCCGCTTTTGACAATTACAACCTTATCAATATGGATAATGTAGCTAGTCTGACCATATTGTGAATGTTTAACAAGCCAGCTAACTTTATTATTAGCAGCAATGTTAGCAAGCTTATCAAGCTAGCTAAATTCTTATTGGTTGAATAATAATATTTCCAAAGGCTTGAACACAATCATGTTGGACTTACCTCTTCCCAGTTTCCTACAATATTTCGCCCGAGCACGTGAAGCCAGCAATACAACAATGGACACAGCTTCCCTATAGTTAAATTGTCATTTTACTGTTCAACAATTTGAAATACTGTAAACAAGACAAGCTATAAAATAGTTTGGAAAAGCTTTAAAACATAGCCTATGACATTGCAAACATGCTTTTGATCAGCATCAGAGACTGAATTCAACAGGTGTCATCCATATACCTACATGCTTCTTTTGATTGTGTGTACAGTAGGCCTATGGGTTGTTAAAATATAAAGTTATTTCATATTTACCAGATATGGCCTCTAATGGTGTGAAGGCAATAAGTATTAAAATTACAGAATAGTCAAATCAAAACAGCATTGAGGTAGGATTAGAAAATGTGTTTAATGTCTCAATTTAAGTGGCAAACGCAATTCATAATACTAGTACACTCAATAAATAAAACAATTTCTCATTGGAACATAACTGATGGACAGTACAGTAGGAGGTAACATACAATTAACCGATCAAAAATAAATACAGTACATATATCTTCGTAGCTATAAAATACACATCAAATCCATATATTCCTTATCCATTACAACTAATTATTTTACTCGGACAATTAAATTATCTCAAGTGTAAAGAGTTAATGTTCTTACCATAAAAATAACAAATTCCAGTGACTATCTCACTACAAAAATAAATTTTAAAAATGTGGTCAGACATCTTGGTAGACTTTGTTTGCCCCTTCACTCCAATTCCCTCTAACATTTCAGTCCCTTAGCAGACACTTCTACAGAGCGACTTACAGGAGCAATAAGGGCCTTGCTCAAGGGAACATCGACAGATGTTTTACCTAGTCGGCTCAGAGATTCAAACCAGCAACCTTTCAGTTACTGACCCAACACTCTTAACCGCTAGGCTACCTGTCACCCATGAACTATTGCTTGCTCTAGTGGTTACCCTCAACACCTCAGGGAACCTGGAACAGGCTAATACTAATGTCAACACTAGCTACAGTGGTCCCTAACAGTAAGCCAGGCCTGGAGTGCCACCCCAGTATCCGAGCCCCCCTCTCTGGCCAGGCAGAGCCCAGTCTTTGTGTCTGAAGGGCTGGGTGGGTCTGCCTTGAGGTCTGAAGCCATAGTGAGGAGGACGTTATATCCTTTACCATGCCCCATCTTCTTTTGCTTGGGCACTTGCCGACGCCACAAAGGAGAAGCTGGGTAGATCACCTTTGAACAATAAAACATGAGTCAATTTCAATTATATTTCCCACATTGTCAGTGCTGACCAAGGAGGTATTCTGTATGGAAACACTACATTACTGGTTGTACCTGGTATGTGTGGTGATTTTGGGGGCAGGTAGGGGATGGACGGGTTTCCCTGAGGCCACTATCCTCATCTGAAGATGAACTGGAGTGGTAGTCAGACGTCACCCTCTCCACAGCGTTGGTCACCTTCTTAGTCACATTCTCATCACCAAAGAAACTGGCCACCGTGAAAGCATGGTTCTTCTCTCCATACCTGCGCGATAGTGAAAGGAAGAAGCCAACAAGACTTGTGATGCTCTATCACAATGTATATGTACAATTTAGTTACTTGACTGGTAAACAATGTAACAACCGAGGCTGCATACCAATTGTCTACCCATCTACCAAAGTGTGCACTTGCACACTCTCCTGTAAATTATTTAACACCGTCCAGCCAATACTTAAACAAATCCAATGCTTTTAAATAAGACAGACTGACCTGCAGCACCCCTCCCCAGGGTCTACCCACAGTGTGAGTTCTCTGGGCAGGCCAAGTTCCTTGTACTGAACCCCACTCTCCTGGCAGGCCAGCAGCAACTCTGGATCTTCCTTCTGCAACATGTTCAGCCGAATACACCTGCGAAGTAGAGTATACAATACATTGATAACTCCAATCATACAATTCATTGCATATCAAAAACGCACCTTATTCGTGATGCCCTAGACTGGAGGTTCATAAAACTTCTAGTATGGATGTCAAAATAGTAAGCGCAAGGCAACAGACTGGGGTCAGATCAGTAGTTAAGTTACCTGAAGGCCTGTCCTTTGCTGGGGTTGTCAGGGTACCAATGCCCCCTGAACTTCTCCTGCAGGGCAACAGTCAACTGCTCCACAAACAAGACCACTTTCTGGGTCTCCAACTTTTCCACCTTTTTGATCAGTCTTTTCAGGAAAAACACCACTGCTGCAATCTCTTTTTTCATCATGTTTCACTGATGTGCTGTAATGATGGTCCAAATTCTGAAGATATAAGAGCGTGTCTTTTGTCAGATTAGTAGCTATCTACCACATTTGACAACAAACAATAAACTTTAGCCTATACACAAGTAAGCCTAGCTATAATAGGAAGCAACATGTTACCCCCATCAACGAATCTCAATGCCCTTGAAGTATGTAGCAAGCAAAGCCTACAACACAAAACAAGCTGACAAGAACTCGTTGCATGTAAACATTAAGCTAATTCAGCAGGTTAACTATTGTTAAAGCCAAAGGGCATTACAGTCTGGCGGGTCTTCGTCCAGAAAGGCGCGCTGGGTCTTCGTCCAGAAAGGCGCCCGTGAGTCATAGCTGGCTAGCGCACAACAAAACCTTCACAAATGATGTAGTTGTACATGCATTATGTATGTATTAATTGCAGACATTTTGGTGACAACTTTTCAGGTGAAGCTAGCTAAGAGAAAAGTTCACAAACAGCATGATCGAAGAACTTGATTTGTGATAGCTAACTTAACTACTAGACTAACCTTACTGTAGCTAGCTATATTATCTAGCTAAAAAAAAACTAGCAAGTTATAATGTTAAAGTAGCAAACTTTGTAAACTACACAGCAAAAGTTTTCCGATTTCACAAAAAGACAATAAAAAGCAATCATATACCGTATTTGCTGCTCATCAACATGTGGACAACTGTTGCCAGCTCGACACATGAATGTTTGAACCTCATTAGTATTCTGCCAGCGCCACAGACGATGACGTCACTTCCGTGTGGTAATGAGGAAACCTTCAAATGAAAAGGCATCGATAAGAATTTAATAAGAATTTAAAAATAAATACATGTTGACACTGATATGTTGAGAATATTGTGGTGTAGAGAACTTTTCTACCAGTCCCAGCTAAAGGGGTGAAATATACTCAGTAGGGCATCTACCAACCAAATACATTGCCTTCCGAAAGTATTCACACCCCTTGACTTTATCCTCATGTTGTTGTGTTACGGCTTGAATTTAAAATGTAATACATAGAGATTGTTTTGTCACTCGCTTACACACAATAACCCATAAAGTCAAGGTGGAATTATGTTTAGACACATTTATTAAGAATAAAATCTGAAATGTCTTGAGTCAATAAGTATTCAACCCCTTTGTTATGGCAAGCCTAAATACGTTCAGGAGTAGAAATAAGCTTAACAAGTCACATAATAAATTGTATGCATTTACTCTGTGTGCAATAATAGTGTTTAACATGATTTTTGAATGACTCATCTCTGTACCCCACACATTCAATTACAGTGCATTTGGAAAGTATTCAGACCCCTTCACTGCAAATGTATATAAAAAAAATTAAACAAATACATTCTTTACATAAGTATTCAGACCATTTGCTATGAGACTCGAAATTGAGATCAGGTGCATCCTGTTTCCATTGATCATCCTTGAGATGTTTCTACAACTACATTGGAGTCCACCTATGGTAAATTCAATTGATTGGACATGATTTGAAAAGGCACACACCTGTCTATATAAGGTCCCACAGTTAGGATTGTGTCGAGGCACAGATCTGGGGAAGGATGCCAAAAATGTCTGCAGCATTGAAGGTCCCCAAGAACACAGTGGCCTCCATAATTCTTAAATGGAAGAAGTTTGGAACCACCAAGACTCTTCCTAGAGCTGGCCGTCTGAGCAATTGGGGGAGAAGGGCCTTGGTCAGGGAGGTGAACAAGAACCCAATGGTCACTCTGACAGAGCTCCAGAGTTCCTCTGTGGATATCGGAGAACCTTCCAGAAGAACAACCATCTCTGCAGCACTCCACCAATCAGGCCTTTATGGTAGAGTGGCCAGACGGAAACCCCTCAGTAAAAGGCACATGACAGCCTGCTTGGAGTTGGCCAAAAAACACCTAAAGACTCTCAGATCATGAAAAACAAGATTCTCTGGTCTGATGAAACCAAGATTGAGCTCTGGCCTGAATGCAAAGTGTCAAGTCTGGAGGAAACTAGGCACTGCTCATCATCTGGCCAATACCACCCCTATGGTGAAGCGTGGTGGCAGCATCATGCTGGTCGGGATGTTTTTCAGCGGCAGGGACTGGGAGACCGAGCAAAGTACAGAGATCCTTGATGAAAACGTGCTCCAGAGCACTCAGGACCTGACTGGGATGAAGGTTCACCTTCCTACAGGACCACGACCCTAAGCACACAGCCAAGACAACGCAGAAGTGGTTTCGGGACAAGTCTCTGAATGTCCTTGAGTGGCCCAGCCAAAGCCTGAACTTAAACCCGATCAAATATCTCTGGAGAGACCTGAAAAGAGTTGTGCAGCGACACTCCCCATCCAACCTGACAGAGCTTAAGAGGATCTGCAGAGAAGAATGTGAGAAACTCCTGAAATACAGGCGTGCCAAGCTTGTAGCGTCACACCCAAGAAGACTCGATGCTGTAATCACTGCCAAAGGTGCTTCAACAAGGGCAAAAGCAAATTAAAAAAAAACAGGATTTTAGAAATGTTTGCAAATGTATTTAAAAAAAGAATGGGCCACTCAAGGATACTTATGTGATATTTCTGTATTCTTTTTAAAAATAAATTTGCAAACATTTCTAAAAACGTGTTTTTGCTTTGTCATTATGGGATATTGTTTGTAGATTGATGAGGGGAAAGACGATTTAATCCTTTTCAGAATAAGGCTGAAATGTAACAAAATGTGGAAGAAGTAAAGGGGTCTGAATATTTTCCAAATGCACTATCTGTAAGGTCCCTCATTCGAGCAGTGAATTTCAAACACCAATTCAACCACAAAGACCAGGGAGGATTTCCAATGCCTCGCAAAGAAGGGCACCTATTAGTAGCCAGCCTTTGAATATACCTGGTGAAGTTATTAATTACACTTCGGATTGTGCATCAATACACCCAGTCACTACAAAGATGCAGGCCTCCTTCCTAACTCAGTTGCCGGAGAGGAAGGAAACCACTCAGGGATTTCACCATGAGGCCAATGCTGACCTAAACAGAGTTTAAAGGCTGTTATAGGAGAAAACTGAGGATGAAACATTTTAGTTACTCCACAATACTAACCTAATTGACAGAGTGAAAAGAAGGAAGGCTGTACAGAATACAAATATTCCAAAACATGAATCCTGTTTGCAACAAGGACCTAAAGTAATACTGCAAAAGAGGTGGCAAAGTAATTAACTGTTTGTCCTGAATACAAAGTGCTATGTTTGCAGCAAATCCAATACATTACTGAGTATATCTCTCCATATTTTTAAGCATAGTGGTGGCTGCATCATGTTATGTGTGTGCTTGTAATTGTTAAGGACTGTGGAGTTTTTCAGGATGTGGAGCTAAGCACAAAATCCTGGTTCAGTTTTCCACCAGACACGGAGACCTTTTCTCAATTATTATTGAGGGGAGAAGTGCTGTTTGCACTTTGTAATAATTTCGTTCCCAAATTAAACTGCCTCGTACTCAATTCTTGCTCGTACAATATGCATATTATTATTACTATTGGATAGAAAACACTCTCTAGTTTCTAAAACCGTTTGAATTATATCTGTGAGTAAAACAGAACTCGAGTTGGAGCAATTTTCCTATGAGGAAGTGAGAAATCTGAAATCTGCAGGCTGTTCTGAGGTCGGTTTATTAATTTGCATGTCTTCTATTGGTTGAGATGCACTGCATACGCCTTCCCCTGGATGTCAGCAAATAGTGAGAATTGGAATGGAGTTGCTAGGCAGATCTGAGGCCTTATAAATGGGCTGGCAACGTGGGGTCCTCTCTTTCTTCCCTTCGCCATGACGCAAGACAGACCTCAGGATGGCGTTCTAGAAAGCTCCCGTTATAGCCCTTAGATATATCCGGCTCTGATTTTATTCGATATAGGTGTTAAAGACATCATAATGTTGTTATTTTAAACCGAGTTATATCAGTTTATATCAGTATATTGCGATTTTCGGGTATTTATTTGTGCTGGGTTCTAGGGAGTTGGGCACGTCTGGCCCACATGGCTAATGTTTACTGCTAATTCCAAAGTTGAAGGCGACAATCTACAACCGAGCAACGATTCTTTTGGACAAAGGACAACTTGCCCAAGATTCTGATGGGAGCTCATCAAAAAGTAAGAACTATTTATGATGTTAATTCGTTGTTCTGTTGAAAAATTTAAAACTCATATTCCGCCATTAATTTCGGTGCGGTCTCGCTTTAACGCACGCTGTATGTCGTAGTAACGTTAATTTTAAAAATCTAACACAGCGATTGCATTAAGAACTAATGTATCTTTCATTTGCTGTCCAACCTGTATTTTTTAGTCAAGTTTAAATTTAGTTACTGATTAGATTAGGTGTCTCTCCCAAGATTTCTCCCGACATATTGTTGGCAGCTTGGCTACTATTCTCATTGTATAACCACGATTTGTGCCGCTAAATATGCACATTTTCGAACAAACTCTATATGTATTGTGTATTATGATGTTATAGGACTGTCATCTGAAGAAGTTTGAGAAGGTTAGTGAAAAAATTAATATCTTTTGCTGGTTTATTCGTTATCGCTATTGTTGGCCTGAATCAATGCTGTTGTGTGGTTGGCTATTGTAGTAAGCTAATATAATGCTATATTGTGTTTTCGCTGTAAAACACTTAAAAAATCTGAAATATTGGCTGGATTCACAAGATCTTTGTCTTTCATTTGCTGTACGCTGTGTATTTTTCATAAATGTTTTATGATGAGTATTTAGGTAATTCACGTTGGTCTCTGTAGTTATTCTAGTTGCTTTGGTGAGAGTTGTGATGGTGGCTGCAATGGTAAACTATGATTTATACCTGAAATATGCACATTTTTCTAACAAAACATATGCTATACAATAAATATGTTATCAGACTGTCATCTGATGAAGTTGTTTCTTGGTTAGTGGCTATTTATATCTTTATTTGGTCGAATTTGTGATAGCTACTGATGCAGTAAAAAAATGGTGGAGTAAAAAAAGTGGTGTCTTTTGCTAACGTGGTTAGCTAATAGATTTACATATTGTGTCTTCCCTGTAAAACATTTTAAAAATCAGAAATGATGGCTGGATTCACAAGATGTGTATCTTTCATCTGGTGTCTTGGACTTGTGATTTAATGATATTTAGATGCTAGTATTTACTTGTGACGCTATGCTAGGCTATGCTAGTCAGCTTTTTTACTGATGGGGGTGCTCCCGGATCCGGGATTGTGTGCAAGTAGAAGTTAATTCACCTTTCAGCAGGACAATAACCTAAAACACAAGGTCAAATCTACACTAGAGTTGCTTACCAAGAAGACAGTGAATGTTCCTGAGTGGCCGAGTTACGGTGTTGACTTAAATCTACTTGAAAATCTATGGCAAGACCTGAAAATGGTTGTCTAGCAATGATCAACAACCAATTTGACAGATCTTAAAGAATTTTGAGGAGAAAATTGGGCAAATGTTGCACAATCCAGGTCTGGAAAGCTCTTCGAGACTTACCCAGAAAGACTCATGACTCATCATGCCAAAGATGCTTCTACAAAGTATTCACATCCCTGTGTAAATACTTATGTAAATTGTAACTTTTATTGCCAACTATGTAAAAAATAGCTTACATAAAGCCAACACATTAAAAACAGTGTAGCCTGCAGGTAGAAAATATACTGATAAAAATAAATATCCTTTAATCACATTGGCTACGCATGGCCTGTCTGCAACAAACTTGAAACATTGTATCAAATATCAACTGGGTCGCCCAGAAACTGGTTGTATAAAATATTCTGAGCCCTCAGAGTTTCCCGTGCCAGTGAGCTCGGAAAAACTGTAGGCTATTTGTGAAAGGAATAACAAGTAATCAGGTATTTAATGATGTTTCCACTGGATCAGAGCTTTACATTTTTCAATTTCATGCCGAGTGGTTATCGAAAGGGAGAGCGCTGGAAACATTGTTCAAATACTTTGAGGAACTATTGTCATTCTCAATTGATACACTTTTTTATTTTACCTTTATTTAACTAGGCAAGTCAGTTAAGAACAAATTCTTATTTTCAATGACGGCCTAGGAACAGTGGGTTAAACTGCCTTGTTCAGGGGGAGAACGACCTTGTCAGCTCGGGGATTCGATCTTGCAAACTTTCAGTTACTAGTCCAACACTCTAACCACTAGGCTACGCTGCCGCCCCTTTCTCTTTGATGTGAAGAAAAATTACTTTTAAAAGCTCCACAGCTCAATAGTGGTGGTGAGTTAAGACAAAATACTATCACACATCAACAAATGGGCACATTTATAGGCCTACATTTGTGTGCATGCCAGGTAGACTAGTCCTACTTCTATATGCGTTATCAGGTGCGCATCCTTACATAACGGGATTTGAGCCAAAAGAAGTTAACGGGATCGATTTGACAACAGCCAGTGAAGCTGCAGGGCGCCAAATTAAAACAGAAATCTCAAAATTAAAATTCCTCAAACATACAAGTATTATACACAATTTTAAAGATAAACTTCTTGTTAATCCAACCACAGTGTCCGATTTCAAAAAGGCTTTACGGCGAAAGCATACCTTGCGATTATGTTAGGTCAGTGCCTAGTCACAGAAAAACTCAGCCATTTTCCAGCCAAAGAGAGGAGTCACAAAAAGCAGAAATAGAGATAAAATTAATCACTAACCTTTGATGATCTTCATCAGATGGCACTCATAGGACTTCATGTTACACAATACATGTATGGTTTGTTCGATAAAGTTCATTTTTATATCCAAAAATCTCAGTTTACATTGGCACGTTATGTTCAGTAATGTTTTGCCTCCAAAACATCCGGTGATTTTGCAGAGAGACCCATCAATTTACAGGAATACTCATCACAAAAAAGCTTTATGGCAAAAGCACACCATGCGATAATCTGAGTACAGCGCTCAGCCACCATACAGATACCCGCCATGTTGTGGAGTCAACAAAAGTCAGAAATAGCATTATAAATATTCACTTACCTTTGATGATCTTCATCGTAATGCACTCCCAGGAATCCCAGTTCGACAATAAAATGTTCGTTTGGGTTCGATAAAGTCCATCATTTGTCCAAATACCTCCTTTTTGTTCGCGAGTTTAGTCCAGTAATCCAAATGCATGAGCACTAAGTCCAGACGAAAAGTCAAAAAAATGATATTACAGTTCGTAGAAACATGTCAAACGATGTATAGAATCAATCTTTAGGATGTTTTTATCATAAATCTTCAATAATGTTTCAACCAGACAATTCCTTTGTCTTTAGAAATGAAAAGGAACGGAGCTCGCACTCACGGCCGCGCGCGTGACTAAACTAATGGCTTTCTGCCAGACCCCTGATTCAAACAGCTCTCATTCGCTCCCACTTCACAGTAGAAGCCTGAAACAACGTTCTAAAGACTGTTGACATCTAGTGGAATCCATAGGAAGTGCAGTCTGACCCCATTTACACTGGATATTGGATAGGCAATCACATGAAAAACTAAACCTCAGATTTCCCACTTCCTGGTTGGATTTTTCTCAGCTTTTCGCCTGCCATATGAGTTCTGTTATACTCACAGACATCATTCAAACAGTTTTAGAAACTTCAGAGTGTTTTCTATCCAAATCTAATTATATGCATATTCTAGCTTCTGGGCTTGAGTAACAGGCAGTTTACTCTGGGCACCTTATTCATCTAAGCTACTCAATACTGCCCCCCATTGACAGGAGCGTTCCAAACAAAAGATAAATAAATTGACAAAACTCGTAAATGGAATGAAATAAACAAACACTTATCTATTTGCAACTGCTCGACTAAAAAAAAATCTAATTTTCAATACAGACCATTTTGTCATACAGTATTCCACATAAGGCACCCAGAACTTATGAAAGTTGCACAGTATACCCATAATCTTGTAATAAATAAAATCTAGTGATGCATAACTTGACATTTCTGCCATCCATTGTGACATTCTGGGAGGATAACCAACCTTCCAATTAATGGCAATGCATTTCTTTGCCGCTATAAACGATAGGTTACACAGTTTCTTTTGATAAATCTCCAGTATCAACATTTCCAAGCAAACAAAAGCAGGGAGAAGGGAGAATCTGTAGACATGCTGAGATAAAATAATATTCTGACAAAATTCTGCCAGCCTTTACAAGATCATAACATATGCAAATATGTCCCCTTTTGTGTTTTACACAGCCAGCAGAGGAATTACACTTCTGAGTGAATGATATTTTGTTTCAAAATCAAATCAAATCATATTTTACCTGTCACAGGCGCCAAATACAACAGGTGTAGACCTTACAGTGAAATGCTTACTTACAAGCCCTTCACCAACAATGCAATGGGGGACCCAATGCAAATAGTCTGGGTAGCCATTTGATTAGCTGTTCAGAAGTCTTATGGCTTGAGGGTAGAAGCTGTTTAAAAGCCTCTTAGACCTAGACTTGGCGCTCCGGTACCGCTTGCCGTGCGGTAGCAGAGAGAACAGTCTATGACTAGGGTGGCTGGAGTCTTTGACAATTTATTCAGCCTTCCTCTGACACCGCCTGGTATAGAGGTCCTGGATGGCAGGAAGCTTGGACCCGTGATGTACTGGACCGTACGCATTACCCTCTGTAGTGCCTTGCGGTCGGAGGCAGAGCAGTTGCCATACCAGGCAGTGATTCACTGGAATATAGTATGTTTTATGGATAGTCTTAAACTGCAGTAATTTATGTCTGAGATTATATAAACATGACTGGGAATTCAAACATATCTATATCCATTCATCATCATCAATAGTGTCCGCCAGGTTTTCCTCACATTTTTGTTTGACATGTTTTGTGTCATCAAAAAAAATACAAAATAAAGCCTCTATCAATCCTTGATACAGTTTGAAAATCAACTTTAGAGGTTTGTAAGACTGCCTTAAAATAGTTTTCCGTGTCTGCTGCACAGAGAGAATAAAGTGTGGTACCTGCAAAAGTGCACCTCAATGCCGTCACAGACTGGTCTTCCCTGGTTGCCTGAACCTGCTGAGACCCCGGTCACCATCTGATCCTGCTCAGATGAGGCATGACAAAGAATTACCTTGGTGAACTTTATACATTATCCAAGAAAATAATCAATGGTTCAATAATTGATAATAGATCAGACTGTAGCCTACCCATCAACTCATGATGGAACTTTGCATCCATTCACTGATTGTTATAATATACTGCAAAATTCACCTGAGCTCCGTAGACTGGTCTTCCCTGGCTGTCTGGCCCTGCTAAGACAATTTGAGCATAGTGTTGTGTATGGATTGTGTACCATGACAGTGTAGCATGTAGAGCTGTTTATACTGTGTCAGTGTGAAAAGTAGGGAATTAGCTAGGGAAACTGACAGCTCAATAACGTTACATTGCTATATTGACTCTAATAAAAACTCACATTGCATTGTCAAAAAAACATTTGAATATCGGTCTGAAATCGTTTGGCCGCTGGTTTCATAATTTGATTCAGGTTTAATGTGATTGAGGTAAAAAATAATAGCTAAAGTTAGTGAGCTAGCTAGCTAATGTTAGCCAACTTTTGGCTAGCTCTAATGGTACATCAACTGGTGAAAACTAGCCAAGTTGATTTACTTCTGTTGAAACAGAACAAAAAGGCAATGAAACATTTCAATACACACAACAACTGTTAGATACATCTACCTGACAGATAGCTAGAGGCTAGAGCTGAACTGGCTGCGGTAGCTACTAGCTAGCTAACTAGTTAATTCTCTTCAGACATAACTTCAGTCGAGAGGGGATGAAACATTAGCTAACATTACATGTCAGTTACACTACAAGCTCAGCACTGGGAATAAATACTTTTTTTTACTGTTAAGTCAAACAGCTGTTATCTTGACAGCTATATCAGTCAAATATAGAGTAGCCAATTTCTGCTCTGCTTGCTTTTACAACCCAGAGAAAAAGCACAACACAGAGACTGCTGCAAACAGCAGCACTGTGCTGGTCCTACAATAATAGTTTTGCCTTCACACAGCCTGTCCACCCGCAATGTGGTGTCCTAGCAGGTCCTAAATCCAGCCGGCTGACACAGTCAAACAGCCTACCTGACCGCTCTGATGCGTCCGCATGGTCTTTAAGCACGCCGGTGCCGCTTTTTGTATCTCAGTGCAATGATAAAACCTGTGTCCCCAGTGAAAGTTGTGCCCCTGGATCTGATGATATGGAGTCAGGAGGATGAGGGTCAGGGATCTGAATGGTCTGTATTAGAAAGACATAGGAAGAAGAGAGATCAGATCATATGATACTGAAAGCAGTGGAGCGTCAAGGTAGGAAGTAAGAGTAATAATGTGTCGGAGTGGAAAGTTGTGATTGTGTTTCATTAGACCACAGGTCCTCATTTACAAACTGACTAACTAATGCTGTAGAGAAAGAGATAGGTGAAGTTAAATCAGCCTGGTTAATTGGAAATGGTAGATTACTCATATTTTGTGTTCGCCAGGAAAAGCTTAATGGGAAGTAGATAAAAAGCCATGTACCTGGTGCTTATGATAGGTTGAGGGGAGTCATCACTGGTCTCCTAATATCTATGTCCACAGATGATATTAAAGAAAATGTGAAGGGAGGCAAAGTGATTGAGGCCAAAAGGTTGATCAGTAGGAAAGTGGGTCAAATAAGTGAAAGCTTATCAGTGATGCTGAGGTTTGAGAAAGTTTTGCCGGGAAAAGTACAGAAAGGATTCCTTAGATTCAATGTTAGAGAATTTGTCCCATATGCACTGTGGTGTTTTAAATGCCAAATAATGGGACATGTAGCTGAAAACACTCAGTGTAAAGGAAAGAAAAAATGTGCCAAGTGTGGAAGGGATAATGATTACGGTGAGTTTGGAAGCAATGTGAAGGTTAAGTGCTGTAATTGTGGTGGAGAGCACAGTGCAATATTTGGTCGATGCCAGGTGCAGAGAGAGGCTAGAGAGGCTCAGAGATATAGGATCAGTCATGATGTATAATATGCAGAGGCTGTAAAACAGATTGGTAGAACTACAGTGCGGACTGATGGAGCTTACGTGGATGTACCTGTAGTAAGTGGACCTACTGTCGGGACTCGTGCTTCTGATGGTCCTGGCATGGTTTTAATGCCTGTTCAAAAATCTTGTGCTCATGAATGTGCGGTATCAAAGGACGCTTTTATTGGTAAGGTTAGCAATACAACACGGTTGTGGAAAGCAAAAATGCCAGTTTGAAGGTTATTGTGGTTAACAGACATTACTGTTTTAATGGTTGTTGACATGCTGAACAATCCTAAGGGTGGAGTGTTTCAGCATGATATAGATCAAGTTTAATGGGGTAGGGGGGGTTGGGGAGGTGTGGTAGAAGTTAGTAGGGATTTTATTTTCATATTAGTACAGAATTGGGCACACCATGATTGTTCGTACATTCCAGCACAGTAGGTATGCACTTTAAACGTTTGTTTGCGGACCACCATGATATCATAGAAGAATCAAATCAAATGTATTTGTCACATACACATGGTTAGCAGATGTTAATGAGAGTGTAGCGAAATGCTTGTTTTTTTTAATAAAATAAAAAATGTATGTAATAAAACCTAAAATTTCCTGCGGTAACAATGTAAGAAATAACACACAAAAAATAAAAAATACTGCATAGTTTCCTAGGAACGCGAAGCGAGGCGGCCATCTGTCGGGGCCGGAAGTACAGAATTAGTAGTAGAAGAGGAGTGATCTCTGGGCGTTCGTAAATTCAGAGCGTTGTCAGATTGTCCGTCTGTAAATTCAAAGCGGTTCGCCCATCGGGCGCACACTGAACGCTCTGGCTGGGGAATAGGGTTGATCCGAGCGTTTTGACCTCACGACGGCAGTTAAGCACCCAAGCTCAAGTTGGCTAGATATAGCTACTTCTAAACACAAATGAGAGCACACCTCACTCTGACCATTTTACTCGCCCTAGCAGAGCTGTCTGTTTTCATGTTCTGGTGACTGACTGTGCTGCCAACAATTTAATTACGTTTTTTTGCACCTTCACTGACACCGGTAATATTCAACGGGGTGTTGCGCGTTAGTAAATTAATCGGTTATACTGCGCTCCGGCACATTCATAAGAGAGTGTACTGAAATCGTAGTAGATAGCCGCATTAAATTTACGAGCGCACCCTACTATGGCCAAAATCCATCTCGCTCGGTCTTCTCCGACTGCTGTCCACTAGGCTTCCTCTGATCACCATTTGGTGGTGGTGAGTGGAAATTCCAACTGGATGCTTCAGATTTATACATCCGGTGAAACATCTGGCTCATTGAGCATGGTTACACGCACACAATAATACGATTCTGTGGATAGTCCGATTAATATAATAGATTAAAACGTTTACATGCTTTGCATGAAAGTTTAACCTAATCAATCTTGTTTACATGGACACATCTGAAATTAGCCCACTGATGGGACTTTCAATAAATGCAGAAAATCTCCAATCAAAATAAAAGTTCTTCCACGGTGACCATGTTCCTTTTTGGTCCGTACATAACGTTTGTGTGAAAACTCTAAGATGCATTCTTTCAGTTTTCCGAATTCAATTCAATCAAAATAAAAAGGGCATCACGAACAATGTACAAAACATTATACAAATATCACACATAAAAGACCCCCCAAAAAGTAAAAAGCAGGGAGACACAAAACAAGTATTACACTATAGACAAGTTCCATTTTGACAAATACTGTATACACTTATGATAATTTGCTATTTCCGGAATTCAGATGTGAAGTCTGAGCACCATCAACTTTTTAACTACGGCGCGCGACCTGGTTCGACGTGCCTAAAAATCATGTTTCAAATTGCCGCGGTCTTGGAACTAGAATTGGGATCATGTGTATACTGTGCTAATGCCGAAACAAAAAAATAATAAGTGAGAGAGCACTGTGAACCAAAATACAGTTGCAATCTTTCTCCACAGGGCGGTGATCAACCTCCATCTACATCACTGGCAGGTATGTATCAAATTAGAGTGGTAGAAACCAATCATTTATATATACACTAGATTACATTTTGGGGGTGTTGTTTTGAAGTCACCACACCATCTTGGCACTCCCCCACCATTGTAAAAAATATTTTGGAAGCTGTCGAAATGCATGTGTCTACATTTGTTTACCCATGTTTACTCCTTTACAGACACCTTAATGCATAACTGTATGTGAGCTAAACATAAACTCAGCAAAAAAAGAACCGTCCTCTCAATGTCAACTGCATTTATTTTCAGCAAATTTAACATGTGTAAATATTTGTATGAACATAACAAGATTCAACAACAGACATAAACTGAACAAGTTCCACAGACATGTGACTAACAGAAATTGAATAATGTGTCCCTGAACAAAGGGGGGTTCAAAATCAAAAGTAACAGTCAGTATCTGGTGTGGCCACGCTGAATTAAGTACTGCAGTGTATCTCCTCCTCATGGACTGCACCAGATTTGCCAGTTCTTGCTGTGAGATGTTACCCCACTCTTCCACCAAGGCACCTGCAAGTTCCCAGAAATTTCTGGGGGGTATGGCCCTAGCCCTCACATCCAACAGGTCCCAGACGTGCTCAATGGGATCCGGGCTCTTCGTTGGCCATGGCAAAACACTGACATTCCTGTCTTGCAGGAAATCACACACAGAACGAGTAGTATGGCTGGTGGCATTGTCATGCTGGAGGGTCATGTCAAGATGAGCCTGCAGGAAGGGTACCACATGAGGGAGGAGGATGTCTTCCCTGTAACGCACAGTGTTGAGATTGCCTGCAATGACAAGCTCAGTCCGATGATGCTGTAACACACCACCCCAGACCATGACGGACCCTCCACCTCCAAATCGATCCCGCTCCAGAGTACAGGCCTCGGTGTAATGCTCTTTCCTTCGACGATAAACGAGAACCCGACCATCACCCCTGATAAGACAAAACCGTGACTCGTCAGTGAAGAGCACTTTTTGCCAGTCCTGTCTGGTCCAGCGACGGTGGGTTTGTGCCCATAGGCAACGTTGTTGCCAGTGATGTCTGGTGAGGACCTGCCTTACAACAGGCCTACAAGCCCTCAGTCCAGCCTCTCTCAGCCTATTGCAGACAGTCTGAGCACTGATGGAGGGATTGTGCGTTCCTGGTGTAACTCAGGCAGTTGTTGTTGCAATCCTGTACCTGTCCCGCAGGTGTGATGTTCGGATGTACCGATCCTGTGCAGTTGTTGTTACACGTGGTTGCCACTGTGGACGATCAGCTGTGCGTCCCGTCTCCCTGTAGCGCTGTCTTAGGTGTCTCACAGTACGGACATTGCAATTTATTGCCCTGGCCACATCTGCAGTCCTCATGCCTCCTTGCAGCATGCCTAAGGCACATTCACGCAGATGAGCATGGACCCTGGGCATCTTTCTTTTGGTGTTTTTCAGAGTCAGTAGAAAGGCCTCTTTAGTGTCCTAACTGTGACCTTAATTGCCTACTGTCTAAACTGTTAGTGTCTTAATGACCGTTCCACAGGTGCATGTTCATTAATTGTTTATGGTTCATTGAACAAGCATGGGAAACAGTGTTTAAACCATTTACATTGAAGATCTGTTAAGTTATTTGGACTTTTACGAATTATCGTTGAAAGACAGGGTCCTGAAAAAGGGAAATTTCTTTTTTTGCTGAGTTTACAAATAAAACATTTTCCTAGAAGTATAATTTGTATAATGTACTGTTACTGTCCCCAATACAACAACAAAAAATACTTAAATACATGTCATTTTGTCCTTGAAACATTCCTATGGAGGACTGCTTCTTCTGGGGAGTGCCAATATGGCCGACCGGTGGCTTTGAAGCACCTCATTGGCCAAACATAGCATCAGCAATCCAGGGTTTATATAGTGCCTTCGGAAAGTATTGGGACCCCTTGACTTTTTCCAATTTTTTTTAGGTTACAGCCTCATTCTAAAATAGATCACTTTTTTTTCTCTCCTCAATCTAAACACAATACCCCACAATGACAAAGCAAAGACAGGACTTTAGATTTGTTTTCTAATTATTAAAATTAAACAAATATCATATTTACATAAGTATTCAGACTCTTTTCTCAGTACTTTCTTGAAGCACCTTCGCAGCAATTACAGCCTCAAGCCTTCTTGGGTATGACGCTACAAGCTTGGCACAACTGTATTTGGGGAGTTTCTCCCATTCTTCTCTTCAGATCCTCTCAAGCTCTGTCAGGTTAAATGGGGAGCATTGCTGCACAGCTATTTTCAGGTCTCTCCAGAAATGTTACATCGAGTTCAAGTCTGGGCTCTGGCTGGGCCACTCAAGGACATTCAGAGACTTGTCCCGAAGCCACTCCTGCGTTGTCTTGGCTGTGTGCTTAGGGTCGTGGTCCTGTTGGAAGGTGAACCTTCACCCCAGTCTGAGGTCCTGAGTGCTCTGGAGCAGGTTTTCATCAAGGATCTCTTTTTACTTTGCTCCGTTCATCTTTGCCTCAAGTCTGACTAGTCTCCAGTCCCTGCCGCTGAAAAACGTTGCCATAGCATGATGCTGCCACCAACATGCTTCACCATAGGGATGGTGCCAGGTTTCCTCTAGAAGTCATGCTTGGCATTCAGGCCAAATTATGGGGTATTGTGTGTAGATTGCTGAGAATTTTATTTATTAAAAACATTTTAGAATAAGGCTGTAATGTAACAAAATGTGAAAAAAGTCAAGGGGTCTGAATACTTTCCAAAGGCACTGTACATCATTTTAGAAACCTTGTAGAAGACTGTACTGTACTCTAGTTTGAATTACAAATGATCAAGGGTATGGAGGGCTCTGATTAGAGACCATTAGTAAATAACTAAATTTAATAGCCCCTCCCATAAATTGTACTGTAGTCAACATCTATCGTTGTCTTACCACACTTACATCCACTCAGACAATGACACTAAAAGGAATAGAAAAAATAATTTTCATTTTACTGAAATATTTGAGAGAAAATATGAACCTTTACTTTACACAGACAGTAAGCTTAAAACACACATTTCTATAAGTAAAACAATCCACACAGCACAAGCACAGACGTAGCCTAAATGTATCAAACCACCAAATAAAATCATAAGTCAAACTTAGCAGAAAGGGGAAATAAATGTAAATGTATTTCCAGATACACACACAGCTAATGACATTCACCCCAGACACACAGATCTTTCCAACCAGGGAAGCAACCATTCAGACATGTTCTCACTTTACCAAACCTACAAACCACTCAGCAGGCAAATCTGAAATATCACCCTATTCTCTAGCATACAGTGCCTTCGGAAAGTATTCAGACCCCTGGACTTTTTCCATATTTTGTTACATTACAGCCTTACTCTAAAATGTATTTAATATTAATATTCCTCTGCAATCTACACACAATAACCCATAATGACAAAGCAAAAACAGGTTGAGAAATGTGTTCAAATTAGTGAAAAATAAAAACAGAAATAACGTATTTACACAAGTATTCAGACCCTTTGCTATGAAATTGAGCTCAGGTTAATCCTGTTACCATTGAACATCCTTGAGATATTTCTACAACTTGATTGGAGTCCACCTGTGGTAAATTCAACCGATTGAACATGATTTGGAAAGGCACACACCTGTCTATATACACTGCTCAAAAAAATAAAGGGAACACTTAAACAACACAATGTAACTCCAAGTCAATCACACTTCTGTGAAATCAAACTGTCCACTTAGGAAGCAACACTGATCGACAATAAATTTCACATGCTGTTGTGCAAATGGAATAGACAACAGGTGGAAATTATAGGCAATTAGCAAGACACCCCCAATAAAGGAGTGGTTCTGCAGGTGGTGACCACAGACCACTTCTCAGTTCCTATGCTTCCTGGCTGATGTTTTGGTCACTTTTGAATGCTGGCGGTGCTTTCACTCTAGTGGTAGCATGAGACGGAGTCTACAACCCACACAAGTGGCTCAGGTAGTGCAGCTCATCCAGGATGGCACATCAATGCGAGCTGTGGCAAGAAGGTTTGCTGTGTCTGTCAGCGTAGTGTCCAGAGCATGGAGGCGCTACCAGGAGACAGGCCAGTACATCAGGAGACGTGGAGGAGGCCGTAGGAGGGCAACAACCCAGCAGCAGGACCGCTACCTCCGCCTTTGTGCAAGGAGGAACACTGCCAGAGCCCTGCAAAATGACTTCCAGCAGGCCACAAATGTGCATGCTGGAGGTCATTTTGTTTTGGGACCCTTCCCCAGATCTGTGCCTCAACACAATCCTTGCTCGGAGCTCTACGGACAATTCCTTTGACCTCATGGCTTGATTTTTGCTCGGACATGCACTGTCAACGGTGGACCTGCAAAATGACAATGAAAATTTAGATGTGATCGCCATATAATTTAAAAGATGAAAAAGCCTGGAAGGAGGAGAGATGATTAGAAACGATTCGGTTGGCCGTTTTATGTGTGGATTAATTGTCGGAGTAGAGATTTTTTATTTGACCTTTATTTAACCAGGTAGGCTAGTTGAGAACAAGTTCTCATTTACAACTGCGACCTGGCCAAGATAAAGCATAGCAGTGTGAACAGACAACAACACAGAGTTACACATGGAGTAAACAATAAACAAGTCAATAACACAGTAGGGGAAAAAATGAGTCTATATACATTGTGTGCAAAATGCATGAGGAGGTAGGCAATAAACAGGCCATAGGAGCGAATAATTACAATTTAGCAGATTAACACTGGAGTGATAAATCATCAGATGATCATGTGCAAGTAGAGATACTGGTGTGCAAAAGAGCAGAAAAGTAAATAAATAAAAACAGTAAGGGGATGAGGTAGGTAAATTGGGTGGGCTGTTTACAGATGGACTATGTACAGCTGCAGCGATCGGTTAGCTGCTCAGATATCAGATGTTTAAAGTTGGTGAGGGAAATAAAAAAGTCTCAGCGATTTTTGCAATTCGTTCCAGTCACAGGCAGCAGAGTACTGGAAGGAAAGACGGCCAAATGAGGTGTTGGCTTTTGGGATGATCAGTGAGATATACCTGCTGGAGCGCGTGCTACGGGTGGGTGTTGTTATCGTGACCAGTGAACTAAGATAAGGCGGAGCTTTACCTAGCATGGACTTATAGATGACCTGGAGCCAGTGGGTCTGGCGACGAATATGTAGCGAGGGCCAGCCGACTAGAGCATACAGGTCGCAGTGGTGGGTGGTATAAGGTGTTTTAGTAACAAAACGGATGGCACTATGATAAACTGCATCTAGTTTGCTGAGTAGAGTATTGGAAGCTATTTTGTAGATGACATCACCGAAGTCGAGGATCGGTAGGATAGTCAGTTTTACTAGGGTAAGTTTGGCGGCGTGAGTGAAGGAGGCTTTGTTGCGAAATAGAAAGCCGATTCTTGATTTGATTTTGGATTGGAGATGTTTAATATGAGTCTGGAAGGAGAGTTTACAATCTAGCCAGACACCTAGGTATTTATAGATGTTCACATATTCTAGGTTGGAACCGTCCAGGGTGGTGATGCTAGTCGGGCGGGCGGGTGCAGGCAGCGAACGGTTGAAAAGCATAAATTTGGTTTTACTAGCGTTTAAGAGCAGTTGGAGGCCACGGAAGGAGTGTTGTATGGCATTGAAGCTCGTTTGGAGGTTAGATAGCACAGTGTCCAAGGAAGGGCCAGAAGTATACAGAATGGTGTCGTCTGCGTAGAGGTGGATCAGGGAATCGCCCGCAGCAAGAGCAACATCATTGATATATACAGAGAAAAGAATCGGCCCGAGAATTGAACCCTGTGGTACCCCCATAGAGACTGCCAGAGGACCGGACAACATGCCCTCCGATTTGACACACTGAACTCTTTCTGCAAAGTAGTTGGTGAACCAGGCAAGGCAGTCATCAGAAAAACCGAGGCTACTGAGTCTGCCGATAAGAATACGGTGATTGACAGAGTCGAAAGCCTTGGCCAGGTCGATGAAGACGGCTGCACAGTACTGTCTTTTATCGATGGCGGTTATGATATCGTTTAGTACCTTGAGCGTGGCTGAGGTGCACCCGTGACCGGCTCAGATACCGGATTGCACAGCGGAGAAGGTACGGTGGAATTCGAGATGGTCAGTGATCTGTTTATTAACTTGGCTTTCGAAGACCTTAGATAGGCAGGGCAGGATGGATATAGGTCTGTAACAGTTTGGGTCCAGGGTGTCTCCCCCTTTGAAGAGGGGGATGACCGTAGCAGCTTTCCAATCCTTGGGGATCTCAGACGATATGAAAGAAAGAGGTTGAACAGGCTGGTAATAGGGGTTGCGACAATGGCGGCGCATAGTTTCAGAAATAGAGGGTCTAGATTGTCAAGCCCAGCTGATTTGTATGGGTCCAGGTTTTGCAGCTCTTTCAGAACATCTGCTATCTGGATTTGGGTAAAGGAGAAGCTGGGGACGCTTGGGTAAGTAGCTGCGGGGGGGGCAGAGCTGTTGGCCGAGGTTGGAGTAGCCAGGTGGAAGGCATGGCCAGCCGTTGAGAAATGCTTGTTGAAGTTTTCGATTATCATGGATTTATCGGTGGTGACCGTGTTACCTAGCCTCAGTGCAGTGGGCAGCTGGGAGGAGGTGCTCTTGTTCTCCATGGACTTTACAATGTCCCAGAACGTTTTGGAGTTAGGGCTACAGGATACAAATGTCTGCTTGAAAAAGCTAGCCTTTGCTTTCCTGACTGACTGCGTGTATTGGTTCCTGACTTCCCTGAACAGTTGCATATCGCAGGGACTATTCGATGCTATTGCAGTCCGCCACAGGATGTTTTTGTGCTGGTCGAGGGCAGTCAGGTCTGGAGTGAACCAAGGGCTATATCTGTTCTTAGTTCTGCATTTTTTGAACGGGGCATGCTTATCTAAGATGGTGAGGAAGTTACTTTTAAAGAATGACCAGGCGTCCTCAACTGACGGGATGAGGTCAATATCCTTCCAGGATACCCGGGCCAGGTCAATTAGAAAGGCCTGCTCGCAGAAGTGTTTTTGGGAGCGTTTGACAGTGATGAGGGGTGGTCGTTTGACCGCGGACCCGTAGCGGATACAGGCAATGAGGCAGTGATCGCTGAGATCCTGATTGAAGACAGCAGAGGTGTATTTGGAGGGCAAGTTGGTCAGGATAATGTCTATGAGGGTGCCCATGTTTACAGATTTAGGGTTGTACCTGGTGGGTTCCTTGATGATTTGTGTGAGATTGAGGGAATCTAGTTTAGATTGTAGGACTGCCGGGGTGTTGAGCATATCCCAGTTTAGGTCACCTAACAGAACGAACTCTGAAGCTAGATGGGGGGCGATCAATTCACAAATGGTGTCCAGGGCACAGCTGGGAGCTGAGGGGGGTCGGTAGCAGGTGGCAACAGTGAGAGACTTATTTCTGGAGAGATTAATTTTTTTAATTAGAAGTTCGAACTGTTTGGGTATGGACCTGGAAAGTATGACATTACTTTGCAGGCTCTCTCTGCAGTAGATTGCAACTCCTCCCCCTTTGGCAGTTCTATCTTGACGGAAAATGTTATAGTTGGGTATGGAAATCTCGGAATTTGGTGGCCTTCCTAAGCCAGGATTCAGACACGGCAAGGACATCAGGGTTGGCAGAGTGTGCTAAAGCAGTGAGTAAATCAAACTTAGGGAGGAGGCTTCTGATGTTGACATGCATGAAACCAAGGCTTTTTCGATCCTTGTGCATTTCAGGTAAAATAACAACTCAATGTTTATATCGCAAGACAAATTAGCTAGCAACAGCAAGCTAGCTAAATAGGACAAATTAACGTTAGCTAGCAAGTGCAAGCTAACTAGCTAAATTACCATACATGTTTAATGCTTTTCGACCTGTCCCCAAATTAATGTAATTGGTTCAGAGTTTGTTTTGATATTTTAACCTGCGTGTCGTGATCGCGTTTGGTGTGGGGGGGGCAAAATAAATTTATGCACGATGGCGCACAGCCGGTTTGGGCAAGGTGTTAACCCTTGGCGTCGCAGACACTCGTTGGCGCGCGCGAGCAGTGTGGGTGCAAAAATTGAATAACATGGATTTCTAAATGTATTTTGCGACGTGTCCGGTCTGGTGAGCATGTTACTGCTGATGCGCTCTTAAAGTGGCATCGCACGGTGAAGGCTCCATACAGGATTTCGCCACAAGCTGACCGCCCAAGCGGTCACTTCTGGAGGAAACCTGGCACCATCCCTATGGTGAAGCATGGTGGTGTTAGCATCATGCTGTGGGTATGTTTTTCAGCGGCAGGGACTGGGAGTCTAGTCAGGATCGAGTCAAAGATGAACGGAGCAAAGTATGAAGAGATCCATGATGAAAACCTGCTCCAGAGCACACAGGATTTCAGACTGGGGTGAAGGTTCACCTTCCAACAGGACAACGACCCTAAGTACACAGCAAAGACAATGCAGGAGTGGCTTCGGGACAAGTCTCTGAATGTCCTTAAGTGGCCAAGCCACAGCCTGGTCTTGAAACATATCGAAGATCTCTGGAGAGACCTGAAAATAGCTGTGCAGCAAAGCTCCCCATCCAACCTGACAGAGCTTGAGAGGATCTGCAGAGAATAATGGGAGAAACTCCCCAAATACAGGTTTGCCAAGCTTGTAGAGTCATACCCAAGAATACTCAAGGCTTTATCTGCTGCCAAAGGTGCTTCATCAAAGTACTGAGTAAAGGGTCTGAATACTTACAGTTGAAGTCAGAAGTTTACATACACTTATGTTGGAGTCATTAAAACTTGTTTTTCAACCACTCCACAAATGTCTTGTTAACAAACTAGTTTTGTTTGGCAAGTTGGTTAGGACATCTACTTTGTGCATGAAACAAGTAATTTTTCCAACAATTGTTTACAGATTATTTCACTGTATCACAATTCCAGTGAGTCAGAAGTTTACATACACTAAATTGACTGTGCCTTTAAACCGCTTGACAATTCCAGAAAATGATGTCATGTCTTTAGAAGCTTCTGGTAGGCTAATTGACATCATTTGCATCAATTGGAGGTGTACCTATGTATGCATTTCAAGACCTACCTTCAAACTCAGTGCCTCTTTGCTTGACATGGGAAAATCAAAAATTGTAGACCTCCACAAGTCTGGTTCATCCTTGGGAGCAATTTCCAAAACGCCTGAAGGTACCACGTTCATCTGTACAAACAATAGTACGCAAGTATAAACACCATGGGACCACGCAGCCGTCATACCGCTCAAGAAGGAGCCGCGTTCTGTCTCCTAGAGATGAATGTACTTGTGTGAAAAGTGCAAATCAATCCCAGAACAACAGCAAAGGACCTTGTGACGATGCTGGAGGAAACAAGTATCTATATCCACAGTCAAACGAGTCCTATATCAACATAACCTAAAAGGCCGCTCAGCAAGGAAGAAGCCACTGCTCCAAGACCGCCATAAAAAAAGCCAGACTATGGTTTGCAACTGCACATGGGGACAAAGATCGTACTTTTTGGAGAAATGTCCTCTGGTCCGATGAAACAAAAATAGAACCGTTTGGCCATAATGACCATCGTTATGTTTTGAGGAAAAAGGGGGAGGCTTGCAAGCTGAAGAACACCATCCCAACCGTGAAGCACGGGGGTGGCAGCATCATGTTGTGTGGGTGCTTTGCTGTAGGAGGGACTGGTGTACTTCACAAAATAGATGGCATCATGATGAACGAAAATGATGTGGATAAATTGAAGCAACATCTCAAGACATCAGTCAGGAAGTTAAAGCTTGGTCGCAAATGGGTCTTCCATGTGAACAATGACCCCAAGCATACTTCCAAAGTTGTTGCGAAATAGCTTAAGGACAACAAAGTCAAGGTTTTGGAGTGGCCATCACAAAGCCCTGACCCCAATCCCATAGAAAATTTGTGGGCAGAACTGAAAAAGCGTGTGCGAGCAAAGAGGCCTACAAACCTGACTCAGTTACACCATCTGTCAGGAGGAATGGGCCAAAATTCACCCAACTTATTGTGGGAAGCTTGTGGAAGGCTACCCAAAACGGCTGACCCAAGTTAAAAAATTTGTAAACTTCTGACCCACTGGGAATGTCATGAAAGAAATTAAAGCTGAAATAAATCCTTCTCTCTACTATTATTCTGACATTTCACATTCTTAAAATAAAGTGGTGATCCTAACTGACCTAAGACGAGTCAAATCTCAACAACCAAAAATTAGAATGTGTATGATAAAATTCATACAACATACCAGTTGTACGAATTAGGGTGACAAACTCACGCTCAGAAGAATACACATTTATTAATCCAAAGAAACGCAGGATAAGAGTTAAAAGCAGAGCTAAAACCTTTCTTGTTAACCCCAAAGGGGTCAAACCTGATCTCTTATAAAGAGAGACTGACATTGGAAGATTCAAATACATCAACCTGAATATATTTGTTTCTTTCTTCCCAAAATATACACATTCTAGCTGGGCCAATGATAGAGGGTCCACTTCAGTGATCAGAACCTCTACAGCTGTTTCAAACCACCAGAGTATGCCTAAATTTCACATGCAGGTCTAAGTATTGACCAGAGACATACTAAAATCCATTTTCTTACTACATCTGTGTCCCAAATATTCATTAAGGCTAGTTCATCTGTCTCCTTTTCTTCAAAATCACTGATCTGACCAGACTGGATAGGTAAAGTTAATCATTATTTGGCCTTTCCATCATATTGCTTTATATTTACCATTCAGATCAGTGCCTTTAAAACTAATGGACACATCGTATTAAGAGAAAACTGGATTCGGCAGTTTATACATAATTTGAACTCCACACAGAATAGACCTGCCACCAGAAAATGATTAGCTAAAATAAAATAACAAGTAAAAACCAAAGCACACAACCACAAAATAATAAAACAATATACGAATAATTGCTTGAATAAACTCAGTCACACAACCTAACATCAACTTGACAGACAGTGAAACCAGGGGAGAATACATTTACGTCATTTAGCAGTCGCTCTTTATCCAGAGCGATTTACAAGAGCAACCGGTACCCCCTGTAGAGAAGTTTCGCTATTGTTATTTTACTGCTGCTCTTTAACTACTTGTTACTTTTATTTCTTATTCGTATTTTTTAAACTGCATTGTTGGTTAGGGGCTTTTAGGTAAGCATTTCACTGTAAGGTCTACACCTGTTGTATTCGGCACATGTGACTAATAACATTAGATTTGAAGTGCCTTGCTCAAGGGCACATTGGCAGATTTTTCACTTAGTCGGCCCGGGGATTCGAACCAGTGACCTTTTGGTTATTGGCCCAATGCTCTTAGCCGCTAGGCTACCTGCCAAATTGTGTTGAGCAGTTCATAACACAGGACATTACAGCTAAACCAATTTTATAGAGTCACAAGTTTATCATTGAGCCACATTTCAAGTGAATTTGGTATCAGTGTATATTCTATTGCGTTTCACTATCAATTCTAGTTGGTCTAGCGAGGCCTATACTTGTAGTTCACAAGTGAAATATTAAATACTGATATTTGCTGCCTTGAAGCAAATAAAGGCTTTGGTTTGGCAAATGGACAATACAATGCTTACCGAGTTAGGCCTTTTCTACCATCAGCACATATTTCATGTCACTCCCTTGTTCAACTACATGACTTGTGCTCAACAGCCTTACCACAGGCTACCATAAAATAACATACCAGTTGAAATCAAGAGGACTTAAAGTTAAGAGTAGCAGAAAACAGCATTTGCAGCAAGCCACTAACAAAATACAAAACAAATAAAAATACAAACAAGACATCAAAATCAAATCAAAAACTGGAGAAATAATAAAAGCAACAAACTGTAACCTCTGGACTTAAAATCCCACCTCTTAGATGTAACACAATTTATTCAAACCGCAAGAGTATGTTTCACTGCACTGAATACAAAATAACCTCTCATTTAGTAACAGTTACCACAGCAACAACAGAATCAGTCAACCAAATATTTTCTGGAGGAGCGAGGAAATGGGTGTGACTAAAATAACAAAAAGAAAAGTAAATGTAAAAGAGTATGAGGAAATTCCATAAATGAAAACTGTCATTGTAAAAAGAAAACTGCAGCTAGATACAGGTAACTGCCAAAATAAAGGAAATACCAATGTCTTAATAGGGCGTTGGGCCACGACGAGCCGCCAGAACAGCTTCAATGCCCCTGGGCATAGATTCTACAAGTGTCTGAAACTCTTTTGGAGGGATGCAACACCATTCTTCCACAAGAAATTCCATAATTTGGTGTTTTGTTGATGGTGGTGAAAAAGGCCGTCTCAGGCGCCGCTCCAGAATCTCCCACAAGTTTTCAATTGAGTCGAGATCAGAGGGGTATACTACAAAGCAGGATCAATGAGATAGCCAGCTCTCTTTGATAAACAACCAGAAATAATGATTGATTTTCTGGTTCATTAAGACAGTTAAACTTAAGATATGCGTTTTTGGTTGTTGAGTCAATTAGACCATGCCCATATCAAGCGTATCTTTCTAAAAAATGTTATTTCAGAACATTTACACAAGTTAGCTGGCTAACTCCTTGATCATGCTTTGTAGTATACCCTTCTGGTAACTGACAGACACACCCACCCACACTAAACCCTCTACGCACCTTTGACACCCCTTTTCTAGCCATGTTAGCCAAAGTAATGGTCAACTGGGCATGTTTACATTTAAGTCATTTAGCAGACGCTCTTATCCAGAGCGACTCACAAATCCTATCCCGTTTATACATGACGGGATAGGATGTTAATTGCTTAATTAACTCAGGAAACACGCGTGTGGAAGCACCTGCTTTCAGGGTTCTAAATTCAAATGTTTCATTGGTAACTTAAAGTTGGGAGCACCAAATTAAATTTAGGAGCACCAGAAAAGTTGATTGAGATTGGGCCTATATTGCTACATTTTCACAGGCAGACCAATTCTGATATTTTTTCCACCTATTGTTCTTTTGATCAATCACATCAGATCTTTTCACATCAGATCTTTTTCAGAGCTGATCTGATTGGTCAAAAGACCAATTAGTGAAAAAAAAAAATCTGAATTACGCAGCCTATGAATTCTAGCTACTTCTGAAGCACGTTGTGCCCTAGAAACTAATATGGAACACTGTAAACACATTTGTTTATTATAAAAGCTAAAATGATGATACGAATACCTGTCATTAAAGTAATTTGTGGAATATTAATTGTCTACATATTGTGTAAAAGCAGCATTTTCCTATTGAGATGCATACATAGAAAATTGTACACAGTCTCTTTAAAAACATGAGGTTTGTGATGTTGACATGCAAGAGATCTGTCATTTATTCACTGCTATGATCACTGATCTCCTGAAGAAGCTACCCCTTTTCCTTTCTTTCTGTGCCCCCAAATGCTTGGATATACTGGTAAAGTTACCAGGTTGTTAGCTAGCTAGCGAACAAGGTAACATGACTGAACAAAGTATAAACAAATGGTTAACAACGTCGACGCATGAGTAGTTTTAGAACGGCCCACGACATGGTTTATGAATCTAAAATGCAGTCCCGGCGATCCGCTCGGCTATAGGAAGATAAAAATGTTGTGCCTGTAAAATTGGTCAGATCTTTTGACCCGGTTGAGCTAGAAGCAAGCTGTTTTCACTGTTGTAATAGTGCAACCATGATGCTAGCGAATCTGACTTTAGAGCCCTGCCTGCTTTCAATATACTTTATTTCATTTACTCAAGTGTTTCCTTTATTTTGGCAATTACTAGTATATACCAGTATTCAAACAAGATCTCGCTCATGTCATTCTGTATCAAATCTGAATAGGTATTCTTTCAAAATACTTTGTCTGCATAGGCAACAGGTCCACCGACAGCGAGGCTCAACAACCCACAGTTCCCATGTGGAAGTCAGTGGATCCCAAGATCCTTTAATTTTATTGCCTTTCTCTGAGCCCCTTCTTCAAAGTACTGCAGTCAGAAAGCCTTGGAGCACCAGATGAGAGGCCATGTCCATTCCTCACTCTTCTGAGAGAAACCACACCACGCAACAAGTCTTATACAATGTAAAGGGCACGGGACACAGTGGCCATCCTGTTAGTCTGTCTTTAGCCCTGGGAGTGAAACAGCCATCTCCCTGAGAGAGGCAGTCACCAGCCAGGTATGTATCCCCAGACTCCCCTTACTCCACAGAGGCGTTGCTGCTGGCCTTGACCACGGACCCGGCCCGGCTGATCTGCAGCCAGGGCAGCTTGGCACAGTTCTTGAAGAGCTGCTCGATGGCGATGTGACGAACATGCAGTTCCGACACCAGTGAGTCTTTTTCCTGCACAGCCACTGTCAGCTCCTCAAACACCTCTGTAGAGGGGAGAGGAAACAGAGCAGAGATTAGTACAGTGCAGGGTCTCTCTCTTAGGGATGTTACAGTGACAGTATTACCGCCACACCGACGGTCACGAGTCATGCTAACAGTCAAATTCCACGTGACCGTTTAGTCACGGTCTCCAAGCTCTGATGCTGCCGATGGTCATTAGTAGCCTACCAAACTTGCTAACTGCCTGGTACTCAGCACTCTATTGTCCCTCTAATCACTCTGACATCAATGCAAATGTAATCAGAAATTCATATCAAACACTTCATAAAAGCCCATGAGCTTACGTTGCGCAACTTTTCTATAGGCTATGCAATTGCGTGAGAAAACAGAGTTGATGGCCTGTATTAAAAATAAGAGGATCCATCAGCTTTCTATAGGCTATGCCTACTATATTTATTTCTCAACGTTCCTAATATTAAGCACATTGCTTCGCTTTTTTATTTAATTTAACAAGGCAAGTCAGTTAAGAACAAATTCTTATTTACAATGATGAACCTCGTTCAGGGGCAGAACGACAGAATTTTACCTTGTCAGCAACCTTTTGGTTACTGGCCCAACACTCTAACCACTAGCCTACCTGCCGCTTTACAACAGGAGTATAGCCTACCTGGCTGGCATGAAAATGAACCACAGGAAAAGCGTACTTCATTCACTATTTAAGTCCATAGATTACATATTTGTTCCCCCTGACCCTGTTTTCTGAGACAGGTACATGATAATGGTCCATTTTAGATCAAAACTAATTTCACAGATATATGTAAAGACAAGATTAAATGAAGAATAGTCTGATGGGTGTCACTATTAGCCTATCACTTGAGAATGATGTATTATCACTTGTGAATGATGCCCAGCGTGTGCAGTAAGGCAAGAAACAGTGCATGCCTTTTTTTTCTAATCATAGTTGCACACCTCATGTAGCCTAGCCCATAGGCCTATATGTTTTGACAAGCTTTGAATCACAACTAAAGTGCCCAAATAACTTTTAAAATTAAGCACATTAATCCGCTTTACAACAGGTGGGTGTAGAGCCTACCTGGCATACATAGGCGGCGCATGAGTGAGCTTCAAGTTTGGGGAAGATCATTTTCACCATAAAAATGCACCTTTGTAATAAAGCATTACACGCATAATTGCATTTGTGGTCACTTTTAAGAATGATGGTTTCCCGCAGTATGCTCATTGCTGCGCTTATAATGTGAAGGAATAGCCTTATAGTTTATCAACATTTTAAGCTAAACGTTCTGATCGGTTGCATCAGCCTCATTGCTTTTAAAAAGTTTTTTTTAAATGCGAGTGGTTGCATTAATTTGGGATCTATCGCATCCCACAACTGTCCCAGACCATATTTGGAATATTTATTTATCTATCACACAGAATGTCAACTTTTGTACTATGGGGGATAGTAAATTGACATAGGCTAGAGCTTTTGCTGTTTGTTAGGCCTACTCATCTTGTTGGCTGACAAAAAATAAGTGTACAGTTCTTCAATACGTGCCTCGGAATTTGATAGGCACATACGCAGTTGCGTCCCCGATGTGTCGGTCTTCACTTGCAGCCTACTTTGGAGCTGACATGGCTGTGAGAAGGTCGCGATCACGTGACGGGCATTGGCTAATAAGAATTTAGATATGAGAGAGCCATGTGAGTGAGGTACTTCGGAGCACCGCGATTAGCAGCCGGGAGAAGGGAATTATAATTATCATATTCAGCCCAGGGGCACAGCGGCCACTGGCCGCAAAAGGCATGGAGGTTGCCGCTGGGAAATTCAAGGATTTATCAAGTTCCTGTCAAATTGTGAATAAGAGACTGATGAAGTGAGTGCAGTCTGCGCATGAAACAAAGCAGAGCTCATGCCTTTCATGCAACTTTTTTTCAAATTATCATTAGTCACATCATGCAGCCTTATAATGTATGAAAAATCAAAACATAGAGCCCAACATTTGTATCACAACTAAAGTTAAATAGCTCAAAATTAAGCATATAGAGGACCTGTTTCTTTGTTAACCTCTCAACACAGAATAGCCACGTGTGCACTCCCTCATAAATTGCATGGAGAAAATATACTTTCTATTTCATTCAGCTATGTTAAATTTTATTCTTCATACTATAGAATAAAATAAAAGAATGCTACGGAATTCTAAGCAAATCTTGTCTGCTAAATGAATTAGTGTAGCCCACAGCCATACGGCATATCCAGATCAGGTCCTAACATAAGGACAACTCAGAGGACGCTATCTGCTCTTCTGAAATAGACTAATTTTTTTTCAAATCATGTTTTTTAGACCGGTCTAAAATAAATCATAGATTTATTGTGATGGTGATGTAGGTTATATTAAATTGATTTACACTTTTTTTAAATGTAGATGTTCCAAAGGTCTGCATCAGTGGCTTGTAAGCTATGCGTGGAAGCCAGGAGATGCTAAACATGTTTATGTTAATTTACAGTCAATTACAGTGAGACCGGCAGTTACAGCTTAAGTCGGAAGTTTACATACACCTTAGCCAAATACATTTAAATTCAGTTTTTCACAATTCCTGACATTTAATCCACGTAAAAATTCCCGGTTTAAGGTCAGTCAGGACCACCACTTTATTTTAAGAATATGAAATGTCAGAATAATAGTAGAGAGAATTATTTATTTCAGCTTTTATTTCTTTCATCACATTCCCAGTGGGTCAGAAGTTTACATACACTCAATTAGTATTTGGTAGCATTGCCTTTAAATTGTTTAACTTGGGTCAAACGTTTTGGGTGGTCTTCCACAAGCTACCCACAATAAGTTGGGTGAATTTTGGCCCATTCCTCCTGACAGAGATGGTGTAACAGTCAGGTTTGCAGGCCTCCTTGCTCGCACACGCTTTTTCAGTTCTGCCCACAAATTTTCTATAGGATTGAGGTCAGGGCTTTGTGATGGCCACTCCAATACCTTGACTTTGTTGTCCTTAAGCCATTTTGCCACAACTTTGGAAGTATGCTTGGGGTCATTGTGCATTTGGAAGACCCATTTGCGACCAAGCTTTAACTTCCTGACTGATGTTTTGAGATGTTGCTTCAATATATCCACATAATTTTCCTGCCTCAGGATGCCATCTATTTTATGAAGTGCACCAGGCCCTCCTGCAGCAAAGCACCCACACAACATGATGCTGCCACCCCCGTGCTTCACGGTTGGGATGGTACTCTTCGGCTTGCAAGCATCCCCCTTCTTCCTCCAAACATAACGATGGTCATTATGGCCAAACAGTTCTATTTTTGTTTCATCAGACCAGAGGACATTTCTCCAAAAAGTGCAATCTTTGTCCCCATGCGCAGTCGCAAACCGTAGTCTGGCTTTTTTATGGCAGTTTTGGAGCAGTGGCTTCTTCCTTGCTGAGCGGCCTTTCAGGTTATGCCGATATAGGTCTCGTTTTACTGTGGATATAGATACTTTTGTACCGGTTTCCTCCAGCATCTTCACAAGGTCCTTTGCTGTTGTTCTGGGATTGATTTGCACTTTTCGCACCAAAGTACATTCATCTCTAGGAGACAGAACGCGTCTCCTTCCTGAGCGGTATGACGGCTGCGTGGTCCTGTGGTGTTTATACTTGCGTACTATTGTTTGTACAGATGAACGTGGTACCTTCAGGCATTTGGAAATTGCTCCCAAGGATGAACCAGACTTGTGGAGGTCTACAATATTTTTTGGAGGTCTTGGCTGATTTCTTTTGATTTTCCCATGATGTCAAGCAAAGATGCACTGAGTTTGAAAGTAGGCCTTGAAATACATCCACAGGTACACCTCCAATTGACTCAAATGATGTAAATTAGCCTATCAGAAGCTTCTAAAGCCATGACATCATTTTCTGGAATTTTCCAAGCTGTTTGAAAGGCACAGTCAACTTAGTGTATATAAACTTCTGACCCACTGGAATTGTGATAGTGAATTTTAAGTGAAATAATCTGTATACAATTGTTGAAAAAATTACTTGTGTGATGCACAAAGTAGATGTCCTAACTGACTTGCCAAAACTATAGTTTGTTAACAAGACATTTGTGGAGTGGTTGAAAAACGAGTTTTAATGTCTCCAACCAAAAGTGTATGTAAACTTCCGACTTCAACTGTATTTGCTTGACAATCACCAGCCACAGCCCTACTCTCTCACAAAAACACACACACAGAGCAAAGAGATCAATGCAGGCCAAGGACCACACACCCAGAAATCAAATCAAACAGATTAAGCAGAAGGTGCAGACAGCGATGACAACGCAGTACTACCAATACATAACACCACCTCACAAAGACACAACGTCACATCAAAGACACACCAGCATAGAAGAGATGCAAGAAAACACTAATGAGGCACATTCAGTTCCATCCATTTATGGACATTTACAAGCATTTAAAACAAGAGACTTAAAACCCATGCATGCACTAAAGCACTCCTCTATAGATGATTAATGCAAAGGAATAATTTAGACATCTGTTCACAGTTAACTTCAATAGATGGCTATGAAAGTGTCTCTTACTTTGAATCTGTAGCAGCAGCTGCCCATTCAGCTGGTGAAGCTCGTCCACACTCATTTTAATCACTGGAAGATAAAACACACAGATTGGGTCACAAAACAAGAGCAACACAACATGGCATGTTTGATCAAATAAATGAACCAACTAAAGCAACTCCAGTCACTGGGGGGGATTCCGACCCGAGGTAAGCATGCATAAATGGAACGTAATTCCCCCTTTATGCACTTTTCACTCTACACGTATTCTGAACTATTAGTTTGGGGTGGATATCAAAGCAATTAAGGAGTCGCGGAGGTGTGTTTACAGATACACTGTATTCTGACCTTGACTTAATTCCCTCATAATTCCACCACCTTTACGTGCAATAAAATTATGAACAAGGTGGGGCAACCTGTCGGTTCCACATCTACTTCATTTTTTTACTGATAGAAATAACACCATTCTCCATGCAATAATTTACCAATTGATAAGAGCTAGGTGAATGTGTGAGCCGTTTGGCTAAGCGGGTTGAAAATATAAATTACAATTGTTGATCTATTTTACCTTTTGATTGCTAGAGACAAATGTGAAACCAATAATATGGCAGCAAACTGAAGCATATCAACATATCAGCTTTTTAACAGCGGAGTTTATGAAATGCTGGTATTATAACCTGAAGGGAAGGAATTTGGAGACCCAAGCTATAGAGCCTCACAGTGGAGGTGTCATAATACTCATAAAACCTAGCGGTCAAACAAGGAAATGGTTCCAATCATTTTCCCACCATACATTTTTTCCCCATACGACATTTTTAGAAACACTTAAAATAAGGGCTGTGTTTCGTGAAGGCTTACCCTGGCGTCATGTTTTGATAACCATGTAAATCTCTCTCGGACAAGGTGATTTATCAATATATTTGGCTCTATTTACTCTCAGATTAAAAAATGCTAATCCCTGCAAGCTTCTGCACGTCATCTCTAGCTGGCACCTTTGCTAACAGGTATGGTGTCAAGTTCTGAATTTTCCATTTAAAGAAATGTTGCCTATTTATTAATTACTACATTTAGAGAACATTAGATAGTTAATCCAGAGCTTCTTACCTTTTCCTCGATTTGGCAGTCTTATCCAGATCATCATGGCATTTGTAGTTCTTTATGATATGCTAATTAGCTGCTAATGTGGCTTTCATTTTGGGGGGTTGAATATATTGATAAAAAAAGTCACCTTGTCCTAGAGAGATTTACATGGTTATCAAAATGTCACGCCAGGGTAAGCCTACACGAAAAAACAGACCTTATTTTAAGTTTCTAAAATCCCCTATGGGAAAAATGGTGGGGAAATGATTGGAACCATTTCCCTGTTTGACCGCTAGGTTTTATGGGTATTATGACTTGTACTGTGGTACTCTATAGGCTTCTGTAGCCATGGCAAATGACAGTATAGCGCCAAAACTACCAAGTTGATTTATGACTTCTAGAATGGTTTAATTATACAGTTGAAATCAGAAGTTTACATACACCTTAGCCAAATACATTTAAACTCTGTTTTTGACAATTCCTGACATTTTAGCCTAGTAACAATTCCCTGTCTTAGGTCAGTTAGGATCACCGCTTTATTTTAAGAATGTGAAATGTCAGAATAATAGGAGAGAAAATGATATATTTCAGCTTTTATTTCTTTCATCACATTCCCAGTGTGTCAGAAGCTTACATACACTCAATTAGTATTTGGTAGCATTGCCGTTAAATTGTTTAACTTGGGTCAAACATTTGGGGTAGACTTCCACGAGCTTCCCACAATAAGTTGGGTGAATTTTGGCCCATTCCTCCTGACAGAGCTGGTGTACCTGAGTCAGGTTTGTAGGCCTCCTTGCTCACACAGGCATTTTCAGTTCTGCCCACAAATTTTCTATAGGTTTGAGGTCAGGGCTTTGTGATGGTCACTCCAATACCTTGACTTTGTTGAGCTTAAGCCATTTTGCCACAACTTTGGATGTATGCTTGGGGTCATTGTCCATTTGGAAGACCCATTTGCGACCAAGCTTTAACTTCTTAACTGATGTCTTGAGATGTTGCTTCAATACATCCACAATTTTCCTCATGATGCCTCATGATCTATTTTGTGAAATGCACCAGTACCTCCTGCAGCAAAGCACCCACACAACATGATGCTGCCACCCCCGTGCTTCACGGTTGGGATGGTGTTCTTCAGCTTGCAAGCTTCTCCCTTTTTCCTCCAAACATAACGATGGTCATTATGGCCAAACAGTTATATTTTTGTTTCATCAGACCAGAGGACATTTCTCCAAAAAGTACGATCTTTATCCCCATGTGCAGTTGCAAACCGTAGTCTGGCTTTTTTATGGCGGTTTTGGAGCAGTGGCTTCTTCCTTGTTGAGCAGTTTTTCAGGTTATGTCGATATAGGACTCATTTTACTGTGGATATAGATACTTTTGTACCCGTTTCCTCCAGCATCTTCACAAGGTCCTTTGCTGTTGTTCTGGGATTGATTTGCACCAAAGTACGTTCATCTCTAGGAGACAGAACACGTCTCCTTCCTGAGCGGTTTGACGGCTACGTGGTCCCATGGTGTTTATACTTGCATACTATTGTTTGTACAGATGAACGTGGTACCTTCAGCGTTTGGAAATTGCTCCCAAGGATGAACCAGTCCACAATTATTTTGGCTGATTTCTTTTGATTTCCCCATGATGTCAAGCAAAGAGGCACTGAGTTTGAAGGTAGGCCTTGAAATACATCCACAGGTACACCTCCAATAGGCTAATTTACATAATTTGAGTCAATCAGAAGCTTCTAAAGCCATGACATCATTTTCTGGAACTTTCCATGCTGTTTAAAAGGCACAGTCAACTTAGTGTATGTAAACTTCTGACCCACTGGAATTGTGATACGGTGAATTATAAGTTAAATAATATGTCTGTAAACATTTGCTTGAAAAATTACTTGTGTCATGGACAAAGTAGATGTCCTAACAAACTATAGTTTTGTCAAGTCGGTTAACAAGAAATTTGTTGTGTGGTTGAAAAACGAGTTTTAAATTACTCCAACCTAAGTGTAAGTAAACTTCCGACTTCAACTGTATGCCCAGACTTTTCACTGTATTTAACAAAATCGATAGTGTGTTAAATTGGGAGTCACCGTCAGTTATTCCCATATACATTTATAACTGTCACTTTAGTTTTAGTTTCCTTACATTTTGCATCATTCCATTCCATTGTTAGTTTACCTTTCTCTCCTCTCTCACGTTCGTGTGGTTGTTCCTGAGGATCGCTAGCAATAGTGGATCATATTAGGCTAACATATTACAAGTTGTGCAATAATTTGGGACATGTAGCCTATTTTAATCATTATGGAACGCAGACCATATGTAGCAGCAAACCTGGAGCATGTTTCATGATGGCTGGACTGTTGTCATCACAGTTCCATGATTAGTGCTGATTAGTCAGGTAGATATATAGGACTACTGATCAACCCCTATTGTACACTTCTCACCTAATATTTCATGGATTGAACAATTTAATACGGCAACTTTCAGGATGAATCAAACTACTACTTTTGATTCAACAATATATTGTGTGCAAAGGCTCTCCAAACTGGGAAAAACAACATTCTAACCCTAAATAATATACATGATCAGAGTATTTATTTATTTTTTATCTACCAATTGGTGCTGAAAAGGACACGAATGTGTGTATTACATGGCTTTCTTTCATTGATCCGTAATATTCGGAGGAATCGAGAAAAGTCTATCGAGACAATTAGAATTAAAAGGTAAACCAAATTTAAAGGGATGGCTTTAGCTAAATGTACTGAAAACCCTATAGAATGAAAACACCACTAAATCTTTGGACAGCAAGTAGGAGGGTTTTCAGCTGTTGAATTACATATATTCAGCGTGCACAAGGGAACCACACCTGCAAAGCCCGTTACGCACCTGCATAAGGTAGGTCTGAATACCAACTACTGAGAAGTGCATAGAAAAGGCGTACATTTCTTAAGTCTGAATCGGGCCTTTGTTGCATAGCAACAACAAACTACGCAGAAACAGAGAGAGAAAAGCTAAGGGTCTGAAAGTTACTGTCATAATTTACAAAGGAATGGAATTCTATAAACAACCTGAAAGCGCCAGCGTCCTTGAGAGATTCATCCTCTCTCCAAGAGGGCGTGTAGCAGGCACAAACAAACCTGGTGCTGTGACAGGGCATGGAGAACCCAAGGACACTTTATGAGGTAGGACTAAGAAGAACTTTTCTCTGGACAAAGAGAGAGTGTGGTGGTGTGGGGAAAGGAGGGAGAGTGGTGGCTGAAGAGGAATGTGTGAGGATGTACTAAAAACTGGGCCCTGGCCTGCGTCACTACATTGTCTTGTCCGCCATTAATGAGTAGGGGAAATGGAAGAGATAGCAGACTCCATATAACAAAGATCACAGAGAACAGATAAGAGAGGAAAGAAAGGGGTGCGTTGCATCCCATCTGTTTCCCTCCCTTTTCAACATCCCTCCTCCCATTCAATGCCAGTCTTCAGAGGCTCTGGTCTCGCGTGGTCCTATCTCCAAATACACGTCTTTGTCACGCCTCCCTCGGAGGTCTGAGGAATTTTGTATTCCAAAAACGTGTTGAATGGTCCGCGGCAAAATTTTTATTGGATGTTATCTTTCAAGAACCCTCCCCCACACGCCCGTAGAAGGGGTGATGTGTTTTATGTGCATCACTGTTTTCCGTCCGGGTAGTTGTTGTCTATTCTAGTTTAAAGTTATCAAGTGTGGCCAACATTCTGCGATTTATATTTATTGAAATTGAAAGTGGATTACACTGGTAAAGTCAAACGTCACAAAACGTTTTAAGCCACTCTGGTGACTTCTCCATTCGTCTCAATTTGTTCTGTCCACATAGCTGCGCTTTGCTGACACTGAAAATATCTTGAAGATTGCCCATTACTTAGATTTTTTTTAAGGACCCAAAAAACAAGGCAGTGGGAGTAGCTATTCAAGTAAGTAAATACATTTTTATTTTATTTTTTATGTTAAACTATTCATTATTAGCTAGATAGCTGGCTACAACAACGACTTTGTAGGCTAAATGTCATCAGCTAGCTAACTATCTTGATGTAATCATTGTCAATTAAAAACAGCCTCCAAATGCATTTGTAGATAACAGTTATAGAAGTAGTTGTCACAACACCAGAATTTTGACTTCGATACCGCTACCAGGTTGAGTATCACAATACTCAATATCGTCACAATACTCCATACCAAAACCACGCCAAAAAAAGAAGGCACAAAATTGCAATTGGTCCAGACAGATAAACTTAGCTACTGCTCTGTTCAACTGTCTTGCATCTTTTGAGTTCAATATCATTACATTAAAAAAAAAAATCAGAGACAGTCATGTATGCATCAATGAATCAATTATACAAATATACAATCAATTTGACTTTGTTTTTACCAAATCTAACTACATAATGGTAATCATTTATTTGAATGGTAAATCTCTATTGATAAACTGGGTAAATCAAGATGTTGCCTAGGCCTGTCCACAATACAGATGAATGCATATTCAATAGGTGTGTGCATGTATTGAGTTGAGCTTGTTTTGGCTGATTTCATGGGGCTACAGATGAAACAATCTTTTCCCCTTCCAGTTGGGACTTAATTTTATTGTACTGATCAACAACATTTGCATAAAATATCATATTTGGGAGAGATGTGAGAGAGACTGAATAAGTGCATGAAAAGTTTTTGTGGGCAATCAACTTTGAAATTGGCATATTTTGCATTATGGTTAGCAAGGAAAGTTAGCCTACAAAGCTGGAAGCTACCAGTATCTTCTTCCATTTTTAAAGTATTTTAGCCTATATAGACATTGTTTTGCGAACAGTAATTAACAGTCCCAACATTTCTACATGCCGTGTCGCATTACTCAAGAGTTAGCTCCCCTCATGCTGCACAAAGTTAACATGATGCAGCTCAGATTCCCAGTGCAGGCTAGCAATGAGTAAGTGGAGCATGCACGGTGCGAGCTATAATAAGGGGTTGACTGCTCTGATAGACAGGCTTGATCTGTGAGACACATTTGACAGAAGTACCTGAAGCAACAAAAATTATAGTACCGAACCACTTTTCATGTTCTAGTATCAAAAAAGTACCGAAATTTCAGTATACCGTGCAACACTACATGAGAGGGTGAAATTGCAGCTCCAGCTACAGTAAAGGGAGTGTGTAGGCTACTGGAAAGGGCAGGTCATTTTGTGGGAGGATATTATGAAAAGATTCTCCAGTTCCAGAGGGGAAAACTTTGAGGACAGAGAGATAATAGCAACATCATATTCAGTGCTGTCTAATTTAAATAAAATGAAGACTGTTTCTTGTGATGTTTTCTGTCCTCAGACATGGAAAGCTGTAAAAGCCTGTTTGCATATGAAGAGAGGTCCCAATGAATGTCACAAGAAACTAAGGGTATATCCTATATGCCATTGGTTATGCGTGTAGGCCTATGTTAGCAAATGTGTATATGTGGTATACAAAAATAGTGAAACATCACACAATGTATAAACCTATTTCAATTGGAGCAGGACAACCCTGCTGGAGGTCTGCTGGGTGTAGCAGGGTTCTGTTTCAGCCCAGCATTAACACACCAGGATTCAACTTATCAAATCTAAAGAGTTCATAATCAAGTGTGCCATTGCTGGGCTGGAATAGAAGTCTGCTCACCCAGTAGATCAGGGATCAGTTGAGCAAGGTTGGCCACCGCTTGTATGGAGTTTTTTTGGTTCACCTGAAATTATGCTTTAGTAATAATAGCTGACATGTTACTACTCAATTATCTATTGTTATTTAGACTAAGATGTCTAATCTTTACATACAAGTTCACGTATGTGTACATTTTGAAGCGATGAAGTGTTGATTCTTTGAAGTGAAGCGAGTGTTTGAACTTGTTTTAATTCTTAAACTATTATTCAAAATGAACTAATGTCAATGTTGATTAACCACATCACAATCCTGCAATAAAGAGGGGAAAGGGTTCTGTCTCTAACATGTCGGTGTTGTATTCTAAAATGTTGTAAGATCTCCAATCTGTTTTATTTGATTGTCACTCTCTCTCAGTATATCAGCTCTGTGAATCCAATCTGCAGCTTATCATATGGCATGCATCGCCAATACAGCAATAAGCCTACAGTATGATGACATTACTGGCCTTATGGGCATCTGATGCAGAGATTAGCTACACTCACACATTGTTTACAAGTTAAACTAAACTAAGCTCTCAATTTCAACTGATACCATAACAATAGACGATGTATAGGAGGCCAACCATATACCAGACGCTGTACATGCCTTTTAAGCGCTGACATATAACATTCAGTGCAAATCCAACCCTTGTAATTTAGTTACAGTATATAAAAATAAGGAGATGACAATTAGGCTACTGGAGATCAGCATTACAGTTAACATTTAATGAGGTTAATTTAATTTAATTCATTTGAGCAAAATTGCATTTCCCTTAGAGATACAATACATGGTTGCTCTATGTATCACTGACCCTGGATAAGCTAGCAACTGGCCTAACACAGCTAGCCTTTCAGATCAATAATATGCTTATTCACATTTTGTTGGCTATATAGTAGCTAGCTAGCTAGTTATACCTAGGTAGTTTACAAGGTTGGCTGACTTTTCTCAAAACGAACCTCATCGTGGCTAGCTACTTGTCCCTAATGCTAGCCTTTACAGCCAAATATCACTTCAGAAATGTCAAAATATTGATATGGCCAGCATTGTAGACCATTTCTCACCTCTTGCTGCAGCTTTAGCTCATCTCGAAATAACAGTGAAATGCTGTGAAAACCAGTGTGCTGCAAAAACGGTTCTAAAATGTTTTGTCACCAGTGCTTGTTTTGTTGAAATGTTTAGTCCTCACACACTGCTGCTCCTAGAGCACTAATCTGGTGAGCATCTTCGGAGCAGCCACCCAAACAAGACATTTGATTGGTTTGACGTGTTGCGAGGCGTCACAGATTTACGGCGGGTTCTGACCCCTCTTTAGAGGATTTCTTCCATGGAACTTCCCCAGGCTTCCCATTTTAGGGAAGCCTAGTTCACGAGGAGCCTATAGAGGCTCAGAAACCAGCTAAATAACACTCTGGCTATAGTCTGACTTATCTACCCTTCTCCTAAAATGGTGCACTCTTTCCGCGAGGCTCCATCTAGCCACGCTTATGTTACACCAATGCAATGCTTTTAATCCATGGGGGGAGTGAACGAAAGCACACTTCTGGAGAATAGAGGGGTAGAGAGAATCTGACCACAACCAGTGTGGTGTTTTAGGAATGGAGGAAGGCTAGTTACTGTTTGTGGTGTAAAGTAAATGAGGCTGACTGCGAACTCACACTCGTCTCCTCTGTGACCATTGTTTGAATGCAGTGTCTGGTGGTCTCCTCCAGAAGACTGGCTGTGGCTGCAGTGAAGAAGGCCCCTCCTCCCTGTGACCCCCCACAGGGCCCCGAGGCCGCGCACGTCCTCCAGTAGCCCCAGCTCCTCGTTCGAGTGGCACTCCAGCATGCCCGTGGCGTAGTCCGGCAGCCCTCCTGCCCCCATCCCCTGGTTCCAGCGTGGGGTGTAGCGGGGCACCTGGGTGTCCGACTGGGGCAGTAGTTTACGGTCTCCATTCTGGCTGTAGCAGAGGAGCTGGTGCTTGCCCCCCCGGCGGCCAGGACTCCCCTCTGAGCTGACAGAGTCTTTGTTCTGAGCGTACTGCACGATGCGGCTGATCTTCTGGCTAAGGGCCAGCTTCATGCCCTCGTAGGGACTGCGGGAGACCTTGGAGCGGGACAGCTTCTGGTTGGCAATGAGGTGGTACTTCTCAAAACACTCCCGGTGGCCTCGTAGGGATTTGGTGTGCAGGAGGGTGGCATGAGACACACCTGGAGGGAGGGAGAGAGCAATCAGTTAAAGAAGACAATTAGTTACATGTTCTGTTTGGCAATCAATGCTATATGTACATCAAAGCATTTGATACATTGCTAGGAAACAGAGGGCTAAGAACTGAAATGAGGTACTGTTGGCTTTGCTCTTTTTTCAAAGTCAAGCCACTAAAGATATTTGTCTTCTTTTTTTGTAATTCTTACCCCCTTTATCGCCCCAATTTCGTGATTACGATCTTGTCTCATTGCTGCAACTCCCCAACGGGCTCGGGAGAGGCGAAGGTCAAGTCATGCACCCTCCGAAACATGACCCGCCAAGCCGCACTTCTTAACACGGAAGCCAGCTGCACCAATGTATCGGAGGAAACACCGTTTAGCTAACAACCGAGTGTCAGCCTGCAGGCGCCCGGCCCGCCACAAGGAGTCTCTAGAATGCGATGCGCCAAGTAAAGTCCACCTGGCCAAACCCTCTCCTAACCCGGATGACGCTGGGCCAATTGTGTGCCACCCTATGGGACTCCCAGTCATGGCCGGTTGTTACACACCCTGGGATCGAACCCCAGGCTGTAGTGACGCCACAACACTGCGATGCAGTGCCTTAGACCGCTGCGCCACTCGGGAGGCACCACTGCATATTTAAATGATTTCCTGCTCTAGATGTTTTTCTCAAAGGACATAAAACTATAAACGGTTTTACAGTACTAACCTATTTCTTTTTTTTTCTTTTTGAATGAACCTATTGAAGGCAGCCTAAAAGGCCCTAATTTAACACACCTGATTCTACTAATTATCTGCTCAACAAGACCTTAACTAGCTGAATCAGATATGCTCAATTAGGGTTGGACCGAAAACCTACAGGACAGTAGATCTCCAGGAAAAGGGTAGGCCAGCCCTGGTCTAGGGGATAGTGGGCTTCTGAACCACGGAGAGAGCAGAGCTGGGAGAGATTTACCCATCTTAAATGGACAGATACCCACTAGGCTGAATTTTGTCAAGTAGGCTACCATCTTTGCAAAGATAAAAGCTTTGACATTACTTAAATCCTTCTGAAGAATCTCATTGAGTAACTATTTAAGAGAAGTTGCTCTGCTGTGGTGTGTGCTCTCCAGAGAGTGAGGGTATTTGAGTCATAATAACAGAGCCTCCAGCTTCCTCAGAGTGAGAGGATCACCTGGGATACCACAACATTTCCTAAACTCAGACTGCAAGAGGCCATTCACTCTCTAACCCACTTAACATACAGAAGAAATGCAGAATAATTTACCACATATACCACACCCAAAGTCAAAAACCACCTTAAAGTAACCTGGGGGCAGTGTTGTGGACTGGCAATGGTGTAAACACTGAATGCAGTGTGTGAGAACAAATTAGCAAGCAAGCTAGTGGGTGTGTTTGTACAAGCATTGTCTTCAGTATTTTTCCTCCTGGCCTACATTTCTATCACGCAGACAGACATGCTGGAACATGAAACTAGGGGATTAGTCAACGTCAAGACACAGTGAGAGGCAGTAAAGCGGATGCTCGTTAGGTAGGTTCACCGCACACACACCTCTAGGAAAGAGAGGAGATGTAAGAAGGCATATGACCACCAAATGACTAGCCTATTGAACTAGTCTTATACAATAACTCTAAATATGCAAAGTGAGGATTCAGCCCATATCAGTCATCAGAAAGCATTAGCCTCAACTTTAAGAAAAATGATTTAAAAAAGAGAGAGCACAAACTAAATCAGGTCAACATGATCAGGTCATTTCCTGGTGTGTTACATTAATGTCAGGGCCAACAACAGGAAGACACACTTAACTAAAGCCATATCCCAGAAAAAGAGGAAGACCTTCAGCCAGCCTAGCTCACTCACACAACGAGCAGCTTGGCTGCCTGTAACAGAATACAGAGAAAAGCAAGCAGGAAAGCATCAAGTTGTTCAACGCCGTAAGATTTAAGACACAATAGCTGACTTGCTTGTGTTAACCAACCCCATGACACACAAGGTAAAGTAAAAAAAAAAAAAACTAAACAAGCATACTGTGTTTAAGAACAATTTGGCCTATACAATCATTGTGTGTGTTTGTGTGGCTGTGTGTAAGAGAGAGAGAGTGTGTGTGTGTGTGTGTGTGTGTGTGTGTGTGTGTGTGTGTGTGTACCCTGAGCACTGAGAGACAGCTCTGTGGTGGATTAGTCTTATATACTTGAGGCTTGGATAGCTGACCTGGGACAGTGTTGTGTCTGTGTCGCTGGCTACAGAACATTCCCTAAAAACCCAACCTGCTCAGCAGTTACCAGGTTCTCCATAAGCCGCCCAGCCAAGAGCAATGCCTTAAGCCCGATCAGATAAATCAGGCATCGACTACTGACGGGTCTGTCCTATTTAAATTACAAATAAAATAAATTTAAAAAACAGTCCCAACGGTCAAATCACAGGCCCACAACCAGCAGTGTACCAGCCCAGAGCTAAGCAGCTATGGATATTGGCTAGCAATACTCTTTCTGTCACACAAACAGGAACACAAACACAATTCAGCGGTGAGTAAACATCTCAGACAGTGGCAGTCAACTCGTCAGGGAAATAAGCAGCAGCATAACACTGCAGCTGATGAGCAACAGGCGTGTGTGAACACAGAACACTGGCCTGTGAATCATCCTTTTGTTAGCTTTAGCACATCTTCGGTTCAAGCCGTTTACCTAGCCTTCAAAGAAACAAAGCCACAGAGCAGCCTCATCATCCAAGCATTGTGCAAAACATTCACCATGCCGTCAGAGTCAGACTCCTGTTTGAATGGTGTCTGAGTAAAAGCAAAGGGAGCATAGATAGCAGAGGAACGATCAGTGAGTAACTCCTGTTTGGATTGAACGCTGTCTAAGTAAAAGCTAAAAGGAACCATATATAGGGAAGGTAAATATTACATGAGGAATGATCTGTCATCATGCTATATGGTGAGTAAGTAACTCCAACCTGAAATGCTACAGCTAATCCCAGAGGCTAAGGAAGCAGAGAGAGACATGATCCATTCAGAATTCTGCGTTTTCCACACTGGATTTATTATTTATTTATTTTTTACACAGGGAAAAAATGTGTTGCATTCTGGAAAACGCAGGTGTACCGACCATGACACTCAATGTTTATATTTAAATAGACTCGCTGTGATTATTCGAAAAGTTTCATCCATCATCCAAAACACACGCTTTGTCTCTGCGGCAGTGCGGGACGGAAGATGTTGTCAGTGGCATTTTCGTTGCTAGGTACTGTATGTTTAAAACGCTGGAATTTTGAAGAAAAAAAAGCAATGACAAGTCAATTAACACAACAACAAAAAAACTATAAAAGGTTCTTTAACCTCTCCTAAATTGAAATGAAAGTGAGACAGACTGCGATTGCGACGGAGACTGTGACCGAGACAGAGATCGCAGCAACAGAAACAGCTAGGGTAGAAGAAAATGCTGTAGCTAATGCTAATCTCCCACAGAAATGGCTTCACATGAAGGAAAAAGTAGTACATGGTGTGTCAGGTAAACATATTGTATGTTTATGTGAGAAGTGTGGGAAAAAATTATTCCTTCACCACAGGCTGCGCAACCTATTAGAAAGGTGCATAAAAATGCCATGCAGATCGACCACAATGATGCAGTATTGCTTCAGAACGAAAATGTTTTGTAGTAACATAGGAAGAGGCAGAAAAGTAACAGACAACTCCAAAACTGTGCAACTGCGGACTGTATGGCAAAAGAGGAAATAGCAGAGAGCAAGTTTCCAGTGTTGATAGAGCTACAAAAATAAAAGCGTCTACCCTGCCATTCAGTCGGGTACCACCTACACACATCACTCCAGCATTGCGCAAATGCAAAACGCCATCGGTCAAACTAACTGAGAAGGGCATTCAGGAAATAGAACAGAGTCCGTATGTTGGAATAATCAGAGTTAAAATCTGTGACAGTTGTAGTCAAGAAGAAACTTGTGATGTTTGTGAGGTATGTGCATGAGGGCCAGGCGAAGACTGTGTTCTTAGCAAATGTAATGATACCGCATGGAGATGCCAAACAATCACAAATGCCATCCTAGCAACATTCTAATCAAAGGTTATTGATTTTAAAAAGATGGTGGGACTGGGCAGCGACAGGTCAAGTATCATGACTGGAAAAGGCACAGGGGTGGGTCAGACTGCGGGAAAGAAATCTGTACCAGCTCAAAGTGCACATCGTGTTGCACTTGTGTCCTCCAATGCATCAAAAGGCACAGAAAATTGCCTGACAGCTTCACAGCAATAACCCATTTCTTGCTGGATTTGCTTCCAATCATGGACATACTGAACCTGTTTTTCCATAAATAAAATGTGTCTCTTGCACACATCAAGCCGATGGTTGCGGCAACCAGGACCGCCCTACAATATATCTCAGACAGACAGATGAGACCGCTGCCAACCCCGGTTACTACAAAAGCCACAAACTCCTCTTCAGCGGGGATGGCAAAGTGTGCACGCACAGACTTCATCTCGCACCTTATCCAGGGCCTTAATGACAGATTCGCAGAAGATGATCTGAGACATCTCTCTTGCATGGAAAACTTCTAAACCCTGCCAATCTACCCGACAATGACCGAGACCTTACCCAGCACGGAGCTCCTGAACTCGTCTATGCAATAGCTACAAATATATTCTACCGATGTCCTGTCGCAGGAATTTACCCAGGTCAAATGTGTTTATGCTAAAATGTCTTTGTTAAAAAGGAAATTAATATTTATTTAATATTGCGATGAATACAGTTTTGTGCAATCTATGTTTTTTTCCCCATGCGCCTCACTCTCACTCACAGCCCCCATCCCCTCCCAATGGAGCAGTTTCCACAATTCCCGCTGTAATAGTTACATCAACATATAGCTATAAAATATATTTGTTTAATAGGCAATGTTTAATAATATTATGATGAATTCATGATTAATATATGGGTTGTGCACCGTCTTATTTCTTTCCCCTACGCCACACACAGCCACCATCCCATTGAAACAGTTTTCACAAATGTTACATCAACATTTACAAAATGCATTTTTGCCCATTCCTCCTGACAGAGCTAGTGTCAGGTTTGTAGGCTTCCTTGCTCGCACATGCTTTTTCAGTTCTGCCCACAAATTGTCTATGGGATTGAGGTCAGGGCTTTGTGATGGTCACTCCAATACCTCGACTTTGTTGTCCTTAAGCCATTTTGCCACAACTTTGGAAGTATGCTTGGTGTCATTGTCCATTTGGAAGACCCATTTGCGACCAAGCTTTAACTTCCTGACTGATGTTTTGAGATGTTGCTTCAATATATCCACATAATTTCCTGCCTCATGATGCCATCTATTTTGTGAAGTGCATCAGTCCCTCCTGCAGCAAAGCACCCACACAACATGATGCTGCCACCCCTGTGCTTCACGGTTGGGATGGTATTCTTCGGCTTGCAAGCATCCCCCTTCTTCCTCCAAACATAACGATGGTCATTATGGCCAAACAGTTCTATTTTTGTTTCATCAGACCAGAGGACATTTCTCCAAAAAGTGCAATCTTTGTCCCCATGTACAGTTGCAAACCGTGATCTGGCTTTTTTAATGGCGGTTTTGGAGCAGTGGGTCCTTCCTTGCTGAGCGGCCTTTCAGGTTATGTTGATATAGGACTCGTTTTACTGTGGATATAGATACTTTTGTACCGGTTTCCTCCAGCATCTTCACAAGGCCCTTTGCTGCTGTTCTGGGATTGATTTGCACTTTTCGCATCAAAGTACGTTCATCTCTAGGTGACAGAACGCGTCACCTTCCTGAGCGGTATGACTGCTGCGTGGTCCCATGGTGTTTATACTTGCGTACTATTGTTTGTACAGATGAACGTGGTACCTTCAGGCATTTGGAAATTGCTCCCAAGGATGAACCAGACTTGTGGAGGTCTACAATTGTTTTTCTGAGGTCTTGGCTGATTTCTTTTGATTTTCCCATGATGTCAAGCAAAGAGGCACTGAGTTTGAAGGTAGGCCTTGAAATACATCCACAGGTACACCAATTGACTCAAATTATGTCAATTAGCCTATCAGAAGCTTCCAAAGCCATGACAATTTTATGGAATTTTCCAAGCTGTTTAAAAAGGCACAGTCAACTTAGTGTATGTAAACTTCTGACCCACTGGAATTGTGATACAGTGAATTACAAGTGAAATAATCTGTCTGTTAACAATTGTTGGAAAAATTACTTGTGTCATGCACAAAGTAGATGTCCTATCCGCCTTGCCAAAACTATAGTTTGTTAACAAAAAAAATGTGTGTAGTGGTTGAAAAACGAGTTTTAATGACTCCAACCTAAGTGTTGGAGTCATTGTATGTGGTAGTGGAGTAGGAGCCTGAGGGCCCCAGGAAGAGTAATATTGGGGATCCATAATAAGACACAAATATAGTAAGGCAAATGCCGACAAGAATGTGGCTGTTTGAAAGCGGACCATATAAACATTATCCAATTCCTTTTTCAGGCAACATACCGCATATCCTATGTGAATTAGGTATTAGTAACACACTCCCTTGGTCCCAAAGAACCAGACTATGCCTCAGTATGCCCATAATGACAAGCTATAAGTAACTGCTTTCCTATCTGCATATTGTTTCACTCAACCCTGTTTGTGTCTGTGTGTTGGCCTACATTAGGCAAGAACATTCGATCCTTGACACAGTTTCGGAGTCGTCGGGGTAGGAGGTTGGTAGTGAAAAATGGTGCAGGGGTCATGGTGATATGTCTAAATAGAGCTTGGCACGGCTGTCAACAACTGCAGAGCTAAACCTGGAAAACAGACAGAACTCACGTGTGTACAGTACACCATACATACTGGTCACACTTTAGTCCTGCTGCTACACTACTGAGTGGTGGAGGGGGAAGGCGCGGGACTTTTAACCAGTAGGGGTGAACAGAAACTAGGAGTTAATACAGTGAGTTAAGCAGTTACCTTTTTAAATTCTGTTACATTGCCTTCATATACAAAACATGCTCTTTCCATGAAAAAGACTGACCAGGTGAAACTATGATCCCTTATTGATGTCACTTGTTAAATCCACAGGTTAACCTTTCTGGCGCAGGCGTTCCGCTAGCGAACCACCTCGACAACATCCGGTGAAATTGCAGAGCGCCAAATTCAAAATACAGAAATAGTCATAATAAACATTCATAAAAAATACAAGTGTTATACATCGGCTTAAAGATTAACTTCTTGTTAATCCATCCGCTTTGTCAGATTTCAAAAACGCTTTACGGCGAAAGCATACCATGCGATTATCTGAGGACAGCGCCCCGCATACAAAAGCATGAAAAACATTTTCCAACCAAACAGATGCGTCACGAAAGTCAGAAATAGCGATAAAATAAAATTGCTTACCTTTGAAGATATTTCACCTGCCAAATCAGTTCTGTTATACTCACAGATTATTTTAACAGTTTTAGAAACTTTAGAGTGTTTTCTATCCAATACTACCATGCATATGCATATCCTAGCTTCTGGGCCTGAGTAACAGGCTGTTTACTTTGGGCACCTCAGTCATCCAAACTTCCAAATACTGCCCCCTATCCCTAAGACGTTTAAAAATAAGGATTTTTAAGCCTTCAGACAATTGAGACATGGATTGTGTATGTGTGCCATTCAGAGGGTGATTCAGTAGAACAAAATGTTTGGTAGTAGGTGCCAGGCGCACCGGTTTGAGTGTCAAGAACTGTAACGCTGCTGGGTTTTTCACACTCAACAGTGTATCAAGAATGGTCCACCACCCAACTTGACACAACTGTTGCAAGTAATGGAGTCAACATGGGCCAGCATCCCTGTGGAATGCTTTCAACATCTTGTAGAGTCCATGCCCGGATGAACTGAGGCTGTTCTGAGGGCAAAAGAGGAAGCAACTCAATATTCTTAAGGTGTTCCTGACATTTGGTATACTCAGTGTATATGGTTATGTATTTAGGCAGGTCAATCTAGATAGAGCTGAACAGCATATGGTGAAAATTATTAATGAATTAGCCTAAATATTACTGTATTCCCAAAACATAGGCCTATTAATGCAATTCATAAAGGCCTTTTGTCCAAAACTGGAATTACCGCTGAAAGCCGTAGATTACACGACCACTCCAAAATAAATATCCCAAACGCCAAAACTGAAAGCCATTTGTGCTCAGTGGGGGGTGGAATAGTGGCTCTGGGATCAGCTATAGCAAAGTCAGCATGTTCCTCTATCTCCAACACCCCTGTTCAGATCGGCTACACGGAGCTGCCAGGCTGCCACAGCCCTTAACATAATCAGAGCTGTTTGCACCTCGAGGTGAGGAGTTCAGCCACAATGAGCAGGCCGTTTAGACCAGAGAGCAGCACAATGACCCCTAACAGCAGCACAGTGACAGCTTCAGCTTCATCATTCCACTGCATTGTGTCTGACTCAGATCTGCTGAGCCCCTCTCTTCGTTCTCTGGAATTTCCCCCTGGCCTTTTTCATTCTCATGATGCCAGCTGTGTGCGAGTGTGTAACGTCACTAGCCTCAGCAAAAATTCCATCTCCGTTATGTAACGGGATGAAGTGGAAGGAATACTGCGGTTTGCCTTGGACCGAATCCTGCTGCTGCTCATCTGAACCGCGGTCTGCTTTCTATAATCTGTGAGAGAAGAGACTGAGGTCACATCACACCTGTGTGATAGACAGAAGGACAGGACACATAACAGCCCTCAGGTTAGAGTGGGGGGCTCTGAGGTGGTTACTCTGTCTCAACAGCCTGAGGCCTGTCAGCTCAGGGGAAAAACAATCTCTGATGTGAAACTGATGTATTCTGACTCAAGAGCATCAGGTTAAATCTTCAAAGAATATTGGATGCGTTTAGCCGTCTTCTGAAACAGCTGCAAGGGTCGCATTAGAGTTGAAAAATCAGCATTTTGATAATGCAGACCATCAGAAAATCTGTTTTTTAAACCATTTCACCTGTACTTTATATTGATAGTGAACAGTGTTTTTTTTGTTGCTTTAGAGTGATCAGGGACATGCAACTATAGTTTTCCTTCACAGAAAATACATTAGTGCAACATTCGGCAGAAAATAACATTTCATCAGATGACAACAGAACTGCAACGCTATTTGGCTAGCAGCCGCACAAGTAAATTCAAATGTTTTTCTTTTTTATAATGTTTAGAAAGAACACAGCTAGCTATATTTCCTAATGTTTTGCTTGAAGTTAATCTAGCATTTTACCAGAGAAAAGTAAGCTACATAGAGAAATGTACAGGCGAAAAGTAGCTACACATCAGTCAGAGCTAGGGCCCGAAATGAAGGGTGTCCTGTCGTCAAAACAGAATTTGGGACAGTTGAGGGATAAGTGGTTCCATACTAAAATGTTTAAACACAAAGACGAGGCTGATGAAACAGATCAAAACATTTAGCTTAAACGTTGATAAACTATGATTAACTCACATTACAAGCGCAGCAATGTGTTCACTCGTCTCAGCCATATGCATGAATATTACAAAATGTTATTACGGGAGAACACCATTTCTAAAACGTGCACCTGATGCGAGCAGTTTTTAATAATGCAACAGAGAAGGATATACAGCCTAATGGTAGAAACTTACAAGGAGTGAATATCTGAAGATGCAAAAATAGGATTGTGCCTTAATTCTTTTGGACAGTAGAATAATACATTCTGGTTTCAATGGCATATCAGGAAATCTTAAAGAATTTGCATTTTTTAAAATTTTGATCTGCTTTTTTCTATTTTGGCTGTAGGCTATTAAAAGCAAGATAAGAAACTACGTAAAACATTCAGGTTTCAAACAATGATATGGCTGACTAGGCATCACATATGTAATTATTTAAGTAATGGAAATGTATAATATTAGAATATCATTCCAATGTTGGGAAAATAGGCCTATTAGAATGCACATTTTAGTATCTCCCAGCCTGTCTGCGAGCCGAGGTTGCGTGTGCCTGGAGTTGCTGTGGTATTTGCATTGTCTGTAGGCTATGGCTAGTTACTATGGTATTCTAGAGAATATGGTCGCCTCTCCCTGGCCACGAACCGAATGCACACTAAAATGTGTAAAGTATTTTGGCCTCCCGCTGCAACACTGCCTGGCTGGGGCTGTGCTTGCGCACGCGAAGAGCTGAGTGACAGATTCATTTTTAGAAGGCATAAAAGTTAGTTTAATTTACTTGAAATGAAAGTCAACTGAAGTGAGACTTTATTTTGTTCACAAGCTAGGTTGTTTTTTTAATGTTTGAGTTTCAACTGCTAGGGAAGAGAAGCAACGTGGATACTAGTCAGCATTACAACGCTAACCTCCCAATTTTTGTCTCATCTGTGATATTTTGGTTAAAAGACTCAGGCCACAAAAAATGAAATTAAACAATATACCACATTACTTCCTACTTGTAATTAGGGATGCACAATATATTGGTGAACATAATCGGAATCGGCCCATATTAGCTAAAAATGCGTAGGTACATGACGTAATGACGCCACGTAGCATTCCTAACCTAGCCCACAATGTCTGCTGTGTGGATCGAGCAGTCAACAAGTCGAGCAGTCATTTGAAAGAGTAAGAACATTTCAGCGAGACAACTCAAAAGGTTAAAGCCAAGATAACGGAATTCATTGCCCTTGACAATCAACCGTTCTCTGTCGTGGGTGATGTTGGCTTTCGCTGACTGGTCGAGCACCGGTACACACTACCAAGTGCGCTATTTTTCAGATGTTGCCCTACTGGAGTTATACAGTAATAGCGTCACTGCTATTAACTTCACAACATACATACTAAGGAACGTTCGGGTTTTTGCGTGTCAAAAAAAAATACAGTAGCACTGTCAAAGCTGTACAAAAAGTCTGCAAACAAGCAAACACCGGCCACAAACTATGTGCTTACAATACTGCGTTGTTAATAAAGCATAATTTGTTCGCCAGCAACTTCTGGGGTAGCTAGCTTTAGCTTGGTACCTAGCTAGCACCAATACAACCAGCCTGAAAACAATGACCAGTAGAACCTGCAGTCATTTCCATTATTCTTAGCAATGATTTAGGAATCCTTGTGAGTAAGTATTAGCTAGGTTGCCACTTGTTGTTCGCCTATAGAAATTGAACTTCAGTTCATGAAAATAAATAGCTAGCCAGCTACTTAACGCTGTTGCCCAAAGCTAATGTTATAAGCAGCCAGCTAGCTTCATCTGGCTAGTGAGGCTCGACCGGACCGGGTTATGTGTTGTGAAGCTAGCCACAATAATGGTATTTGCGGGTTTGCCTTCAAAATAAAAGTATGTAATTTACAGTGATGCAAATGAATACAAATAGTAGAATTATGATATACTTTTATTTTGAAGGCTAACAGCAAAGTCCACTATTGTGGCTAATCCTTATTGTGGCTAATCCTTATTTGGCTAGCTTCACAGATGGGTCCAACCACCATTAATCAAATAAGAACCATCTTCTAAATTAGGGTTATATTTTAGATGATGACACCTAGCTATATAGTTAGCTAGCTAACTATAGTTACTGAAACGGATTGTCGTTTTGCTATGTTTTTGGGGAAGACCATTGTTTGCATCCATGAGCTAGCTAGCTTTATTTTATGACCAGCACTGTAGGTGACCGAGACAACTTTACCAGCATCATAGCACACGTATCGATGAATCGTTGTGGCATATGAAATACGAGTGAGTGTAACCAATGTGTAATAATTACGTAAAAAATGTATGAACGTGTTCAACTATTATGTGACGTGCAGTCATATTCAGGTCCTGATTGGTCAAATAGTGTTATTTGATGTGAATCTTTTTTGACAAGCAAGGACCCACGTGTCCTTCTTTGGACACTGTTAACTAACCTCCAGACGAGCTTCAATGCCATACAACACTCCTTCCGTGGCCTCCAACTGCTCTTAAATGCAAGCTCTTCAACCGATCGCTGCCCGCACCTGCCCGCCCGCCCTGCATCACTACTCTGGACGGTTCTGACTTAGGTATTTGTAATTGTCCACATATTCTAGGTGTCTGGTTAGACTGTGAACTCTCCTTCCAGACTCACATTAAGCATCTCCAATCCAAAATTAAATCTAGAATCAGCTTCCTATTTCGCAACAAAGCATCCTTCACTCAAGCCGACAAACATACCCTCGTAAAACTGACTATCCTACCGATCCTTGACTTCGGCGATGTCATTTACAAAAAAGCCTCCAAAACTCTACTCAGCAAATTGGATGCAGTCTATCACAGTGCCATCTGTTTTGTCACCAAAGCCCCATATAATACTACCCACTATTGTAACCTGTATGCTCTCGTTGGCTGGCTCTCGCTTCATATTCGTCACCAAACCCACTGGCTTCAGGTCATCTAAGTCTCTGCTAGGTAAAGCCCCACCTTATCTCAGCTCACTGGTCACCATAGCAGCACCCACCCGTAGCACGTGCTCCAGCAGGTATATTTCACTGGTCACCCCCCAAAGCAAATTCCTCCTTCGGCCGCCTTTCCTTACAGTTCTCTTCTGCCAATGACTGGAACGAACTGCAAAAAATAAAATAAAAATCACTGAAACTGGAGACTCATATCTCCCTCACTAGCTTTAAGCACAAGCTGTCAGAGCAGCTCATAGATCACTGCACCTGTACATAGCCCATCTGTAATTAGCCCATCCAACTACCTCATCCCCATACTGTTATCTATTTCATTTATTTTGCTCCCCAGTATCTCTACTTGCACATTTATCTTCTGCACATCTATCACTCCAGTGTTTAATTGCTATATTGTAATTATTTCGCCACTATGGCCTATTTATTGCCTTACCGCTGTTATCCTACCTCATTTGCACACACTGTACCTCATTTTCTATTGTATTATTGACTGTATGTTTGTTTATTCCATGTGTAACTGTGTTGTTGTTTGTGTTGCACTGCTTTGCTTTATCTTGGCCAGGTCGCAGTGGTAAATGAGAACTTGTTCTCAACTAGCCTACCTGGTTAAATAAAGGTGAAATAAAAACATGGCGTTCCATAGAAATCCTGGTTGAGAATGAAACGACTGAACAAATTAACAAAACAGCACAGCAAGTATGTGAAAGAAATCTAACTTTTTATTTTATTTAACTAGGCAAGTCAGATATGAACAAATTCTTATTTACTATGACGGCCTACCCCGGCCAAACCTGGACTACGCTGAGCCAATTGTGCACCACCCTATGTGACTCCCAATCACGGCCGTTTGTGATACAGCCTGGAATCGAACCAGGGTCTGTAGTGACGCTTCTAGCACTGAGATGCAGTGCCTTAGACCGCTGCAGTTTAATCAGTAACCAGTTCACAATAACATTGTTCTCTCTTAGATATATTGTATACATATGGTTAACATGTTCAATTAATCAATTATAATTATTAATCATGTAATGGATGTTTGTCTGTTTTAATTTTGGGACAGTTCAAGTTCAGTTTGGGACAGTTGAAATTTCACTTCTGGACAGTGAGGGGGAAAAAAGTTAGTCGCGACCCCTGGTCAGAGCACTGTGTGCTAATAGAATGCCCGTTTGTGAATTCTCATCCGAGTGGAGAAGTGCAACTGAAGCACAAAAGGGATGCTGTGGTGAATAACACTCAAAAGGCGCAAAAGCACAATTCAAAAACCAAATGTCCCCTAAACTCAAATATAAAAAAGGCAAAACATCAGTTTGGCTTGGACAGAGACCACAAAACATAGGCTAATAGCCAACCATAATTACTTTAAAAACAGCCCTCTCTCCCACAGAGAAACGTCAAACTTTAAAGCCTGTTTGGCCTTGAGGAGTGTGTTGTGGTGTGGGGGTGTGAGTGAAGGACTGCAATAACAGTCACAATCCATTGTTTGCACTGTGGTGATACTCTGGGCCCTGCAGCTACCAAAATCGCCACACACAGCTGGTGTAGGAGGAAACAGGGAAAGGAAAAAAATAACCAGCTAATGCTGCAGTAGCAGTGTAAAAATAGCCACTACTATTACTGCTGTAGCTTCTGACAGCTAGAAACCCATGGACACACACAAACACACTATACATCGGGTTAGGGCCGTGTAGGGACGTTTTTTCCCCATCAATAGCTAGGATACGGGCCGGGCATTATTTTCAAGAATGACTAAATTGATCAAAAACATTTTGAAGCGGAGCCACTTGCTTCTGCTCTTCTGTGCGACTCTGTACAGTTATATCTTACTAAGATCATAACATGGTGACCGGAACATTGTCGATGTTGACAGGAGAGATTATTTCACAGAAAATAACAATGTTCCGTGACTTTTGTTGGAGTTTAGAGTGACGAAAAGTAGCTAGCTAAAAACAGCTCTCACATCTCAATGTTCAGCCCAAAGCAGAGCCTTTGCTGATAGGGCTGGGAATTTCCAGGGACCTCATAATATATCATCATCACGATACTTAGGTGCCGATACCATAAGTATTGCGATTCTCACAATTGCGATTTGATACTGCAGTTTTATTGCAATTTGATGTACCAAACATATGGATCACTATATGTCTGCGGGAGAGAGACAAAAGAGAGCATGAGAACATTTGCTTAGATCAGTCATGGAAATAAAAGTGCTGAAAACACTCACTATTTAAAAATAAGATGGAGAACAACCTTATAGGATGAAAAATACCTGCGTTTTGGCGCACGAACAGCCGACTAGCACTAGCCAACAATTACAAATCCATACCTGGAGTCAAAGTATCAATAGAACATCGTCAAAAATATTATAGCGATATGTAACTAGAAAGGCACGCGCTTCAATTCCATGTCTGTGCAGGGTTCTAACACACAGACGTTCCTACTGTAAGTCTTAAAGACTAGCCTGGTGACGAAAGGCATGAGGAGCATTGTACAAAACAACGTCATCAGCAATTGGATCGTATCAAAGCCAATACATTTTTTAACTGCTGCTTTACCCACTTGTGTTCTGGCTCTGGTCCAACCCATCGGGTTTTGGACCAGACGGCCTCGAATGTTTTCACATTCGTTGAAGGATCGTTGGGGAGGTACTCAGATCCAGACTCATTTCAGAGATTAAACTAACGTCTGTGGGCGTGGCGTAGCGTATGCCTGGAGCAAGAGTCTGGGTAGCCAGGCAAAAAAAGAAGACCTCCAAGACTAAACATAAGCAAGCACACTCAGACATGGTATAACTAAGCAATAATACAAGGACATTTTTGTCATGGCTGTGATAAAAACGTCAAACACATGGACTCAAGTGTATTATTGCTTTCATACAACTTGTTACCAGCATTAAATAGCACAATTCTTTCCCAAACAATATATTTTTCAACAAAACGTGATGCTACATTCACTAACACTGGTTGTCAAGTGCAATTTTAGGCGTTTACTGGTCATTAGTCCTATTCATATTGACTGCCATGTAAAGCAAAACTACCCAAGTGCTGGTTGAGTTGCAAGTTGCTATTGCAAACAAAAAAGTATGACAAACATAAATGGTTGCTATGGAGGCTCTCCCCCCCCCTTGCTAGCTAGCCAACTACACAGCTAACACAATCACTTTGACTGAAGCTGGAATGACAGCAAACTACCTGCATTTTGTTTCATTTTTACTTGTTTTTCTATTGACATTTCTCATCCCGATGGCACTTTTAGAATATGGCCATGTGTATGTTGTCTAGTATATCATGGGAAGGATAGGCTATAACAATTCCAAACCACCCGTTGTATAACAACAGAGGTTGTTCTTCTTAGCCTTTCTTCACACTGAAGGGGCCAGGCATGCTGCACAGTTCTCTCTCCTAATTCAAAACAACAGATTGCTACTGGTCCTACAGGACCTGCCCTGTTGTCTATGGAGTTTGGACAATCAACAATAATAGAATTGTCACAAAAAACAAAGCAAAAAATCACAGCAGTGTCTGTCAACGTCAGCCTCTTTTTTTTAATTGAGGTGATATGCCGGAATATCCAAGGCCTCATGTTAACCTTGGGCTACGCTAGGGAGAAGCTCTGAGTGTGGAGCTGAAAGTGGTTAGGGACAAAGAAACAGCCCTATATGCATGCCCTCCACAGCAACAGTGCACTGCTGCGCTATAGGCCTACACTCTGAACTAGGGGCAAACTGAGTCTGAGAATGAAGGCCTGGATAACATCTCAGTCTTGAACTATTGAGTGTAGCCTAGTAGAGAAAATGTGTGTTGTGTGGCTCCTCTTAAATATTCAGAGAGCAGTGTGTCGCGTTGATGAATATTCAGCAGTGCTAATTCACCCATGAGGAACAGTGATAAAGAGAGGCAGAGCGACAGAGCAGAGGCAGAGCGAGAGAGCAAAGAGGCAGAGCGAGAGAGCAAAGCGAGGCAGAGCGAGAGAGCAAAGCGAGGCAGAGCGAGAGAGCAAAGCGAGGCAGAGCGAGAGAGCAAAGCGAGGCAGAGCGAGAGAGCAGAGCGAGAGAGCAAAGCGAGGCAGAGCGAGAGAGCAAAGCGAGGCAGAGCGAGAGAGCAAAGAGAGGCAGAGCGAGAGAGCAAAGAGAGGCAGAGCGAGAGAGCGAGAGACTTCTGCATGGTCTACTCTACTCTGAGCAGTGTGGACAGAGAACAGTTGCAGTCGGGCAGAATCAGATAAGCCGTGGGCATTAGCCTAGATGATCAGTGGGCATGTAACGTAGCCTGGCCACAGAGGGATTCGACTGTAAGCAGGGCCTGGAGATGCTTGGCTCCCTCCCATATATCACTATTACTAATAATGTCTCACACACACACACAGGGGTTGACATTTAGCGCTCAAAGGCACTTGCCCATACGGCAAGAACAGTTCTTGTATTACTTCAAATCGAAATATATTGGTCACCTACACGTTTAGCAGATGTTATTGCGGGTGTAGCTTAATGTTTGCCTTAAGGTCAAAGGTACTTGGCCCAAAAATGTAAATGGTCCATTGCACACACAAATGGTTAACATTTCAAGTAGGATACCATTCATTTTAAGATTGTTTGAATGCGTCAGCATACCTATTACAATATTCTAACCCCCTTTCTTTACATTAGTTGCATGTTAATTCTGGAAGGCCTTTCCTTATTCAGCCAGACATCTGTTGAAAAGGGTTAAAGTGTGTGTTATAGTTATAAGTATGAAACAAAGTAATGATCACAGATGTGAAACATATTAATGAAGTTCTCTATTTAAAATGTTATGTAAACATCAACATAGTACGCTGTATCATATAAATCTTTAACAACTGTTACAGCAGCCCAACTTTTATTCCCCATCAATAGGGAGGGGTATCGAAATTCGGCTCCTTAATGGCACTGACCAAATCTTCTACCAGACCGAAAGTAGTAAATGTAAATGCCAAGTTTCCGTTCCAACGGGTCATTGCTGTACAACTTTTGGATTGTCAAAAAGTTATTAGATAAAGAATCATGATTGAAGGATTCACAGCGAGAATAAACTACTAAAGGACACTGCAGTATGACACACACGCAAGTTCCTTCGACATCATGGCCTGGTTTGTGCTCTGACAACTGTGGGACCTTATATAGACAGGTGTCTCTTTCCAAAATCATGTCCAATCAATTGAATTTATCACAGGTGGACTCTAATCAAGTTGTAGAAACATCAAGGATGATCAATGGAAACAGGATGCACCTGAGCTCAATTTCAAGTAATCTGCTTTTATTTTTAGTACATTTGCAAAAATGTCTAAAAACCTGGTTTTGCTTTGTCATTATGCGGTAGTGTGTAGATCGAGGATTTAATTTAAAAAAAATCTATTTTAGAGTAAGGCTGTAACGTAACAAAATGTGGAAAACGTCAAGGGATCTGAATGCTTTCCGAAGGCACTGTAAATGTCACCAGCCCATAAAGGCAGCCACAAAGCACATTCCACCTGCCCGACTGTTCTGCTTACTTCATGGACAGTGGCCACACAGGCTGTATCACAATCTCTGCAACAATAGCCAAAATAGGCTAGGCTTATCTAGACACATAAAGACACAGTGGAGCAACAATGACAACGGTAACGCAGACTGAGGCATCTGTCCATTCCACTCACAATCATGCTCTTTCTGGGAAACTCACAATAAATCCCTGCTGCAGTACAATAAACAACTCAGCCTGGAACAAACAGGATATATTATTACCATTCCTCAGTCAGGATATATTCCCTTAGTTCCAGGATTCGATAACTGCTCAATGCATGCACAGCATACATCCTTGATGCATATGAATTACCCTTCCTGTCAGAATTACATAATACTATACTCAAAAAAGTATTCAGTGATGGGCTGCCGAATGGCACAGCGGTCTAAGGCACTGCATCTCAGTGCAAGAGGCCTCACTGTAGACCCTCGTTCGAGTCTAGGCTGTATCACAGCCACCCGTGATTGGGAGTCCCATAGGGCGGAGCATAATTGGCCATGTGTCGTCCGGGTTTGGCCGGGTAGGCCGTCATTGTAAATAAGAATTTGTTCTTAACTGACTTGCCTAGTTAAATATATATATTTTTAAATGTAGTCTGCTCTGCTATCAGCTGCTTCAATAGGATGACTCTCTCCTTTCATGTGGAGATAAATGCACAGCTCTCCCTCACAAGAGGGGCCCTTGTACAGTGGCTCTGTCTGTCCATGAGATGACACAAACGCTGAGAGCCACACAGCACATCAAGTCCCCTCGGAGGTAGCGTTCTCTTTCATTTAAAATAGGCCAATCATTAACTAAAAATGGAAAAAGCCACTTCAAAACACATTGCTGCACCTCGTATTGGAGTGTCAATGCATGAGGAGGAGGCTGAGCAGCAGTCTGTCTACTGTGTTCTAACGAAAGGGTTGGGGGTGAATTAATGAATGAATGGATGCTCAGCTCGCCTCTTATGGGCCCTTCAGACCCATTCTGTCCACTGCATGGGGAAATTGCATACGGTCCCTGATGAAGACAAGGGCAGAGCTTGAATAGACGCCAAAACATATCCTCTCAAAGGACGCACATCATCAATCTGGATAACATCAAGCTTCCATTAGGGCTTTCACCTAGAGACAGGGAGCAGATTCACTGGGACAGGTGTTGAGACAGGCGGTGGGAGGGAGGTGATTCAAGCCATTACACCCCCACCTTAACCTGCTGGGCCCACAGCTTACACACAGAACACAAACCACACTGTGGTTAACTTGCCGTGCAGACTTTTCTCCTATAGGCCAAAGCTGTTATACTGGCAAGGCCTTATGCCCAGGGTTGAAAATTAACACCCACCACCTGCCAAATGCGGGTAGATTTTGTCACTTGTGGGTAAGCATGTCTATTTCAATCACAGACAAGCAAGTGCCCAAGTCACCACGGTAACAGTTTGTCCCTTAAAGGGGCAGCTGAAAATGTTTGTCTCACCTAATGATTGTGCTTGATTGAGGATGGATCACTCCTAAAAACATATAAATTAACTTTTAGTAATTTCGCATCATTAAAACATTCAAATAATTTTTCTCCGAGATTTATTTGTGCGCTTCAACATTTGTACTTTGGGGCACATCATGTACTCCTTGTAAAACATGTCAACAGGGCCTGAAACAAACTTTTTTGTATACCAGCCACTGTACCAGGTACACAAAAAAATTATAATAATACCAGCCACTCCAATTCTTCACAAGCAAAAACATTTTGTGGGCTATAATTACACCCCAAAAAACAGATGAGCATGCTTAGTAAAGTTTCTAAAACAAGAAATGTATTACTAGTAGATGTAATGGCGCCGGAGGGGATGGCTGCCATTTTAAGGGCTATTAACCAACTGTGGTATTTTGTTTGTTTTTTCACATTGTAACTTATTTTGTACATAATGTTGCTGCTACCGTCTCTTATGACTGAAAAGAGCTTCTGGACATCAGAACAGGGATTACTGACCTTGAGCTGGACCAATCATTTTTCTTGAATGAGTCGGACGAGAGGGATTTACTCCAGACACCCGACGAGGCCCTCATCCCAGTCATTCGCAGGAGAAAAAGACGGAGATATCGCGGAAGGAGATTGGGGTGCCCTGTAAGGATACGGTGACGAGTGGCTAATCTGCCGTTGCCATCGGTACTATTGGCCAACTTACATTGCTGGATAATAAAGTGGAAGAACTATAATCACGTATATCCTACGAACGGGACATTAAAACTGTAATATCTTATGTTTCACGAGTCGTGGCTGAACGTGAATAACATACAGCTGGCAGGTTACACACTGTATCAGCAGGATAGAACAGCAGCCTCTAGTAAGAAAAGGGGTGGCGGTCTATGTATATTTCTAAACAACAACTGGTGCACAATATCTAAGGAAGTCTCGAGGTTTTGCTCGCCAGAGGTAGAGGATCTCATGATAAGCTGTAGACCACACTATCTACCAAGAGAGTTCACATATATTCTTCGTACCTGTCTATTTAACTTCTCTAGGATAGAGGGCAGCATTTTCACTTTTGGATAAATAGCGTGCCCAATTTCAACTTCCTTCTACTCATCCCCAGAATATAAGATATGCATATTATTGGATAGAAAACACTCTGAAGTTTCTAAAACTGTTTGAATCATGTCTGTAAGTATAACAGAACTTATGTAGCAGGCAAAACCCCGAGGACTAACCATTCATTTTTTATGTCACTGTCTGTTCAATGAGTTTATTGGGATACTGGATTTCTAATCACCCTGTTTTCAGTTCCTACCGCTTCCACTGGATGTCACCAGTCTTTGGAAATAGATTGAGGTTATTCCTTTGTGCAATGAAGAAGTAAGGCCATCTGGAAACAGTGTAACGTCATGTGTACTGTTTGAGAGTTGCGCAAGACTAAAAAAAGTAGCGTTAGTTTGTTGCTCTCCTGTATTGAAAACAGATAGACCCGTCTTCAATTTGATTGATTATTAACATTTACAAATACTTTAAGTTGTATTACAAAAGTAGTTTGAAATGTTTTGGCAAAGTTTAGAGGTAATTTGAGATATTTTGTAGTGACGTTGCGCAAATTGGAAGCTGTTTTTTTCTGGATCAAACGCGCCAAATAAATGGACAATTTGGATATACACTGCTGAAAAAAATAAAGGGAACACTAAAATAACACATCCTAGATCTGAATGAATGAAATATTCTTATTAAATACTTTTTTCTTTACATAGTTGAATGTGCTGACAACAAAATCACACAAAAATTATCAATGGAAATCAAATATCAACCCATGGAGGTCTGGATTTGGAGTCACACTCAAAATTAAAGTGGAAAACCACACTACAGGCTGATCCAACTTTGATGTAATGTCCTTAAAACAAGTCAAAATGAGGCTCAGTAGTGTGTGTGGCCTCCACGTGCCTGTATGACCTCCCTACAACGCCTGGGCATGCTCCTGATGAGGTGGCGGATGGTCTCCTGAGGGATCTCCTCCCAGACCTGGACTAAAGCATCTGCCAACTCCTGGACAGTCTGTGGTGCAACATGGCGTTGGTGGATGGAGCGAGACATGATGTCCCAGATGTGCTCAATTGGATTCAGGTCTGGGGAACGGGCGGGCCAGTCCATAGCATCAATGCCTTCCTCTTGCAGGAACTGCTGACACACTCCAGCCACATGAGGTCTAGCATTGTCTTGCATTAGGAGGAACCCAGGGCCAACCGCACCAGCATATGGTCTCACAAGGGGTCTGAGGATCTCATCTCGGTACCTAATGGCAGTCAGGCTACCTCTGGCGAGCACATGGAGGGCTGTGCGGCCCCCCAAAGAAATGCCACCACACACCGTGACTGACCCACCGCCAAACCGGTCATGCTGGAGGATGATGCAGGCAGCAGAACGTTCTCCACGGCGTCTCCAGACTCTGTCACGTCTGTCACGTGCTCAGTGTGAACCTGCTTTCATCTGTGAAGAGCACAGGGCGCCAGTGGCGAATTTGCCAATCTTGGTGTTCTCTGGCAAATGCCAAACGTCCTGCACGTTGTTGGGCTGTAAGCACAACCCCCACCTGTGGACGTCGGGCCCTCATACCACCCTCATGGAGTCTGTTTCTGACCGTTTGAGCAGACACATGCACATTTGTGGCCTGCTGGAGGTCATTTTGCAGGGCTCTGGCAGTGCTCCTCCTGCTCCTCCTTGCACAAAGGCGGAGGTAGCGGTCCTGCTGCTGGGTTGTTGCCCTCCTACGGCCTCCTCCACGTCTCCTGATGTACTGGCCTGTCTCCTGGTAGCGCCTCCATGCTCTGGACACTACGCTGACAGACACAGCAAACCTTCTTGCCACAGCTCGCATTGATGTGCCATCCTGGATGAGCTGCACTACCTGAGCCACTTGTGTGGGTTGTAGACTCCGTCTCATGCTACCACTAGAGTGAAAGCACCGCCAGCATTCAAAAGTGACCAAAACATCAGCCAGAAAGCATAGGAACTGAGAAGTAGTCTGTGGTCACCACCTGCAGAACCATTCCTTTTTTGGGGGTGTCTTGCTAATTGCCTATAATTTCCACCTGTTGTCTATTCCATTTGCACAACAGCATGTGAAATTTATTGTCGATCAGTGTTGCTTCCTAAGTGGACAGTTTGATTTCACAGAAGTGTGATTGACTTGGAGTTACATTGTGTTGTTTAAGTGTTCCCTTTCTTTTTTTGAGCAGTGTATATGGACGGAATTAATCAAACAAAAGGACCATTTGTGATGTTTATGGGACATATTGGAGTGCCAACAAAAGAATCTCGTCAAAGGCATGATTTATATTTTATTTCTGCGTTTTGTGTCGTGCCTGCAGTGTTGAAATATGCTACACTCTCTTTGTTTACTGTTGTGCTATCATCAGATAATAGCATATTATGCTTTCGTCGAAAAGCCTTTTTGAAATCTGACATGTTGGCTGGATTCACAACGAGTGTAGCTTTAATTTGGTATCTTACATGTGTGATTTAATGAAAGTTTGATTTTATCATTTTTTTTTTTTTAATTTGGCGCTCTACATTTTCCCTGGCTATTGGCCAAGTGGGACGCTAACGTCCCACATATCCCAGAGAGGTTAACACCACAAACCGATGCTGGCACTAGGACCGCACTCAATGATCTGTATACGGCCAGAAGCAAACAGGAAAACGCTCGTCCAGGAGGCGGCGCTCCTAGTGGCCGGGGACTTTAATGCAGCCAAACTTAAATCCGTTTTACCTAATTTCTACCAGCATGTTAAATGTGCAACCAGAGGGAAAAAAAATTGATCACCTTTACTCCACTCACAAAGACGAGTACAAAGCTCTCCCTCGCCCTCCATTTGGCAAATCTGACCATAATTCTATCCTCCTGATTCCGGCTTACAAGCAAAAATTAAAGCAGGAAGCACCAGTGACTCGGTCAATAAAAAAGTGGGTCAGATGAAGCAGATGCTAAGCTACAGGACTGTTTTGCTAGCAGACTGGAAAATGTTCCGGGATTCTTCTGATGGCATTGAGGAGTACACCACATCAGTCACTGGCTTCATCAATAAGTGCATCGATGACGTCGCCCCCACAGTGACTGTACGTACATACAGTACCCCAACTAGAAGCCACCGATTACAGGCAACATCTGCACTGAGCTAAAGGGTAGAGCTGCCGCTTTCAAAGAGGGGGACTCTAACCCAGACGCTTATAAGAAATCTCGCTATGCCCTCCGACGAACCATTAAACAGGCAAAGCCTCAATACAGGACTAAGATCGAATCGTACTACACCGGCTCCGACGCTCGTCGAATGTGGCAGAGCGTGCAAGCTATTAGACTACAAAGGGAAGCACAGCCGCGAGCTGCCCAGTGACACGAGCGAACAAGACAAGCTAGATTACTTCTATGCTCGCTTTGAGGCAAGTAACACTGAAACATACATGAGAGCATCAGCTGTTCCAGACAACTGTGTGATCACGCTCTCCATAGCCGATGTAAGTAAACCCTTTAAACAGGTCAACATTCACAAGGACGTAGGGCCAGACTGATTACCAGGACGTGTACTCAAAGCAAGCGCTGACCAACAGGCAAGTGTCTACACTGACAATTTCAACCTGTCCTTGACTAAGTGTGTAATACCAACATGTTTCAAGCAGACCACCATAGTCCGTGTCCAAGACCACTAAGTTAACCTGCCTAAATGGCTACAGACCCATAGCATTCACGTCTGTAACCATGAAATGCTTTGAAAGACTGGTCATGGCTCACATCAACACCATTATCCCAGAAACTCTAGACCCACTCCAATTTGCATACCGCCCCAACAGATGTTGCAATCTCTAATGCACTCCACACTGACCTTTCACATCTGAACAAAAGGAACACCTATGCTATTCATTGACTACAGCTCAGCGTTCAACACCATAGTGCCCTCAAAGCTTATCACTAAGCTAAGGACCCTGAGACTAAACAACTCCCTCTGCAACTGGATCCTGGACTTCCTAACGGGCCGGTAAGGGTAGGCAACAACACATCTGCCACGCTGATCCTCAACACGGGGACCCCTCAAGGGTGCGTGCTCTGTCACCTCCTGTACTCCCTGTTCACTCATGACTGCACGGCCAGGCACAACTCCAAAAACACCATCATTAAGTTTGCCAATGACACAACAGTGATCACCGACAACGATGACACAGCCTATAGGAAGGTCAGCGACCTGACCGTGTGGTGCAAGGACAACAACCTCTCCCTCAACGTGATCAAGACAAAGGAGATGATTGAGGACCGAGCACGCCCCAATTCTCATCGACAGGGCTGTAGTGGAGCAGATTGAAAGCTTCAAGTTCCTTGTTGTCCACATCAACAAACTAACATGGTCCAAGCACACTAATACAGTTGTGAAGAGGGCACAACAAAGCCTATTCCCCCTCAGTAGACTGAAAAAATTTGGCATGGGTCGTCAGATTATCAAAAAGGTTCAACGGGTACACAATTGAGAGCATCCTGACTGGTTGCATCACTGCCTGGTATGGCAACCGCTCAGCCTCCGACCGCAAGTGCGTACGGCCCAGGACATCACTGTGGCCAAGCTTCCTGCCATCCAGGACCTCTATACCAGGCGGTGTCAGAGGAAGGCCCTAAAAAATGTCCAAGACGCCAGCGCCACCCTAGTCATAGACTGTTCTCTCTGCTACCGCATGGCAAGCGGTACCAGAGCGCCAAGTCTAGGTCCAAAATTCTTCTTAATTAACAGCTTCTACCCCCAAGCCATAAGACTCCTGAACATCTAATCAATTGGCTACCCAGACTATTTGCATTGCCCCCCCCACACGCTGCTGCTACTCTTTGTTAATTATCTATGCATAGTAATAACTCTACCTACATGTACATATTACCTCAATTACCTCGACTAACCGGTGCCCCCGCACATTGACTCTGTAAAAGTACACCCTGTATATAGCCTCGCTATTGTTATTTTACTGCTGCTCTTTAATTATTATTATTATTATTTATTTTTATTTTTTTACCTTTATTATTATTCCCCGCAACCCTACCACCGCTCCCCCAATTGGAGTAAACTAATAAACACTTCTGCTTTTACCTTCAATTTATACATCTTATACCTATTTTACAGACACAGACTACTTTATAATAGTTCTCTCTTGTTTGTTCTTAGTCCTTCCTCTATTTCTGTTGTCCATCCAATTTTATTTCCACTTGTAACTGTGCTATTTCACAAAAGCTCCGCACCTATACACATTTCACAGATCCCGTATGCCCTACATTGTTTATCTTGTTATTAGTCCCACCCTTCAGTTCCACTCAACCCTTCCCATCTATCTTCCAACATCATCCATTTCGGATTTTTATTTGCCATATATTTTTCAACTGTGCTGTGATGCTTCACAAAAGATTTGAACCTTCCTATTCTCATAGCTTCTACAGATTGTAAATTAAAAATAAACATTTTTGCTAAAATAATTATTATATTATTGATTGATTGACTATGGCTTTTCAAATCCCCCAGTATTGCTATCTGTAGCGTTAGTTCTAGGCAAATGTTGCAATTCTTCAGCCATTCCTGGACCTGTGACCAAAAACGAGCTACATATGGACAATACCAAAATAAATGATCTAATGACTCTGCCTCCTCACAACAGAATCTGCAGAGCTGGGAAGATTGTATACCCCATATATATAACATTCTATTAGTTGCAAGAATTTTGTACAGTAATTTAAATTGAAAAATTCGAAGTTTTGAATCCGGCGTTGTTTTGCGTATCAATTCATAAACCATGTGCCATGGAATGGGTACATCGAAAATCTCTTCCCAACTATTTTGCAATTTATATGGCACAGCTGTCAGTTTTTTGGTCCTTAAATGAAATTGGTATATGTTTTTATTTATCACACTTTTCTTTAACCATTTATGTTCTTTAATACAGGGCCGACATACAAGTTCCTTACTTTTTTCCCCTTCTACTTGCCTCTTCCATTTTTGTGGTAATGCTGCAATTAATTGGTTGTAATTTTGGGTAGAGCAGACATTTCCATATGTCTGTGTTAGCTGCATGTGTGACATAACTCCACCAGTCCTATTTATGATATCATTCACAAAAATTATACCTTTTTTAAACATTTCTTCGATAAATAGTTTTTTTATCAATTACTATATTTGAATTTAACCACAATATTTGTTGTACTATTTGTTCCGTCCTTTCAGGTGGATTAAACTGAAATTGCAACCAACTTTCTAAGGCTTGTTTAAAAAATAAGGATATTTTGGAGATTATTTCCTTTTCAAACAACCGAAAGTGAGCAGGTGTAATCTGAATAAAGGGAAAAAGGCCCTTCTTGAACATAGGATGAGACATTCGTACCAATTTACTAGAGAACCAGTTTGGATTTAAGTATAACTTTTGTATGACTGATGCCTTTAGTGAGAGGTCTAATGCTTTAATATTTAATAATTTCTGCCCTCCGAATTCATATTCGTTATATAAATAGGCCCTTTTAATTTTATCTGGCTTGCCGTTCCAAATAAAATGGAATATTTTTTGTTCATATAATTTAAAAAGCAGGTCACTAGGTGTAGGCAAAACCATAAGCAAATAGGTAAACTGTGATATGACTAAAGAGTTAATCAGGGTGATTTTTCCACAAATAGACAAGTATTTTCCTTTCCATGGTAGCAAGATCTTATCTATTTTTGCTAACTTTCTATAAAAATTTATTGGAGTGAGATCATTTCTTTCTTTTGGGATTTTTATACCGAGTATGTCCACATCTCCGTCAGACCATTTAATTGGTAAACTACATGGCAATATAAAATGTGTATTTTTTAGTGATCCAATACGTAATATGGTACATTTATCATAATTTGGTTTTAATCCAGAGAGGATAGCAAAGGTATCTAGATCCTCTATGAGGCCGTGGAGAGACTCTAGTTGTGGTTTTAAAAGAAAACATGAATCATCATCGTACAATGACACCTTAGTTTTTAAGCCACGGATTTCTAATCCATTAATATTAATGTTTGATCTAATTTTAACAGCTAACATTTCGATGGCAATAATAAATAGATATGCCGATAGTGGACAACCTTGTTTTACTCCTCTAGATAGTTTAAAACTTTCTGAGATGTAGCCATTATTTACTATTTTACACCTAGGGTTACTATACATAATTTTAACCCATTTTATAAGAGATTCCCCAAAATTGAAATATTCTAGGCATTTATATATAAACTCCAGTCGTACTTTATCAAAAGCCTTTTCAAAATCAGCTATGAAAACCAGACCTGGTGTCCCCGATATTTCATAGTGTTCTATTGTTTCCAGTACTTGCCTTATATTATCTCCAATGTATCGTCCATGTAAAAAACCTGTCTGATTAGGATGAATAATATCTGACAAAACTTTTTTTATTCTATGCGCCAAGCATTTTGCTAGGATTTTTGCATCACAACACTGAAGTGTAAGAGGTCTCCAATTTTTTAATTGGACTGGATCTTTATATATACCACTTGGGTCCTGTTTCAGTAATAACGATATCAGACCTTCTTGTTGCGTGTCTGATAATCTACCATTTATATAGGAGTGGTTAAAACAAGCTAATAATGGTCCTTTGAGTATATCAAAAAAAGTTTTGTATACTTCCACTGGTATGCTATCCAGCCCTGGAGTTTTCCCATCCTTAAAGGCCCCAATTGCATCAAGCAGTTCCTCCTCTGTAATTTGGCCTTCACATGAGTCTTTCTGTACAGATGTTAATTTTACATTATTAATAGGAAAAAAATCCATACAATTAGTTTCAGTTAGTGGAGATGGAGGAGCCTGAAACGAAAACATATTCTTAAAGTACTTTACTTCCTCTTTCAAAATATCATTTGGTGAATCATGCGTGACTCCATCATTTGTAACAAGTTTTAATACATTTTTTTTGGTAGCATTTCTATATTGAAGATTGAAAAAGAATTTGGTGCATTTTTCCCCATATTCCATCCAGTTCGCTTTATTTTTATAATATATTACACTGGATCTTTCTTGAATAAGTTCCTCCATTTCTTTTTGTTTTTCCTCTAACTTATTCTGTGCCTCTATGGTACCGTTTTTATTGCTATCTAACTGTACTGTTAGTCCTTCAATTTCCTTTGTTAATATGGACTCTTTTGATCTAAATTCCCTTTGTTTTATAGATGAGTACTGAATTGCATGGCCTCTAAAGGCACATTTAAAAGTGTCCCATACAATAAGGGGATCTGCTGTACCTATGTTATGTCTGAAAAAGTCAGTTATAAAATCTTCTGTCCTAGTTCTAAACAATTTATCATCTAGTAGGCTTTGATTACATTTCCAATATCCTCGCCCACGTGGAAATTCTGTAAGAGAAATATATATGCCAATTATGTGATGATCCGACCGCATTCTGTCCCCTATCAACACTTTTTTAACTTTTGGTGCCAGAGAGAATGGTATAAGAAAGTAGTCAAGACGACTAGCTTGATTCAGCCTCCGCCATGTATATCTCACTAAATCAGGGTATTTAAGTCTCCATATATCCACTAATTCCAATATATCCATGACATTCATGATTTCCTTAAGTGCCTGAAGGTGATAGTGTGTAGTGTGATTTCCTTTCCGGTCTATAGAGGTATTTAAGACCGTATTAAAATCTCCCACTATAATAATAGAGTCTAGTGTTGCTTGTAGAGTTGATAAATTCTTATATATATTTTCAAAGAAGCTTGGATCATCATTATTCGGACCGTATAGGTTAACAAGCCATATTTGTTTATTGTCCAATAACATATTTAAAATAATCCATCTACCTTGAGGATCTGTTTGGACAATTTGCACATTTGGATCAAAATTATTGTTAATTAAAACCATCACCCCTTTTGAATTTCTTTGCCCATGGGAGAAATATATTTTGCCCCCCCAGTTCTTTTTCCACAAAACTTCATCTAAAACTGTTGAATGGGTTTCCTGTAAACAATAGATATTATAATCCTTCTCTTTTAGCCAGGTAAATACTGATCGTCTTTTCTTATTATCTGCTAAGCCATTACAATTGTAACTGGCTATACTTATTTCACCACTTACCATAATGAGACACACCTTTCATTCTTTTAATCAGAATATATTTTTGTAAACGTACTATTAAAAAGTAACATAATGATTGAGTGTCTATATAGTTGTACCATGATATTTGCATTTCTACTAAGTAAACCTCCAATTGGTCCCTACTATTCCACCCGCTAAAAGGCCTCATCTCGAGATGGCTTGTCATCCCAATGCCCGGTAGACCACCCTCGACCCCCTGTATCCCATAGCCCTGAACCGACTGGGATCCATTCTTTGAAAAGAGCATACAGTGCCATTTACCGAATTGAAGAAGATCAATTACCATATGCATTTCCATTGCCCTCACCTCGATTTGTATTATATATATCTGTGGATCATCCTCTATTGTCCCTAACATCTTTTACTTCTTCCTTCGCAACAGTTGTGGGATACACACATACACACTCAGCCCTTACCCCCACACAACCATAAGCTCACTTTCTCAACAATTGCACCATCCCAGAGCCCAACTCAAGATGGGTCATGATTTACAAATGCACTTGCAGTTGCAGCTGCATGAGAAGGCCTGCAAGACCGCACAAAAAATTAGCAAAAATTGAGAGATTTATTTACCATTGTCATATCCTAGATAATGGAGGTCAAATGTACACCTTATTCCTGAAACACCCACAATACGGCCACCCGTCATGACCATGTCCCCACGCATCTCCATGCAGTCCGACTTTGATTTTGTGCCGCCAGGGCCACAATAATATACCCCCTCTCTGAATGTCCGAGTGTGACCCCCTCCCCATGGGTTACTGCAGCTAGTGTTGCCAGCACTGCCACTGCCTGGGTGGGGGCACCCCACCGGAATCCCCACCGGCTAGGTACAAGGTCGTCAAGGTTCTCATTAGCAGCTTTGAGAATTTCCTTGTATATTATGCTCTCCCTTTATGGGGCTTTGGCTTTGCAGGACCAACCCTGCCAAGCAGGCTCAGAATCTTGAGGGGGCAGTGCTGCTCTTGGTCTCTGACCTCATTTTAGCTGCATACAGACCGCTTACAGCGGGCACATAAAACAGTTAGGGACTTCTCCTTAGTATCTGGGTCATTCAGGTGGGTGTCTAGGGTATAGTGCCATGGACCGTACCATTAAAATAGGATAATAAATAATTAGATATAATTTATAAAAAAATAAATAAAAAATGTAGTTCTCCATGATAGGACAATAAATAAATAAGACGTATAATTCATTATAAAAGTATATCCATCATCTGAACAACATTGAAAGCCCTCTCATACCCGGCTCACAGCAATACATTGGCTCTGGGATATGCAACCATTTCATTACTCACTCACTCAACTTTCCAAACATAACAAATAAAATAAAAAATAAAACGCACACCACACCATCCACACATACTGTGCCTTCTGTTTACTTAGTTTTTTATCTTCACTATGTTGAATTAGTGCTTGTGTGTTCAATTAGTTATATGTGAAGATTTATAGAAAAGCTATATTTTTATTGTATTGTTACAATCAGTAACCGGGCTTGAATTGTGTTTATTTCCCTCGTCTATGAGAACTTTGTAATTTTTAAAATAACCATGGAGTAGTCTTTGTGTCTCTGAACAACTGGTTATCAATATATAGTTTATCAACGACGAGAGCTACTCGTTTCGCTTTTAATCTATTTTCTTTGAAAATTGGATACAGAACTTTGCGCCGTTCTGCAATTTCCTTCGGAAACTGATCATTCATGCCAATTTTGGTCCCAGCAAGTCTTTTACCCAGGCTTTTAACCATTATTTTATCTTTAAATGAAGCAAATTTGGCAACGATTGGGCGTTCGTACCTCTGCCCTCTCTGTCCGAAGCGGTGAACGCGTTCAAGTTGGATTTTGTCGATAACTTCGCGTGGAATCTGAAGCGCTGTAAGGAGGAACTCTCTAACTATAGGATTCAGGAACTTCTCCTTCTTTTTCTTGGATACCTGTAAGTACCAAATTCTCTCTCATGGATCTAGTTTGTATGTCTAGTAAGGTTTCCTTCAGAACGGTGTTCTCCTTTTTAATTCCATTCATTTCGGTTTCAATCTTATTGACTGTCCCTTTTAGCGCGTGTGTTTGCTTCTCCAATGTCGCAGCTTTTTCATCACTCATCTCTAGGCTTGCCTTCAACTCTTTTATATCCTTACTAACTAATTCAAGTATACCCAGTTTGTCATTTATTGATTTTAACAGATCGGTTTCGACCTTTACCATTCCCGGTGGTGAGAATATTAAATCATCAGTGTCTGTAGAAGAGTCACGTTTTCGTTTTGTAATCGGTTCCCCTGTCTTACTCTCCGTCATGTTTGGTTGTTGCCTGTTTTCGTAATATTTGTCGATAAATGTCTCTAGTTTTAGGATTTGTTTTGTGTTATTGTCCAGATTGAAGGTTATCACTCACCAGATTAAGTAGTGCTAATATTTTAGTCTAATTTAGCAGATATTTTGAATATTATGTTTTATCTTGAGGTGCTCTACATAAATCCCTTCAGTCCGCCATTACCCTTACGTTACCTTACGTGCTCTTTAATTATTTGTTACTTTTATTTCTTATTTTTGGGGGTATTTTTCTTAAAACTGCATTGTTGGTTAAGGGCTTGTAAGCAAGCATTTCACAGTAAGTTGTATTCAGCGCATGTGACAAATACAATTTGATATGATAGTAAGATGTAATGTGGTATATTGCTCGTATTAATTTAACATTCTGTGATTTGAGTCTTTTAACCAAAATATCAGAGACAAAAAAAATGTTGCTGCCTCTAAGGTTACCTTGGTAACAGGGCCACTCGAGTCATCACATGTGCCAGTGACACTCTCACTAGTAGAGGCTGACAACTTCTCTTTTTGCTAGCAGTGGAAGCAAACTCAAACATTGAAAAGCAACCTAGCTTGAGAACAAAACAATGGATACTGAACAAAAATATAAAAACACAACATGCAACAATTTCAACATTTTTACAGAGTTACAGTTCATAGACGGAAATCAGTCAATTGTAATAAATTAGGCCCTCATCTATGGATTTCACATGACTGGGCTGGGAGTGGAGCTAGGCCCACTCACTGGGGAGCCAGGCCCAGCCAATCAGAATTAGTTTTCCCCCCACAAAATAACTTTATTACAGACAGAAATATTCCTCAGAACACCTCCCCCTCCCCTGACAATCCCGCAAATGAGGAAGCCGGATGTGGAGGTCCTGGGCTGACGTGGTTACATGTGGTCTGCAGTTGTGAGGCCGGTTGAATGTACTGTTGAATGTACCAAATTCTCTAAAACGACATTTGAGGCGGCTTATAGTAGAGAAATGAACATTCAATTCTCTGGCAACAGCTCTGGTGGACATTCCTGCAGAAGCATGCCAATTGCACACTTGTACACAACTTGAAACATCTGTGGCATTGTGTTGTGTGACAAAACTGCACATTTAAGAGTGGACTTTTATTGTCCCCAGGACAAGGTGCATCTGTGTAATGATCATGCCATTTAATCAGCTTCTTGATATGCCACAACTGTAAGGTGGATGGATTATCTTGGCAAAGAATAAACGCTCACTAACAGGGATGTAAACAAATGTTCACAACATTATAGACAAAAGCTTTGTGCGTATGGAAAAAAGTAATCTCATGAAACCAACACTTTACATGTTGCGTTTATATTTTTATTCAGTATAAATAGCCAAGAAACACAAGGACAAAGTATCACTTTAGTAGACTTGAGTAAATTAGAACACAGTTTATGCCTGTACTCATTGCATTTAAAAACAAATCTTTCAGCACTTCACTCAGTGCTCACAGCCCTCCAGACAGGCAGTATTGCTGCGCAAGGTGGGATACGTTAACGTTATGATTTCTTTGTGCATTACCAGATATAAAACAAAATTGCAGAAATACTTTTTAAAACAGCATGTATTTTGCTATAAATCACAACTTGCACTGGTGCCCATACTTGAGTTATGAAACGCTTGCCATGAGTGTGACCAGCCGCCAACGTGGCTGGTGAATTAGACATTCTTACAGGCTGACTACACTGCTCGCGTCGCGTGTGCTGAAAAATAAATTTAGAAGTCTACATTATTCAATTATTGCACCCACACCGCTCGCGCTCGTCTACGTTGCCAAGGGCTAAAATAGAAGTCAGTTCGATTTGTGACGCAGATCGCGCTGCAAGTCCTGCCTCTCCCATCTCCTCATTGGTTTATAGAAGCAGGTACTCACATGCCATCTCCTCATTGGTTATACCCACGTGGGTGACAAAGACGAACGAGGTCAGTGGCGGTAATGCACTTAATTTATGAAAAGTTGCCAATCGCAATATAAAGTCAAAAAAGAAAAAGCCTAGAAGGAGGAGAGATGACTAGAAATGATTCGGTTGACCGTTTTGTGTGTGAATTAATTGTCGGAAGGGGACCTTGTGCATTTCAGGTAAAATAACAACTCAATATTTATATCTCTGGAGAAATTAGCTAGCAACAGCAAGCTAGCTAAATAGGACATATTAGCTAGCAAGTGCAAGCTAGCTAGCTAAATTGCCATAAATATTTAATACTTTGACCTGTCCCCAAATTCACGTAATTGGTTCAGAGTTTGTTTTGATATTTTAACCTGCGTGTTGTGATCGCGTTTGGTGTGGGGGGACAAAATACATTAATGCACGATGGCGCAGCCGGTTTGGATTCCGTGTTAGGGAGTGAACGTTATTTATAATAAAGGCTTACATGGAGAAAATCGGATCTCTGAAATTAAATGGATGGCCCTCCCTACACCGTCCCTGAATGCTTAAAAAAAGAGCAGAGAACACTTATTGGACAGACTAGAGCTTTGGATATGCAGGTTTAGAAACTGTTCATCCATTAAGCATTACATGGCAACACAGGAATTTTTAAAGAGCACAGGGCTGTGGGCCAGAAGGTTGTGGGTTCGCAGACCACCGTGAACAAGATTAAGGGTGAAAAGATCACCTTTATAGTAAAAGCATTGCCTACATCTACCATAGTATTTGCAGGTCTGAGAAAAAACAGCCTTTTATAAACATTTCATGCAAGTCTACATAATTTTACATTAGAGCTTTTTTTAATACCACACAAATTACCAAAATTACAGGCTAAGAATGGACATAGAGATAATTCTGTTCATCTTATATTTCTCCAATGCCAAATCAGTGTCTTGTTTGCAATGAAACTGTACCTGTTGAACAATAATTCAATCTGAGAAGTCATGTGGTGGATGAATCAGTATTAGTTGGGTAACATACGTAATTAAGATGTCATATCTGCATAATATTCTTATGTGATATACTTTTTATTAGAATGTATTTCTAATAGACTCTAGTGTTGGCAGTTGCATTTCTTCCCTCAGCTGGGGCTCAGTCATTTGGGGCCCAGAGGGGAGAGGTCAGGCTTGTCTTTTACATGTCTCTGGTACTATGCAGAATATCAGAAAGGCAAGAGACAGGATGGAACATTGTCTTCATATGTGAATGTATCTGTTAAACCATGTGAAGGGATGGCGTGATTAAGGGTGAACCAATACTTGCCCCACAATCTCTGTGCGCAAGTCACTCCCCTCAGTGAGCTTGTCAAGGAGTGGGGTCAAGAGCGGCTTTACTTGAGATGGGTGTATCTAGAGTTGACAATTGAGTTATGCCATTGGATGAGGTAATAGTTCTGTGCTATGAAGTACCAGGAACGAGATTAGAACCTTGTCTTAGAGACCAAACTGAACGATAATTTATAGCGAATGCTATCTGGCTATGGGATACTCCTCTCGCAAGTAAAAGTCTTTCTTTGTGAACAGTTCCTATTATCTGTGTTTTGTCATGTCGACTAGGGGGGTGGATCTTTGCTATAAAAGATCTCAGTTGCCATTATGTTGGAACTCTCAAAATTCATTATAGATAGTGAATTGTTGAAAGTCAAAGGCTAAAGCTTAAAGCTCATTAAAGATGAAGTTTAAGTATAACTCTGACTGGTGTGTAGTTTGTAACTCTCCTCATTTGGTAATACAGGAACATGCCACAACAGACATTAGGGATCTGAACATGGTACTTTAAAAAGTTTGGCCAACCTTTCCACCCCAGACAGAGTAGGCCTACCGACACAGAAAAATGGAAGCTTTAATTGTTGGCTACTCGCTTCCGTGGCTTAACCCAACAAGAGAAGGTCACACGTGTTTTCTTAAAAGCTGTCTGGGTTTAAACATTTTCTATAGTACAGAAAGTGAATAGCTTAAATCAATTGAGTGACAGACTTTTCTTGGGTAGTAATCTAATTCTATGTTTGTCTCATCTATAGAAGGTTGTAGCTCAGCCTCAGAATGTCAAAGAAAAGAAACAATGATATTATTATATGCATCGGAGTCCCGTCTTTGATGGGTATTTTACAGCTTGCTTCTAGCAAGCCCAAAGCGCTGTTATAGATCA